>NC_136413.1:157300064-157645064 GCF_051521515.1 Lactuca serriola
TTTGAGCTAGTTTCATTTAACTAATTAAAAAATAAATCTCTCTCTCTCTCTCTCTCTCTCTCTCTCTCATGTTATCCATACTAGACCCATCTTCTTACCCTTCTTCTTCTTCCTTTAGAACACTGAAGAACATCTTCGCCGCCACCACCGTTCGATCACCGTCTGCCACAACTACAGCCCACCACCACTACAATCCATCACCTCCATATCCACCTAAATCATATCAGATGAACACACATACATACACAATATCAAATGAACAGACACATGAGATCGATTTTTCCTCCTGGTGAACTTAAACCAAACTTTCCAGATCTGATTAACTCAAACAAAATTTCCAAAATTTCTAGATTTCATGAACTTGAACCAAAATTTTCAAAGCTACAATTCAAACTTTAGATCTATCAGATTGGTAAACCCCTACCATCTGTCTCTCTTACTGATTCATACACATACATACAAAGATGAACAAAATGAATATCTAGAAACCATATGAAGATTAGAAAATTCAACACAAACATAGATATAAATCCCAAATTTAACTGGTAATTTCTCACCCACTCTTCCACCGATGAAGAAAGGAGGCTACTGACCACCACCTTCGCAGCCCCTCCCTTCTACGCCTCCCTCTGATTGTGTAGAACCACCAAATACTCATCATTTCACCCACTACTCTGCTGACCCCCTTAATCGATGGTAACAACCTCGTCAAATGCTTAACGGAAGAGAAGAAACTCACATCCTAACCCTCGGAAAAGAAAAAGAGATGGGGTGAGGCTAGAATGGTTCTATGGTGGGCGGAGATGTAGCGGTTCACGGTGGAGTTTGGTGGTCGAATGGAGGCTAGCAGGTGGTGCGGTGGCTATCTCCATATTGTCGGAGGTAGCACAGCCCCTTCTTGTTCGTTGAAATTGAGAACGAAAGAAAGAAATGGGTATATGACCCAGAGAGAGAGAGAGAGAGAGAGAGAGAGAGATTTTTATTTTTTTTATTTAGTTAAATAAATAAATAAGTATTTAGATTTAAAAAAATGAAAGAAATAAAAAAATAAATAACATAAAGGTATTACAGTCATTCCACTATCCAGGGGGACCAAAAACACAATGAAACTAGCTCAAAAGGACCATCAATCCAAAAAAAGTCGTGGTTTGGACTAAAACCCCAAAAATATGCATACCATAGGGACCATTTTTGCAATTTTATCGTTAAAAAAAATCTTATGGAGGTCTCTAGGGACTATTTATGAAGTTCTTTTGTTATTTAATATATATATATATATATATATATATATATATATATATATATATATATATATATATATATATATATAGAGAGAGAGAGAGAGAGAGAGAAAGAGGTTCAAATGAGAACAAAAAAAGATTAAGAACCTAAGAAGTAAGAACCATTTTTTAAATGTTTTCATCAATGACATTTTGGACAAATCCATCATTTATATTGTATTAACTATTAAGCAATCTTTACATTCCTTATTTTAGAAACTACTTGGTACTTGTTGTCAGATCGTCATCGGACCATTATGGGACCGTTGTCGGACCGCCGTCAGTCTGATCATATTCACAACTTAATAGAAAAAATATTATAGTTCATATTTATTTGGTAATACTTTTTATTTTTTCAGCCAAAATATACAAAATTTTAGTAAAAAATAGAATTATGCTTGAAAAAAATCATTTTTTTTAATTTTAGATTTTTTTTAAAAATATATGTATCATGTCTAAGAAATGTTCACAGTCTAAAATACAATATTCACGGTCCATTTTAAGTTTGATACATAAAATTCACAATATAACATAATACAATACATTGTATATTAATTCACACATTTAAAAAAAGTCAAACTAAAACTCTCCCACCACCATTATGACCGACTACCACACGTCACCACCAACCATTTGTATCATCGTCGCAATCATTAATCTTTCCAAATTAAATATGTACATAAAAACATTGATTGATAGCTTAAACATTATATTCACAATTTAATAAACTAATTAATTAACTTATTCAGAGTTTAATATGAAACAATTATAAAAACTTATACTTTTGTTACATATTTATACAACAAAAAAATAAATATATTGATAGTAAATCAATACAAACATTCATATATAAATCATTCATAATTTAACATAATTTTTCAAAAACTTCACTGTTAATTCACTATATAAATAGAGAATTCATAGCTTAATGTAATCAATTAACATTTTATAACATAAAAATCACAATTTAATATACAAAACCCACAGCTTAATAAAGTCAATTCAGAGTTTAAATAGGAAAAATCACAGTTTAATGCAGTAAATTCACAGTTTAAAACCCAAAAGTCACAACTTCATACACAAAATTCATAGCTTAATATAATAAATCCAAAGTTTAATACATAAAAATTATGTATTTACAGCCACATTATCAACTTAAAATTCTTAATACAGTCAATTCATAATTTAAAACATAAAATTCATAGCTTAATATAGTCAATTCACAGTTAAAACGTACAATTCACAGCTTAATGCAGTCAACACACAACTTAAAACACAAAAATCCAAATTCAATACACAAAACTCAGAACATACTACAATAATGTGACATCGTCAATTTCTGGTCAAGTCAAAGTCAATAAAAGTCAACAAGTCAAATCGGTCAACTTAATTAACCCTGTATATTAGGGTTTACACTATGTTTACCATTGTACAACACACTATCTTAATGCAACGTATCACTTTGAGTCTGCACGTGTTCAGAAAATCTAAACCCTAATCAGGGTAAGTGATGGAACAACTCGATAAAACATTATTACATACCCTCCGGGGACGTATAACACTCATAACGAGGCTTAATGGGGTTTACGAACCTTGCATTTCGAAGCTAAACACTCGCAAAGGTCACAAACAAAGTCTCTCTCAATCTCTCTCGCTCTATCTCTCTCTCTACCAAATCTCTCCCAATTCTCTCTCAAATCTCTCCCAAATATCTCTCATAACCCCTCTCAACTTTTCATAATCATTCGGGATATCCCGACCCTTAACTTAGTCAAAAACCGCGCAAAACGGAAAGATTTATGGAAAAACAACCTTAAAGGACCAAAGCCTCTTAGGAGCCGAACCCCTCTTAGGGACCGAACCTGCCAATAACCGAAACAACACTTGAGGACCGAACTACTGAGGAGCAAGCCGAGGCTGAACTCCAGTACACCGAGAGCACCCGAGACCAAAAGGACCAAACTTCAGTTCCCGCTCAAGAAATTTCGCATTTTGGCCCATTTCGCCTGCAGCCTCGCCCTCGCTTCCCTTCCCTTCTCGCCTGAGATTCTACTCGGACCGAACCCTCCCTCTCGGTCCTTAGGGATCAAACTTCACAAATTCACTTCTAAGACCCGGTTTTCGACCACTTCGCGTTTTAAGCTCGTTTTTCATGATTTTAATGTGGGATTTTCCCCCCAAACTCATATTTTGACATATAAGACCCTATATATTCATAATTTAAACACATTTGAGGGCAATCTTTGTCTAAGAATAATATCTATTGGGTAAGATATTGAGGTGGAGTGTTGACATTTCCATAAAGATAAGACACACGCTACCTCCCATACCCACTCTATGAGCACCCTCAGTCACTATTCATCCCTACCTAGTCAACTATTTTTCCTCTCACCCTCTTTCTCCAGCAAATGTTCTTGATCAAAGGCTGAAAATCCTTATCTCTCCTCCCACTTTATTCAACCTTTCCCAAAAAGAATAAACACATCTCTCTCATTTTCTCTCTCTAAAACTCGAGACTCCAAGGCTGATATTGAGCTTTTCACTCACTTTTGGTAAGTATTTCCTTCCTACATTTGAACACCCTTCACATCTTCACTCAAATTATGGATATCTCTTAACAAATATCATCATATTTGTTCATAGAATCTTCAAATCTTTAAGCATCTCCCAAGTGTTCTTGACTTGGAAACGTCTTCTCTTCAACATCCGTCCTAAGAAATCACTCAAGTTGAGTTCATACCCCATTATTTCCACGTTTTTAACTAGTTTTTGGGGGAGAATACAAGTTAAAACACCAAAAACTTAACTAAACTCAAACATCAGCTTTCAACAGAAAAGTTAAGGTTCATTCACAAACTGTTTTGACCAACTTAAACTTAAAATCTTTCAAAAATGTTTAACATGCAAATAGTTCAGGTTTATACCTTTAAAATGAATACTTGCACAAGTTCATACGATTTTTCTATAATTTATGGTGATTTTTACAAAACTGTCTATCACTATAGCTACGAATTCGGATCAGTCTGTGAATATGGACATTTTCACACCAGTTAGAGACTTCTAAAAATCATAATAAAATTTATGAGCAAACTAGACACATTTTCCAAACTCTCAGAGTTTACGGATTTTGTTTTCGACTTCATATGAATTTTCTGTGATTTTTCTAAAACAGTGTAGATAAGTTGAAACTAGTTAACAGATTACATCTCCTATAACACTTTGTAACATGTTGAGCAAAGTGTTTATCTTTGATAACTTCATATTTTACATGTGCTTTTCTGTTGAGTTATGTTTAGATCACATAAAATTTATAATGTAATGTAAAGGTTCTTTGTCATTACTAACAATACAAGATGAAACATAATAAGAATAGTTATGTTTTTGCTAAACTACTACGTACACAAAAGGGGTTTTCCTCTCGATACAAACGAGTTTTTAATACTACATGATAAACTATATTAGGTATAGTTTATGGATTTCACATTTCAAACATACTACACAAAAAGGGGATTTAATTCCACCACCGAAAAGGTTTTTACACTCACACTACACGTAAACTCGTTATCGTAAATTATGAGACATGTCTTCATTGTACTCTTAGAGTACGGGTTAAAATTTCCTGAAATAGTTATAACAAGAGTCTCTTGTAGGGAGAGCATGATAATTGTGTATAAATATATATTGGGATTGACAACCCACACCCATGTTGCTTGCAACAGCCCGATCGGCCGATCGAGGGTGACAAATGTCATTTCATTTTCGATGTCTGAAGAGCGTCACAACAGGCTTCTCTGTTATAGTATGGTTATAGCGACTCACATAGGGAGATAACGACACATATAGTTTACAGGGATTACTACGTTAAAGGGATTTATTTGTTTAAATCTACATACATTTTTACAAGTACAATATAACATGCATACACACGGTCTTGGAATTTAAGACTACATAACATTTTAAAAGGAAAATATTGGATTTTTCTTGGTTATTCATATCATTTGCAAACAAAGGATTTCAAACTCTACATCCAAAAACTTATGAACTCACCAACTTAATTGTTGACACTTTTTCAAAACTACTTGTATTCTCAGGTAATCAGTAAAACAGGTAACTACCAGCTTTTGAGGATGGGACGTTTCGGCGTCAGAAAAAAAACATTTTGTCATTATATTGTAATCGATTTTGAAACATGTAAACTTGTGAAATCATGTAACTTTCTCGATTATATTTATAATGGTTGTATTTATTTTGAGCATTATTATACTCGTTGTTGTTATACTATGCATAAAGTCCACCGCCCTCGGATGTTTCCGCCATCCTTGGTTCGTGGGTGTGACAGATTGGTATCAGAGCATTGTTTATAGTTAACTTAGTATATCAAACCATATAAGATATACAAACTATAAACACAATGTGACTAATACTCTCTGATTTAAACAATTTCCATACAATTATACTTTTAAAAATTGAATAATATTTTTATAAAAAAATATAAGTACATGCATGCATGCCGGTATAGTGGCACATCTAGGAAAAATCACGAAAAGTAAAAATGGATGAGTTGTACACTAACATTATGTCTTGGGATATGTAATCAAGTCTAGGAGGAATATAGTCTGATCAACTATATTCGTCCGAGAAGTGACTAGTATATGTCGGGGGATAGTAGTAGCGGGCAAGAAGTTTGTTAACCTACCAACACTTACACTAGAACTATAATTAGAGTAAAAAAAATGAATTAAATACTATAGGAGTATTTTGTGTTACTAAAGTACAATATTTCTAGATTCATTATGTGCCTCTTACACCCCTATTCTCGTACAGACGTCATGGCAGGAATTCATCTACCCGGAGACCCTTACTTTTTGAATCAAGGCAACGGTAGTTGGATAGAAGAAGACTCGGAGGAGGATCCCGAGGAATTGTCTGAGGAGGAACCTGAGGAAGACCCCAGAGAAGAAGAAGAAGAAGAAGAAGAAGTAGATGAGGAAGAACTCGAAGAAGAAATGGAGGACGAAGAAGATGAGGAGGAGTCGGAGGAGGAACCGGAGGTCATCAACCCTCCTTACATAGCCAGGGTTCCGGCGAACTTATTTGGTTACAACGGACCTGAGCCCCGTTGGGCAACCGAAATCGAAAGATGGAGTCACCAACAGCGACAACGATCACCGTTTGGAGATCAGCGAGGTTATTACGACCTCAACCACGGAGAACCGGTTGACAAGGCCCTCCCAGTTGTGATCCAACACATCACGAATTTGGGAAACCATAATAGGGAAACTGCCAACCGTGTTCAAGAGGTGAGTGTCGCAGCAGAAGTTGCCAACGTACGCACTCGCAACTTGGAAAGAGACCACTATCCCAGGGACCAACTCATAGAGGACCTTGCCACCGCACGGGCGGAGGCAAGGGAATATCTGGAAAGACACCTAGCTCTCGAGGAGAGAGTAGTCATAGCCGAGCGTCGACTAGCGGAGCTACAAGGAGCCTCGACCTCGTCTCAAAGTCCGCAAGGGACTAATCGTCGTGAGTAGTGTCCACACTGCTCATAAATCTTTATAAGATAGGTTTATGAGTATGCGTTGGTGCTACTCTTTTCTTTTCTATGTGTATGTACAAATCTTGCGATTATGTGGTTACACTAATCAATGGAGCTTAATGTTTTCAAAAACTTCTTTATCAACGATGTGATGCTGACCTGTGTCAAGGTCAAAATTTCCCAAACTCTATGTAAGAAAGTCATATCAATGAAAATTTGCATGCTTATTTTATTTTCATTGGCAGGGTTATCACAAAATTTATAAAACAATACATGTCATTGCTTATGGTAAGTCTACAGCTACTTGGTGTAGGCAATAAAAAAAAACATATGCAATTAAGATTCTATCGGTTTAGAAATGATGGTTCCGCTTTAGGACATGTTTCTTGTTTGGTTGTGGACCTGGGGCAGACCCATTAAATTCAACGATCTATTCGATCTTAATTGCATATAACCAGCATGCACTAAGCAGATGTAGAAGGACCGGGCACGGATCAAGTCACAAGTTTGCACTCTTAACACTACTAAATTCATGGGCTTTAAATCATATGAACTCTCCAGCATGAATTACTTACAATTACATTAAAAAGTCGGAACATAACTCAGAGAATTTTAGTTCAATAAAAATTAACTGTTCATTACTATTAAAGGCTTATCAAAGTTTTTCAAATTTATGGCAGAAATATGCCACCGCGGAAAAATCTCAGACCTACTCACGATGTACCACCCTCTCCACCACCACCTTCACAGTTTGACCCCGCCATGTTCAAAGCTGCTGTAACAGCAGCCGTGGCAGCTGCAATGTCACAAATTGGCACTAATGGTGCTGGGAGGTCGGGTTCTGGTGCAACCACCCCCAATCATGGAGACAGTCAGGGACGTTCGAAGGAATGTTCTTATAAAGAATTTATGAACAGAAAACCCAAATCCTTCAACGGAACCGGGGGCGTTATCGCTCTTATGCAGTGGTTTGAAATGACTGAATCAGTCTTCGAAATGTGTGCCTGTCCTGAAGCAAGCAAGGTTAAATTTGCCGCTTGCACCTTCACAAACCGAGCCCTTACCTGGTGGAACGGTCATGTGAAATCTCTAACTCTTCCAGTGGCGAATGCAATGAGCTGGGAGGATCTGAAGAACCTTATGCTAACAGAGTATTACCCAAGGGGCGAAATTCAGAAGTTAGAGCAGGAACTTTGGGGCCTTAAAATGACGGGCTTTGACATCATATTCTACACCGCCAGATTCAGCGATCTGGCCATTCTATGTCCCAGGTTGGTTACCTCGGAAAACAAGAAGGTGGAAAAATACATTTGGGGATAAACACCCCAGATCCAAGGAAATGTGTTGGCTTCAAAGCCGACTACTTTTGACAATGCCAAGCAATTGGCACAACAACTCATCGACCACCGTGTCAGTCATGGCACCGTGGTGGCCACCTCTGAGCAAGCAAAAGGGGGAAACAAGAAAAGGAAATTCTGGAACAACAGGAAGAACCAATCGACCCAGGATTCCGCCAAGAAACAACAAATAGTGGCGGTTCGCGCTGCCACTACCGCCGCCGCTCTAACCCCTCTGAGATAGTACGCTGGGAATCTTCCCAAGTGTAACAAGTGCAACTTCCACCACAATGGCCCTTGTCGCAAGATGCACTGCAACAACTGCAACAAGAAAGGCATACCGCCCGTTTCTGCAGGGCGACTGCCCAACACGCCAACCCGGCCGCCAACGTCGGAGCAAGCCGAGCCTGTTACGGTTGTTGGGAAACTGGGCATTTCAAGAAGGACTGCCCGAAAGCTGGAAACACAAACACCGGCGGTGTCGGAAGGGTTTTGGCCTTAGGGCAAAGGGAAGCAATGGAAGATCACACAGTGTTTACCAGTACATTTTTCCTCAATAACTCATATGCATGCATATTATTCGATAGTTGAGCGGAGAGGAGTTTCGTAAGCCACAAATTCAAACACTTATTAAAACAAAACCCTCAATCACTAAAAGATACATACGTCATAGAAATGGCAAATGGAAAGACAGAAAGCACTAACGACATATACTCAGGGTGTACCCTTACTCTAAGACAATCACTCATTCAAAATCGATCTATTGTCGGTTTCAATAAAGAGCTTCGATATTAAATTCAACTATAAGCTTATGACCAAATCAATATTAAATTAAAAAAAAAACAAAACAAAACAAATAGTTATGTAGTCCTAATCAAAGATGGAAAAAAATTGAAGCTAGAAATCTAGATATTAATAAAGGTGGAGGTTGAAGGTGATCTTGAACACAAAATGAACTTGGAAAAATTCTATAGAAACACACACCCCCATCTTCAAACCTTAGGCACCAGAATGTTTTTCTACGTCCATCTTCTTCAACATAAACACAATAAAATGATATATAGATACCTGCAAATCGATGGTGAAAAACTCGAAATCGACCTTTGAACTTAGAAATCGTTTAAAATGCGGTTGTTGTCGGTTTAGAAACGTTGCCATCATTGGTTCAGAAGCACTGCTTCCACCGGTCTGGAACCATCGTGTCGTCGACGGCTTCCATTTCATATTAAGGTTTCATAGGTGGTTTTCGTCGCCATTATGTGTCCGGGCCACATATTTGGTCCGCTGCCATCACATCTGTCATAGATCTGGTCCATCGCTACCAACCACAGATCGCGTTGTCACCACCATTATCGCCTTATTCGACCGCTGGTATGTGTTTCATATCAGCGGTTCATCGTTTTAGATTCAATCTTCCATCTTCGTTTCAGATCAATGGTGGGTTTTCATGTAAGGTAAGGTCTTGTGTGTGGTTTTCGTTTCAGATCTACTATTGTCCATCTTCATTTATGACATGGAGCCAGGAACATACCCACCTCTAACTTCGTTTATGTGTGTGTAGTGTGTGTTGTGTTCTTGACTCACTAAACAATGTTCATCATAAGGAGAAAGTGAGTTAGGAATTCTCTCTCTCTCTCTCTCTCTCTCTCTCTCTCTCTCTCACACACACACACACACACACACACACACACACACACACATATATATATATATATATATATATATATATATATATATATATATATATATATATATATATATATAGAGAGAGAGAGAGAGAGAGAGAGAGAGAGAATTAAATAATATATTTCTTTTTTTCAATTTTTTTTAAATAAGACAAAACATCATAAATGGTCCCTATGGTAGTGAAATGATGGAAACGCCCTCCAAATATTATAATCAAATAATAGTTAACTGCCAAAAGTTAACGGAGTTAGCAAAAAAGGTCCGTTGTCAAAAGTTTTGAAACCATATTGACCATCTAAGATGTTTTTTAAGCTTAGGGACTATATGCCAGATTTTTGAAAAGCATAAGGATCTTTTATGATGTTTTTTCAAAAAAAAACACACACACACACAATGGGCAACACCACTCTGGAAGGGATGTTATCAGAGATAATATGAGGGGGGAGAAGAGATAGCAACTTGTGACACGTTAACCTAAATGTGAGAGAGAGAGAGAGAGAGAGAGAGAGAGAGAGAGAGAGAGAGAGAGAGAGGGGTTTTATAAAAAACTGTTGTGGCCAAAGTTTGAAATCCACAAAATAAGGGATTAAATCTGTCAAAATCTCAAATGTTTGTGGCCAAAATCTTAAATGTAAAACACTACCATTCATTTCCAGTTTCAAATTAGATATGTATAATAATAATATTAAAAAAAAATGGAAGTATATTGTTATAATCAATAAGGGCAAAGTATAAAAATAATTCCCCTCTTGCCCTCCATTCCTTTCCCTACTTCTTGTAAATTACCTTTACCCTTATTATTCCCTTTTGCCCTCCATTCCTTTGACTACCCACTTCATTCCAATTAAGATATACTACTATAACCCGGTGACTTGATCAATCTTCTGGTTTTCATTTCTCGTCTTACAAAAGCAGCATCATCCAAACGCCCTGCATCTACATAAATATTTGACAACAAAATCCTACCTGGACCATGTAAAGGCTCAGCCTTTGCCAAATTTTCAGCTGCCCTTTCTCCCATTTCAACATCATTATAAATTCTAGCAGCTGCCAACAATGTCCCCCATATCACCACATCCGCCTTCATAGGCATACTCTTTATCACCTCCTCAGCTTCCTCTAATCTCCCTGCTCTACCCAAAACATCCACCATACACCCATAATGCTTCATATTCGCCTCTATATTATACACACTTCTCATCCTTTCAAAATACCTCTCCCCTTCTTTCACCAATCCACCATGACAACATGCACTTAACACCCCAATAAATGTGATCGAGTTTATCTTTATAACATCGTTATATTTATATGTCTCTAACTCCCAAAAGAGCTTTAGAGATAATCTTGCATGTCCATGCATGGCTAATCCACATATTATCGCGTTCCATGGTGAAATGGTGGAAACTTTGTGTTTAACTTGATTGAAGAGTTGTAATGCGTTCTTGATGTTCCCACATTTGGCGTACATGTCGATGATGGATGCAATTACATTGTCATTCATAGGGATTGAATTTGTGATTATATATTCATGACCCCATTTTCCATCTTGTAAATTGCCTAAATTAGCAACGGATGGGAGCATGCTTACCATTGTTACTTCGTTTGGTTTGATGCCACTTGATATCATCTTATGGAAAAGGTCTAAAGCCATGTGGTGTTGGTTCATTTGGGAGTATCCAGAAATCATTGAGGTCCATGAGAAAACATCTCTTTTGGGCATTTTGTCGAACAGTTGGCGTGCGGATTCGATCATTTTGTTTTTTAGTAAGCCTGATATTAGCGCGTTCCATGAAGATGGATTGTTTTTGCTTCCTATTTGGAATTGAGTTTGGGCAAGGGGGATGTTGCCACAAGCTGCATAGAAGTGGATAATAGTTGATTGGATAAAGTCGTGAGAGTCAAACCCTAGTTTTACACTTACGCCATGAAACATCTGGCCTTCGGAAAAGGCTGTTTCTTGGCCACAAACCGAGATTATATCCACCACCATGACATTGTTAGGAGATATCCCAGTATTTAGCATTTCTCGATATAATTTCAAAGCTGGGTTCAGATTTTCAACATGTAAAACACATTCGATGATGGTGCCCCAAGAAACTACATCTCTTTCAGGCATTTTGTCGAACAGGTCTCGTGCCATTCCAGCCATCCTAGCTTTTGAGTACCCATTCAACATTACGTTCCAAGAAACTATATTTCTCTCTGACATTTCATCAAATAAAATTCTGGCATCACCCAAAGATGAACAACTGCAATACAGAAGAACCAGATTAGTTAAAACAAGATTAGAATTTTCAAGGCCGGATTTAGCAACCAATGCATGGAGAATTTGACTGTTTTTAACCCCAGAAAAATGTGAATAAGATGACAGTACACTCGACAATGTCACTTCATTGGGAGCCAAACCTAATGACTTCATTTCCTTAAAAACATGGATTGCTTCTCCCCAAAACCCATTTTGAGCCAACCCCATTATCATCGTGGTACAAGATACGCTGTTCCTCCCAGACATTTTATCAAACAATTGGCGGGCGTCATTTAAACGACCACAATTCACATAACCAGAAAGCATAATGTTACAAGAAACGCGATCGGATTGAAACCCAGAGACAAACATGGATTCTGCATCGTTTATAGAACCAAACTTGGCATACAAACTGATCAAGCTATTACGTATAAAGATATTGGAGTCAAGTCCTTTCTTGAGGATATGACAATGGAGATGCTGGCCGTAAAGGAGCGGAGCAGAAAGGGAAGAAGATGATTTCAATGCTTGGACGAGGGCACGTTCGTAATTGTCGAATGTTTTGGTTATCTTGATGCTGTTTGCGCAGCTGTTTTGTGAAAGAGGTGAACTGGAGTAGCATTTGGGAGTTAATTTGAATAATTTTTTTGCGAGAAAGGAAGGAAGAAGATTGTTTGAGATGGATTTCATTACACTTGATCATCAGAGATCGGCAGGAAGAATAAGATATGTCGAAGTAATACAAAAAACAACAAATCTGCTTTGGTGCTTTTATTTATCGGAGATGATTTTTTTTTTTTTTTTAATCCTTCACTGAGTAGTTAATGTATGGACAAGTATGCCCCTCAGTTTAAATGAATAAATGATAGAGAGCTGATTAACGCATTGAATCAACAGCAATTCGAAGTTTAAATTTTGAATCAGAATCAAAATATGTTCAAGGTTAACAGTTAACAAAATCAAAATCATATCAAAGTTTACATTCTAAGGTTAATGGTTAACCGAATCAAAATCAATTCAAGTTTACATTCAAAGTTTAAAATCAAAATTAAGTTAAGGATCAAAATTTGGAGTTAACTGTTTGAGAGTGGGGGTGAAGCAATGCCGGCTGAAGAAGCGCTCTTATCGTCATGTGTGTTGTCTGGGGTTCGAAACAAGAAACGGGTTCTGTTTATTGTATTTTAAAATATTGAATACGATGAGGGGTATAATTGTCCATCCTTTAATTATGCAGTGACAGCGTCAAAATATTCAGTGGAAAAATCTAAGGGAAAACGACTTATATGGGTAAGTATGTTTCAAAATCGTTCAAAAAATATCATTCAAGTTTGGTGTGTCCAAAAAACATCATCTAAGTAAAGCTTTTGTACAAAAAACACCAACGAAGTACATTCTTTGTTCAAATTTGACCTTTGGTAACCGGCAATTACCGGTAAAAAATAAGTAAAGGAAAAAAAAAACAATAGAAAAATGACTCAAAAAGGTAACTATGTTTCAAATTCGTTTAGAAAACACCATCCAAGTTTGGTATGTTCAAAAAACACCATCCAAGTAAACTTTTTGTACAAAAAACACCAACAAATTATATGTTTTGTTCAAGTATTACCCACCGATAACTGGCTCTTACAGGTTAAATGATAATTTGGCTTAACTATTATGACATGGCATAATAATGATTGACAACACAATAAATGATATATTCCTCCTTTAAAAACCGATTTAGGGTTTCTTCATGAACGAATGACTTATTCTTCTCCTATGATTGCTTGTCTTCTTCTAAAGTGATGATCTCGAACTCAAGTCCAAAACCCTAATTTTTAACTTTAGGCAAAAAGGGCTCCTTTACCCCTGCCTCAATGGACCTCCCTCCCCCTAAGGCCCAAATCCATAAAAAGCCCAAAAAGGAATCCAAGCCCAACTACAAGGCATCTAAGGCCTAATATGGCCCAAGAACCCCCAATATGGCCTTAAGCCAAAAAAATGACCTGCTACAATCAGATGGACCCGAGGTCTAACTTAAACAAGTTTGTGCATAGTCCCATCATATGTTGAAGCCTCTGTGATCCGGATGTCGAGCCAGTACGCGCGACGTACTCCTAGCGTACGCCCAACGTACTCGGCTAGGGTCAAGAACCGCTAATCTTCCGAAGGCCATAACTTCTTCATTCTAAGTGTGATTTCGTCATTCTTTATATCTACAGGAGCTAGTTTAGGCATCAGATAGCCATACCGAGGGTTATGGCCTTCAGATTGCAATTCTTAGCGTTACAATAATGTTAAATTAGATTTCTTCATTTCAAGGTCCAACCGAGGGTTATGGCCTTCGGAAACGAAATCGCAATCTAATTTGGGGTATTTATATGCTTCTCATTGTTATAAGAGTTTATAGTCTTGACCGGTCCTTTATTTATTATCCGGTCTACAAACAGGCACGTCTATTGTCCTTTCCTTGTTATTTTACTGTTCCGTACCATTACTTTTGCATGTTTCCTAGGATATGGTTCCGATACTTGTGTATGATGTATTCAAATTTATATTCGTTCGTAACAAGTCGTGGTGTCTGTAACGCCCATTTAGTGATGGATAATGTAGGTTGTAGGGACCGAGTGTTCGGTTTGTGTTTGAGCCCAAGGGCATATCAGTAAGTATCAGTTCGAGCCTTTATGAAGTTTGGGTTTATGTTAGAAAAGTTTTATGGCAAGGGAGAGTTGACAGTATTGTAAAGCTTCTCGTTTCCTTCACGTGGATATAAAGAATGAAATTGGACTTAGAATGAAGAAGTTATGGCCTTCGGAAGATTGGCGATTCTTGAGCCTAGTCGAGTACGATGGGCGTACATAGGAGTACACCGGGCGTACTCGCATAAAATCCAGATCGCAGAGGCTTCAGCACATGTTGTGCGTATAAATGGACTTGTTTACGTTAGGCATCAGGCCCACCTGATTGTAGCATGTCATTTTTTTGGCTTAAGGCCATGTTGGGGGTTCTTGGGCCATATTAGGCCTTAGATGCCTTGTAGTTGGACTTGGATGCCTTTTGGGCTTTTTATGGATTTGGGCCTTAGGGGGAGGGAGGCCCATTGAGGCAGGGGTAAAGGAGCCCTTTTTGCCTTAAGTTAAGAATTAGGGTTTTGGACATGAGTTCGAGATCATCACTTTAGAAGAAGAAGAGCAATCATAGGAGAAGAATAAGTCATTTGTTCATGAAGAAACCCTAAATAGGTTTTCAAAGGAGGAATATATCATTTATTGCTTTGTCAATCATTATTATGCCATGTCAGAATAGTTGTGACATCCCCATTTTCACGGCCAGAAAAGACCGATCTTGTTTATGCTTTATAAAAATCAGAGTACCTCTTTTAATAAAAATGTTGCGGAATTTATTCCCAAAAAAACACGAGAAATACGTTATCAAAGCATTTCCGAAGAAACGTATTTTATTCATTTTAAAACATTTGGGATGTCATCGTCAATACAGAAACATAAGCATAAACAGAACTTACATTCATTTACACTAGTGATCTATATCTCCTTAATCTCTCAGTGTAATGTAACTTCATATCGACACCTATGATACAAATAAATTGAGTGGGTCAGGTTGGGAAACCTGGTGAGTACATAGGGTTTTCAACCCATAATAATATAATTATTATGTTTAAACAATCAAGCAATCATCCCAATTACCCAACCCCATTATCTTCTTTATTCTTAAGGATCTACCCTAAGAATCAGCTATTTCTCGTTCACTCATTCCTAAGGATCGTCCTAAGGAATCGACACGAAGTCCATCGTTGCCACCGTTTACACAACGGGCATTAAGTCTGCATAGTCGCCAGGGTTTAGGCATCAAGTCTGCATGATCACCAAGGTTTAGGTATCAAGTCTGCATGATCACCAGGGTTTAGGTATCAAGTCTGCATGATCACCAGGGTTTAGGCATCAAGTCTGCATGATCACCAGGGCTTAGGCATCAAGTCTGCATGATCACCAGGGCTTAGGCATCAAGTCTGCATGATCACCAGGGTTTAGGCATCAAGTCTGCATGATCACCAGGGTTTAGGCATCAAGTCTGCATGATCACCAGGGTTTAGGCATCAAGTCTGCATGATCGCCAATGTTTAGAGTACACCGGGTGAACACATCGTTCACAACACCTACAGGTTGCGAGCCTGCTAGTGTTCCACTGGACTGTCTAGAATAGTCCGTGGTTGTCATCCATACTCTGCTGAATGACAGGGCCATCTTTTGGGGAAAGGGTTCTCACATCGTCCACCCCTCACCCTCACCTCGTGGTCTATAACACCTCTCAGCTCATCATCCAACTCATATTACATCTACCCATGTTTTACCCCAACATTATCGTAGATATAAAATACATATACAATTTAAATCATTTAAAACATGTATAAAATCGTTTATCGAGCATAGACAACAAGTATTTAGATAATATGCACACATAGCACGTAATTTATATAAAATACTTCATATCTATGTGTAAGATGAAAGGGACCATGCACTCACCTGGTAAGGTGGTGAGTCGGCACTCAGACAACACTTCGTTTCTCTTAAAACAGTTATCCCTTGACGAAACCTAGTATCATTACCTCTAGAGTTTAGTCTAACGTTAACCGTGACTAACTAATAGTCTAGATATTATTACTATTATATAAGCGTTAAGAAACACTCTTATATAACTCATGATAATAGCCCAAATACTCATTATAAGTTCCTAATAACGTTACTATATTAAAACATAAGCTATACTAAAGATAGGGTGGGTATAGCTCATTTACAGCGGGTTTCCTTGGAAACCGGGCTCCACCGGAGCAGAGTTTCTGACCCGAAGGCTCTTCTTTTCGGAGCCGTCAGGCGATCCGGGGCTTCCGCCTCGTGCTAGGGGGTTCCCTAGGCTTTTTGGGGGGTCTTGGGAGGTTTAGAGAGTGTTTCTAGAGAGAGAAAGAAGGGGTGAAGGTGTGAGGTTGAGGGTTGCCCCGAAATCTCTATTTATAGTGCTCCTGGAGCTTCACCACGTTGTGGTGTTGCGTAGGCTTCAAGGTTTCGCCTGGTGCTGACACGTGACAACGCACATAAGGTGGAAATCAGCCGATTTTCAAAAATTCATAACTTTTGCATACGAACTCCGTTTTTGATGTTCTTTTTTTCCACGCGTAGGTAAAAACAAGATCTATGACTTTCATTTAGACTCCGTCGGCTAGTTCTCGACCGATTTTAAATTTAACAGCAGGAGGAGATTAGATTGTTAAATGACCGCGGAGAATTCGTAACTCCTTCATACAGACTCCGTTTTCGTCTATCTTTTTACAGTTGAGTTCCTATTAATGAGATATTCAACTCTCATTAAGGTTGCGTAAGCCAAAAACCGCTCGAACTAAAATTCGAGTTTCGGGTCGTGCATTGCTATGTCAAATCTTAGAAAAATCATAACTTCTTCATACGAAGTCAGATTTAGACGTTCTTTTTATGGATGTTCTCCGTTTAACGTATACTACAAATTTGGTTTATATTACTAAGGCCAAAAATTCTTCTATCGTAAATTCACTATTTACGTCTCACGGTGTCGTGCCGGTTTTGCCGAAAAACTTCGACTGGCCATAACTTCTTCGTTATAACTCGGATTTCGGCATTCTTTATATGTATGGAACCCTTGAAAAATATTCTACAACTTGGTTAAGATTATTTATTCTAAATAATCTTTTTTCAAAAAGTCGTTTTCGACCCCTATTATCTCTAAATTGACTAGCCCGGATCTACGGGCGTTAATATAGTTAAGCCAACTTATCATTTAACATGTAAGAACCAATTACCGGTGGGTAATATTTGAACAAAACATATAGTTTGTTGGTGTTTTTTGTACAAAAAGTTTACTTGGATGGTGTTTTTTGAACATACCAAACTTGGATGGTGTTTTTTGAACGACTTTGAAATATAGTTACCTCATTGAGTCATTTCCTATTGTTTTTTTTCATTTAATTATTTTTTACCGGTAATTACCGGTTACCAAAGGACATATTTGAACAAAGAATGTACTTCGTTGGTGTTTTTTGTACAAATGCTTTACTTGGATAGTGTTTTTTGGACACACCAAACTTGAATGATATTTTTTGAACGATTTTGAAACGTAGTTACCCATATAAGTCATTTTCCCAAAATCTAACTCCCTTTATATATTTCAAAAGAGGGATATTAGAGGAAAAAAGTCACGTTTTTTTTCTTTTTTTGAATTTCTGAATTTATCTTAAAGTTATAGGAATCAATGCGTGTTGCATATTGTTTGTACACGAATTCAATGACAAATATATAAGGGAAAATGACTTATAAGGGTAAGAAAGTTTCAGAAATGTTCAAAAAAGACCATCTAGGTTTTCGTTGTTCAAAAAATACCATCCAAATAACGCTATTGTATAAAAAACACCAATAAAATATATCGTTTGTTCAAATGTTACCTACGGTAACCGGAAGGTGTAGGTTACCTCTCTTAGTCATCCGTTTAAAAAAAATAAAATGAAAAAAGGAAATGACATGGAGTATACGATCGTTTAACATAGTCATATGTGGATTTTACCCTTCTCGTCAACAACAGGAAGATTGGGAAGGCGATTCTTCTAGGGTTCGATCGATCAAATATCCTTCAAGAAATTCTGGAGTCAGATGTGTTCACGTAAGTTATACTCTTAACATTCCCTCTTTTAGCAAACGATTTTTTTTTGTGTGTCTCTTTTTGTGTTTCAAACACTGGCTTCGATACCCCAACCCCTCTAAATCAATCGAACGTTGGATTTAGAATGGAGGTTTCTGGACTCATCGTTGATTGATAAAAATCAGACCATCACTTATTCTCATGGGTAACAGACCTTAAATCAAGGGTAACAAACCCTAAATCAGGGGTAACAAACCCTAAATCAATCCTCATAGTTTTGAATTGTGTTGAACGTTCTTGGAAATTTTATTGTTTTAATTAGTCATATGTTCAACCTTTATTTATCTTATATGATTATGTGACTTGCTAATCATTAACAATGACTTTTGTAGTTGACTTTGGCCGTTAAAACAAGAATGTCGTTCTCAACAGATGGTGCATTAAGTATAGATGTTTTCCATAAAGGAGTGTTTGTTCCTAAGCCCTTGATGTACTTCAATCCTAATAAGACTTCTGTCACAGAGGTAGACTTACGAAATATGGAGTTTAGGGACTTCATTATCTACATACGTAATTTGACGAAGGGTATGTGTCATGATATGTATTGCTGTCTTCCAAATCGGGCCATAGTAGATGGGTTGAGGGAGCTGAGAGATGAAGATAATTATGTGAGGTTTCTTGATGCTGGATATAAAAATGGGAGAAGAATCAGTATCTACATTGATCACGACCACGAGCCACTTATGCAATGGATTGAAGAAGAGATAGTTAAAGGTGGAGTGTACAGTGATAGTGATCCATGTTCTGATGATGTGGACTTGATGATGTCAGATGATATATCGGTAGACCATGAAGTTGATAATGAGGTTATAGAAATTCCTAAATCTGTTGATCCTTTTTTATCCAAGAAAAAATTTATTCCAGAAGGAGGGGTAAATGATGAAGTTGATGATGAGGTCCACCACTTTCCTATGCATAATCCTGACCAGAAATGGGACACAATGGTACCTGTATTAGGCATGAGATTCTCTGACAGATATGAACTCAAGCAAATGTTAACAAATTATGTTGTCTTTAAAGGTTATGCATTGTGGTACGAAAAAAATGACTCAACTAGATTGTTAGTGATGTTGTATAAATAAATAAGGGAAGGCAGCTTGCCCTTTTAGATTATGGGCTACTCCATTGAGTAGTAAAGATTCATTCCGGATCAAATCGCTAATTGACGAACATAATTGTTGCAGACAAGTTAATTTGGAGTCTATTGTGACATACAAGTGGATTGGTAAAATGTTAACCAATGACATTTTGGAAAAGCCCCGCATCAGCTACAGGAACATGGTAGCATTAGTTAAGAAATTTTTTGGTTTGCATGTAAGTGTTGGGAAATGTAGAAATGCCAAGAGTTTTGCACTAGATGAAATTTCAGGTAGCTTGGTGGGACACTATGAAAAGTTGTGGGATTATGGAGTGGAGTTATTGAGGTCTAATCCGGGTTCAACAGTCTCAATAGAAGTGAATCTTATGCCCGATTCTACAATTTACTTTAAAAGAATGTATGTTTGCCTGAAGGGTGTGAAAGATGGTTGGATTGAAGGATGCAGGAGGGTGATTGGTGTTGATGGATGTTTTTTGAAGGGTATTTGTAGAGGTGAGCTATTAGCAGCTGTTGGTAGGGACTCCAACAACCAAATGTACCTGTTGGCATGGGCTGTAGTGTCAGTAGAAAACAAAGAAACCTAGAAATGGTTCTTAGATCCGCTACTTGAGGACATTGGGATGGGAGATGGTAGAGGTCTTACCATTATTTCTGACCTGCATAAGGTTTGTTCTTATAAATACATAACTTAGTGCTTTATATGTTTATTTATATGTCATTTTATATTTAATGTTAATATTTTCATCTGGTAGGGTTTGGTAGAAGCTGGTAAAGAAAGAGCACCAGCATGTGAGCATAGGAAATGTGGTAGACACATCTATGCTAACTTTAAGAAGAAATACACAGGTGTTGAGTTTAGGAAGTTATTCTGGAGAGCTACAAAATCCACAATCGAGTCAGCTTTCCGATCTTATATGAGGGAAATCAATGCAATGTCCACACATGCTTATGATCACCTAATGGAAAGAGACCCAAAGACATGGTGCAAGGCATTTTTTGAGCTTGATAGGTGTTGTAATGCTGTGGAAAATGGAATATCAGAATCTTTTAATGCAGCAATTGTAGAGGCCAGGAAAAAACCTATTATATCAATGTTGGAAGAAGTCAGAGTGTACGTGATGGAGAAGATGTACAAACAAAAAGGGAAGGGGAAAAATGGAACTTGGATATATGTCCTTCCATTAGAAGGAGGATTGAGAAATTTAAAGAACAACAGAGGTATAATACTTACTTGGAATGCAACTTTTTTTATTTGAAATTACTTACTTTATACCATTTCATCATAGGTATTGGGATGTTACTCCAAGTGGTCCACGAATATATGAAGTAAGATAATTACATGAGGTTTATGCAGTTGACCTGGGCCAAAGAACCTGTGGGTGCAGAGCATGGCAGTTGACTGGTATACCATGTGTACATGGTATTGTTGCAATCTTGTTTTTGAATGGGAATGTAGAGGAGTTGTAACATCCATAAATTTTACACCAAATTTAAACTTTTTCAATCATAAATAAAAATCGTAAAGCATCATTTACAAAATGTTTTCAATTCATTTTCCATCAGTGTCCTAAAAATCGTAATATAAGGATGAGGAGCGGTACGGTCACGCCTTTGCCTTTCCATGGACTCCTGAAGTACCTAAAACAATAAACTGAAAACTGTAAGCCCGAGGGCTTAGTGAGCTACCTCCAAAATACCAATACCACTCTGACAATACCATATCAGTAATAATCAATCAATCATCATGCATACTGGGCCATCGGCCTGACTGGACCTCCCTACAGGGCCTACAGTCTGTCTGGATCTATCCCGAGCCTTCGACATGACTGGTCCGCCACGTGGGCCTACAGTCTCCCCGGACCACTCATAGGGTATGTTGGCCTTCAGCACAAAGCAGGACCGCCTCAACCCAACCAACAAGAAAATAACCATGTGCGCATAGCTATCATATATTGGCATATAGAAACATCAAGCATATCTATCTCACTTATCATAATCATAGAATTCTCTTGTAACTAGAGTACCGACCTATCAGGTCACTAACACACCAATCCCTACGGATCATAAAGCATAACATATATCTACCTCGATTCCGAACTAACAAATCATAACCACATGCAACATACAATAACAAAAACAACTAAAGGGTCGGCCTTGGTGTCGTAGACCCTATCGATATAGTGAGGATGACTCACCTCGTAGATGTCGACACGAAAGGTAAACTCCAACTCGCGGATCACTTGACATAGGTTCCACCACCTATCATCATAGTACATCATACTCATAAGTCCTTAACCTTACAAGGTACTCCATAAACCACTAGTCAACCCCTGGTCAAAGTCAAAGTCCTCAATCAAGGTCATCAGTCCCTGTTGACCTTAACTCGCCGAGTTCCCTGAAGTACATTCCAACTCGCCGAGTCATCGGAGTGACTCATCGAGTTCCTTTGATCCTCGATCAAACTTAAGGCCACATGTCGAGTTCCCTCCTTGCAACTCGACATATACACATGCATACATAATCTAGGGAAAACTCATCCGACTCGCCGAGTTGTTCTTCAACTCGTCGAGTCTTATGGTGATCTTCATCGGACTCGCCGAACTGTTCATTCAACTCGTCGAGTTCACGGCCATCTTCATATGACTCGCCGAGTCACCTTGCGACTCGTCGAGTCCATTCAGTTATTTATCCATACAGACTTGATTTGAGCCATGCAACGGCCCCAAATCACAGATCCAAGCTTCTAGGGCATACTTATCACGTAAAGTTGCAAACTTTATGTGCATGCATGGCTATAAAGGCTCTAAATGTCTATTTTAAGTTCTTAATGAAGCTTCAACTCTAATAGGGACCTCAATCACAACAAATACAACAACTTATGATTCTAGCATCCAAGGAGGGTCCAAATCTGAAGTTACAACCTCAGATCTAGCCCATAGCTCATCCTTTCAACTTAATACTTCACCAAAAACCCTAAAACTCAACAATGGAAGAGATCCATAAGAAGAAAGGTAATTTGGTTACCACCAGAAGATGATGACTGAGATAAGAGCTGATTGATGGGTTTTGGTCCTAAGAACTTCCTATGTGCTCATACAAACCCTAATGCTTGGATCTAGGTTTCTCTATTGTACATGCAAGTTATCCAAGACTATAAACCCTAATTCTAGCATACAAGTAATCATATTAACATGAGAATGGGTTTAAGATATTACCTTGATTGTTATGTAGCAATAACAATCCAATTCCTCCTTGTATTGACTTTAGAAAGCTTAGAGTCACAAATATCACTCCTCTAATGGTTCACAAACACCATAAGCAAGAGGATGAAGAGGAGACAGGATGGAGGCTGCCCAAAACGTGTTCTAACCCTAGAAGAAAGCTTCACCACGTTTTTGGGTCATAAGGGTCTTATATATAGTGAGGCTATTAGGGTTATCTAATAAGGAAACCCTAATTTGGATGCTTAAGCCCTAAGCAACCCATTGACTCCTTTAATTAATGCCTTGGACGATTTCCTTATGGGCTTCCCCATAGAATTCGTCCACTCCTTAATTTAAGACAATCCATAGCCCAAATTGCAATTATCTTATAATTACAATTCCAGTCCCTTATGTTTAATTAATCTCTTTTAGTCACAAAACTAATTACCAATTAATTATTGACTAATATTAATTAAACAATATGATTTCTCCTTTAATATATTATTCCCATAATATATTAATAAATCATATTTAATCCTTTCTCTCCATAATTCATCCTATCAAGTTGCTTTGGTGAAGGCAACCCAAAAGGACCATGCACCATCGGGTCAAGTACATACCAAAATAGTTATGGACTTAGACACTAATCCAACAGTCTCCCACTTGGATAAGTCTAATAACTATTATGCGTATGACTTCAGATCCTGATCTACAATCGTAGCTTTCCAAAGCCGCTGTCAACTCTGATCCTATCAGATACGCGTGTCCTTAGATAAGGGATCATATATTCCTGCATTCTAGATATCATATGAGATATGATTTCAAACCATTCTCTTTGTACTATATATCGATTCCCGATTTATGACGACTGACTAATTGAACAAATCAAATTAGCCCTAGCCCGGCCGAGCATTTACGTTTGTCATCACAAAATCATCGAGGGGCCCAAAGATATCGCTTTTATCCTACTTTGGATAAAAGGAACGGATAAACTTTGATACAATGTTTGCTTGCACTCACTCATCGAATCACACACAACAATATGTTTTATAACACCAAGTTACTAGTGCGTTTACATATTATCAATGTGCAACCAATTTACAAGATACAACTCACACATCTCGGTTTCAAGAATATAAGATGTTATCGTCTCACCAATCACTCGTGATACAATTTCATGGAGTGATCCAAGTGATCGTGGGTTTAATCCAATGCTCAAATTCCTATTCATAAGCACTCATGAACGTTGCAACAAACATTTGCTTATGTCTAATGCTCTTTAGACAATCCACACACCAATTCACGACAATCTTCTTTCATATCTACTTCCAACATATGAACGACTGTGGCTCGTTTAAATAATTTGACTGTTCTTAACCAATTAAATTATTCAGTAAGTCAAAACATGCAAATTGAAACACAAGAATAATACTAATCCCATATGGCCTCAAACCTTTGAGTATAAATAAAACACCTTTTATTTATCACCATATCGATTACTCATTATTTGTTGTTTCGGGTAATCAACTTCTTACTTGAATTATTACACTTGTCCCATGCTCCTAGCATGCACACAATGTTTACCTATGGTTCTTACTTTGTGAAATAGACCAAATTGAGCACATTTCCAATCATTCTCATTTCACAACTCCAAATCCTTTTTCATAAGTGAAAGAATATCAAATTCTTTCTACTTATAGAATATGCTAGATTCTAACATTTTATGCAATTGTCCTTTCTTAAATTCACTGCACCAAAGTCACAAAGACTATTGCCAATGATATTACAAAGTCCTCTATCGGAGATTGTTACAAGACAATTCCTTAGATATGATGTCTCTCACTCAAAGTACATTCCTTTGAACATCCTTTTGCATAAAAGTTTCTAATCTAGACATAGATTTTCAGTATTCAATTCCCAATGACAACTCATTATTAATAGAATCTTATCTATTCAGAATAATGTCGATATGGTCCATCCAATATGGAAACATTTCCATATTTTCCAATACCATACTTCCAACTACTCACAAGCGACCAATCATCGGCGAACTTTGGATTGTCCTTTTATAGTTGTTTAATTATCTTAGTCAAAAACGATTCTTGTCCTTTTCCCTCTAAATGCGCTAGACATTTGGAAAATTTTAGAATGGTCAAATTTTATAGCATTTGCAATTGATCCTATACCCAAAGCGTATGGGACATGATGCATAATGTCTTACAGAAAGATTTGATACTTTATTTGCTATTTTCTCAAAATTCGAATTGTGAAGAGGAATGCCGTAATCATAATCAAAATTTTAAGAACACACTATATACCTTTGACTAAATTTATTAACATTCCACAACCTAAGCCTTTAGATTTGAAATGAAGCATAATATTATCTCCCTTAATTATAGCAAAACAACTCCACAACCCTTACGACTTTGTAAGGTATAACTCTTGTTTTCTATAATTAATATTGCCAACTTGCAATACGTGCCTTAATAATCATACAATCATAACATTTATGCTCCCACTATCATGATGATTATTATAAACATAACACTTATGCTCCTACTAGCTTTGACATGTATTCAGAAACAGCTTAACTTTCAGAAAAACAATGCTTATTGAATTTCTTAAGTTCATGTTTCTAATACTTAGTGCTTTGATAATATTTTATCAAGGCTTCTTGAACTTATACACCTTTGCCTTAGATAGTTCATATGTGTCTCTAAATAATTGCCAAACCTCACAATTAAAATTATGGAAAGGGATACCGTAACCATAATCGAATTCGAGAATGCAATTTTACAATCACTATCTTCTTAAAATCTTTCTTAGTGAAAGTATTTCCTCACAGTCATTTTCATGAAGGAGTGAATCTTATGACACTTAGATTTTAATGGTGTATGCGTTCCTATCCATGTGAATTTGTCAAAACCAAAGTTTATGACAAATTCAAACTCATATGGACCGAACTTTCTTAATCTTGATTTCTTGCCTTATGATAGCACAGCTACCCACCACGTTTTCCAAGTAGTTAAGCAGCTCACCCTTTCCTATCAATGTACTCTTCATTGATCAAGGTCCTTGCCTTTTATGCATTCGAACGAGAACTCATAGAACTCATATGCAGAGTTAACTCAATTGGAACGACATAGAAACAAAATAATGTCAACACGATAGGTTGTGAACCTCAACTCGTGTGCTAGTGATTAACGATAAGGTTTATTTGATTTGTTCTTGAAAACTTTCAAGACCATTAAGACTCCCACTGACTCCTTAACTTATAAGATTCTCTTGTCAAAACATTTCTTGACAAACAAATATTCAAGAGTTAGTGTAGCTTTTATCAAAACTCTTCATAAATTGGTCCTAGTTGGTCTTTGTCTTATCCAATACATCACAACTTTCCACATTTGATGAATGTTACAAACCTTCTTAATACTTTTCACTCAATGTCACAATCTTAACTTTAAGACTTGTTATTGGAACGAAGTACGATTGACCTTTTGATTTAACCATTTCTTCAATTCTTGATTCCTCTTCTTAGACATACAATTGTGCTAAGATTCACTTAAATATCAATTGAGATATGGTTCTTAATCATTAAGACCTATCATAAAGCATAAAAGGTACTCTCCCTTCTTCTTAGAGTGGAGAAACTTTTATCTTTCTGCCTACTTGATTCTTCTTATTCGTTCTGCTATTGATTTAAACTTTTTCAATCAATTCAGAATTACACTTAATCTTATAAGTATAATCATATTTACTAAACCTTTAGTAAATCATGACGAATATCTTTGTTACTCTTATGGTGTACTTGATCAACACGCAACTTTGTGTATTCGATCTCCAAGTCCTTCATTTGACACTTTGTCAATGAATTAGTCTAATTTCCAAATATGAAATTTCTCATTCATCGTGCAACCAAGTTGCATGATTCCAAGTTTCTGTCCAATTGAAACTTGGGCGATGAGAAACTCGACTTTCCATAAATAACATAATAAGAACCAAATCCATTATTGCTAATAATAGAAACATTCAAACATCAATTTTTCATATACGCCATTGCAAGGATAAATAAATAATATAAAATCAAAATTTATTTTATTGCGAAAAAATTTTGTCCTTACAATGCAAGTCATTGAAAAACTATGCTAATACAACTTTCTTAGCAATCTAATTCTAACTCTAAGTAGTAGCTCAAGAATCTAATCTTCGAGAAATGCGATCGAAATACATTCCTTCACGGTTATATTCTGCTCACTTCTTCCCTTAAGCTTCCTTTCTTTTCTTCGATCCTACAAAACATCAATTGTAATCTTATCACAGATCCAAGCTTCTAGGGCATACTTATCACAGATCCAAGCTTCTAGGGCATACTTATCACGTAAAGTTGCAAACTTTACGTGCATGCATGGCTATAAAGGCTCTAAATGTCTATTTTAAGTTCTTAATGAAGCTTCAACTCTAATAGGGACCTTAATCACAACAAATACAACAACTTTATGATTCTAGCATCCAAGGAGGGTCCAGATCTGAAGTTACAACCTCAGATCTAGCCCATAGCTCATCCTTTCAACTTAATACTTCACCAAAAACCCTAAAACTCAACAATGGAAGAGATTCATAAGAAGAAAGGCGATTTGGTTACCTCCAGAAGATGATGACTGAGATAAGAGCTGATTGATGGGTTTTGGTCCTAAGAACTTCCTATGTGCTCATACAAACCCTAATGCTTGGATCTAGGTTTCTCTATTGTACATGCAAGTTATCCAAGACTATAAACCCTAATTCTAGCATACAAGTAATCATATTAACATGAGAATGGGTTTAAGATATTACCTTGATTGTTATGTAGCAATAACAATCCAATTCCTCCTTGTATTGACTTTAGAAAGCTTAGAGTCACAAATGTCACTCCTCTAATGGTTCACAAACACCATAAGCAAGAGGATGAAGAGGAGACAGGATGGAGGCTGCCCAAAACGTATTCTAACCCTAGAAGAAAGCTTCACCATGTTTTTGGGTCATAAGGGTCTTATATATAGTAAGGCTATTAGGGTTATCTAATAAGGAAACCCTAATTTGGATGCTTAAGCCCTAAGCAACCCATGGACTCCTTTAATTAATGTCTTGGACGATTTCCTTCTGGGCTTCCCCATAGAATTCGTCCACTCCTTAATTTAAGACAATCCATAGCCCAAATTGCAATTATCTTATAATTACAATTCCAGTCCCTTAAGTTTAATTAATCTCTTCTAGTCACAAAACTAATTACCAATTAATTATTGACTAATATTAATTAAACAATATGATTTCTCCTTTAATATATTATTCCCATAATATATTAATAAATCATATTTAATCCTTTCTCTCCATAATTCATCCTATCAAGTTGCTTTGGTGAAGGCAACCCAAAAGGACCATGCACCATCGGGTCAAGTACATACCAAAATAGTTATGGACTTAGACACTAATCCAACACTGATTTCCACACCCCACTTGCTCCAATACCCTTCTCCTATAAGCCTTCTCTCTCCAAAATCCTCTTTTCAAGCTTCAATCACACAATGGCACACACACATATTAGGGTTTTTAAGGGCTCTCAAAGACTGCAAGGAGGCCAAAGGAGGCCGAGGCTCCTTTAAATAGGGGTGCAAACCCCGGGATTTAGGGTTTCATCTTCCAGATCCTACTCGCCGAGTCCCAAAGTGGACTCGTCGAGTAGGTCACTTAACACGCGGTCCCACCCAACTGCTACTCGACGAGTAGGTCGACCGACTCGTCGAGTAGGGCTTCATCCAATAATTCTTATGTAATTAATACCTGAGAATCAGGGCGTTACATGAGTATGTTGCAGTTTGGTTCACAACGAATATGTTTGGAAGTTGCTATAGATATAACGTGAAACCAACTAATGGAGTTGACATGTGGCCGGAAACAGGTCTTCAAAGCATCTTGCCACCAATGCGTAGGAGAATGCCCGGGAGACTAAAAGTGAACCGAAATAAATGCCTTATAGAAAAAGAAGGAAAACATACTGTTAGCAAGAAGGGGGCATTCCAAAATGTGGTAATTGTCATCAAGAAGGTCACAACAGGAGACGATGTCCATTGTTGAAACAAGGTTTGATTCCTAATTACAGTCTTTCTTTATTAAGATTTTGACACTAATAATTTTTTTTGCTTTACAGATGAACGTACAACTACCTGAGGAGGTTGGGGCTGAAGAAGAAGTGGTTGCTGAGGAGGTTGGGGCTAAAGAAGAAGTGGCTGCTGAGGAGGTTAGGACTGAAAAAGAAGTCGCTGCCAAGGAGGTTGGGGTTGAAGAACAAGTGGCTGCCGAGGAGGTTGGGGTTGAAGAACAAGTGGCTGCCGAGCCGAGGAGGTTGGGGTTGAAGAACAAGTGGCTGCCGAGGAGGTTGGGGCTGAAGAAGAAGTGGTTGCTGAGGAAGTTGTTGAACAAATGGTGGCTGATGAACAACCAAATGAGGAGCAAGCAGCTAAACATGTAGTTACTCAACATGTACGAGTTGTTGCTAAAAAGTGTAATAGGAGAAAGGGTGGTCCTTCGCAGAGGATCTCAAAGCTTAAGTTGATGAGAAAGGTGGTTACAAAAGATGGAAGTAGGTCAAGTATTGAAAATCCAGTCACCTTAATCTAGGATATTTGCTTTTGTTTAAATTATGCCAAAAACTATGAAATGGCACGTCATTTGGTGCTTAGTGCGCACTTAAAACAATTAAGTATTGTAAGGGCTCCTCTTTTGGTGCCATGTGCACACTTACCAACATTTAGTTCCGAATGCACATGTTTTGAATGAATATCACTTATTGTTTATGCCCTTTAAATTGTTTGTACATCTATTGTTTTATATTTTGTTTTATGGTTTTTTTTACCAAATTGTCCATATACTGTTTTGTTGGTTTTAAAAATAGTGATTTTAATAGTTATGTTACCAATCCTTTGTTTGGGCATAATGTGACCAATACTTCGTTTGAGCATGATGTGGGCAAGAAATAGTAACGTACAAATTGAAATTGTGATGCTATTTTAGAAATGGTATTTTGGTCATTAACTTCACTACATCATTACTAATATTTAACCATTGAATCATATTTTTTTTTGACAACTGCTTTATCATTTTCTGTAATTAGGTTTTGTGTTACCAAAATCACTCCAAAATTTTCGAATTTGTCAATAAGAAGATCGAAGTTTCACTAGTTTCGCCAAGAATGCAACAAGAATTACCAAACTACCCCTGTTTCGAAATTAATGACCAAAATACCCCTGTTTTGAAATTAACGACCAAAATACCCCTGTTATAGCAGCCATGTGTGAGGGGCTGCATATGGTTTTATATCATTGAATAAAAGTACATTGCTATTTCTCCTCCATTATAATGGCTTGATGACAGTTATACCCTCCATACAAACAACCATTATATATACTAAAAGGACAATGATATTTCTTTTAAACATTGTTAAAAGCAAAGTCAAACTACAAGTACATTGATATTTCTTCTAAACATTGTTAAAAGGGAAATCAAAGTGAAACTACAACTTACCATACATACTAAAAGAAGTACATTGCAAAGATTTAAACATATATACTACATCATTAATTTCACTAAAAACCCAACAAAAATCATGATTATGAACCACTTCTGAAATCGTAATTTCGTACTCATTTGTGTCAATTCCTTACTTAAACTAATATATTCCTTCTTTTCCATCCCTTTGTGCTCATTGAAATCTTTTTCCAAAATTGATATCCTCACTTCAATGGAATCTACTTTTATTTCTGTTTCATCTCTCTTATTCGTGTTTCTTAGTCCTTCATCTTCATCAACCCATTTCCAAAGAGAACAATTTGGTGTGTTTGGATACTTCATATGCAGAAAAAAAAAATTAACCATCCGAAGAGGGAAAACGACATTAACTAAGGAAGTATGTATACAAAAGGTATGATAACTCACTAGTCGGTTGGGACAAACCCTAAATTTTTTCCCAGGATTCTTCTTAGTGGTTGAAGTCCAAATTTGCGATGGGAACCCACAACCACAAGGTTATGAATCATCAACCATCTTATTAGTCTTTGAAACGTTACAGCTTGAGGATGAGATTATGGATTTGGCAGAACAAGATGAAGCCATCATACATGCTGACCAAGGAGACGATGCAGGAGAGAAACCTAGTAGTGCTCGTCCCTTATTATGCAAAAGCCCTAATTCGTTTTAAAGAAAACATATAAATGCCATGTCATTAATTTTAAGCCACATCACCAATTTTTTAGTCCTACTCATTAAGTAACCTACAAGAACCGGTTACCATAGGTAACATTTGAACAAACGGTATACTTTATTGGTGTTTTTTATATAATAGCGTTATTTGGATGGTATTTTTTGAACAACAAAAACTTAGATGGCCTTTTTTGAACATTTCTGAAACTTTCTTACCCTTATAAGTCATTTTCCCAATATATAATGCAGAATGAAATGACATACAAACAAATTAAAATTAAGAGTAAATTACACGAATGATCTCTATAGTTTGCAGTAATTTGCATTTTTGGTCTGTAAATCTTATCTTTAACCCGGACCATCCTCCATATGTTACACGCATAGTCCCTCAATTTATCTTTTAAAGCACACCACATGAAAAGGAATCCCAAGGGTATTTCAGTCTTTTTCAACTGAGAGCCTAATAACATTAAGGGCAAATAAGGTAAACTGTATTACATTATTACCATTTTACCAAAAAGCCAAGATTTTTTTCTTTTTCAATAAAACCATGTAACTTTCAAAATATTTCTAAAATAATCATTATTCACCTCTTAAGGTGCAAGGAGTACCAGCGGTTTGGGATATTTGGGCTGGTGGTACCACTGATGAGACCATGCTTTCAGTAGTACATGCCCATACTACCTTCTACGTCTATCCGTAGTCGACTTAGAATTCATCTCAAGGTTCTAATTCACTACGCTAGACCACCCCTAGGTGCGCTAACACCCATCTACTACTAAGAGCCACAACTAACTTCCTAGGAGCTCATCCTAGGATCCTCCTTAATCACGCTTCTGCTCTACTGGTTGCCATTGTGAATGCAAGTTGTACACAATACAATATCAAATAGAATATCGAATAAATGACTTTACCCTAAGGCCACAACCAAACAAGGAACAAGGAATAAGGCTAAGTCACTTATTCTAAGGCTATATAATCCTAACTGTATACAACTATACAACATACACTTAGAAATTCACATAATCAAATAACACATAACAAGAAATTCTTTATGTTATAAGGCATCACAGAAGTCAGACAATACTTATCAAACAGTTCGTCAGTTCCTGAAGGAATCCTTAGCCTATTCATTAGCATGCATTTCTAACAATTCACATATCAACAAACTCAAATTCAACATACGTAACAACTATTGGTATTTTGGGAATCACTTTCTTGTTTGGGCTCTAGGTGACTATACACATCACATCTTATTGTAAAACTAAGGTTGAGTCAGAGGTTCATGTTCACAATCCCAGACCAACAATCAAACAAGAACATGGAAAGAGAACAGTCCCATGTCTCTAACCAAACCGTATTATTAAAAGTTGAGTTTCAAAAATGTTTTTTGAAAATTCTCGGATCCTAGTTTGAGTTTGGATTCACACAAATGTTCCTCCAAATCCCTCAAACCAGGGCTCTGATACCAACTTGTAACGTCCCATTTTCACAAGGATTTTTTTTATAATTTTAAATAAAGTAAAATCACCATTTACATAAAACCTAATTTATGAAAAAATCAGTTGTTCCAAAATACAGTTGTTTGAAAATCAAAGTAATATAAATAATGTGGAATCTCCATTGTTGTTGATGAGTGTGTACAGTCACACCTTTGCCTTCCCACGATCACCAATAGTACCTGAAAAACATTAAACCACAACTGTAAACCAAAGATTAGTGAGTTCCCCCAAAATACCACACATCACAATACACATACAATGTATTCACACACGAGCCTTTAGTCTACCTGGATCGTCTCGCAAGGCCTATCGGATACCTGGAACGCTCTACCGAGCCTAAGGTCTAACTGTACTGCCTCGCAAGGCCTATAGTACAATTGGACTACTCCATTGGGACTCCAGTCCACGACTAGTCACCCTCACATGCCTATAACATACAACTGGTTGGTACTTGACCAACAACACACCACTGGCCCAACCGGGTATCTTGTCCTACAACACAAAGCAAGACCACCTCAACCCATCCAACCACATATTTCGACATATACACCAAACAAGAATCAAGCATAAACATAAACACGTGCAACTTTCTACACTAGTCTATTTTTCTAATAGCTCACTACTGGCAGATCACTAATGAATGCATAGCTACATATAATCAGAGGTGAGATAGACAGTCGAATAGGCGATCCCACTATAGAGCCACAACCAAACAATAAACAATCAAGAAAGCCTAGATCAAGAGTTCTCAGACTATCCTACATAACTACATATAACCCCTACAACACTCAACTAGATGATCACCAACCCGTGGTACTCTAACCAATATACCACTACTCCTATATACTTACATACAATGATATATACTGAAATACATAGTATAATGAAAAAAGTCACCTGAAACGAAGACCCAAGGAAGTACAACTACACCCCACTACCTTTTAATGATCACTATTGCGAACCGACTAACACCAAAAAAGATAAATCCTTAATCAATAACCCAAATCCTTCAAGTTTGACCCAAAGTCAAACTAATCAAAAGTCAACGATCAGCAAAAGTTAACGGTCAACCAAGTCAACACTCACCACAACATGGAGACCTCTTGGCCATGTCGTGGGCATACCATGACAAAACAGTCGCAAAGTAGGGAACCACCACGTCATGGCAATCCCATTGCCACATCATGTGAACTGGAAGATTGTCATATTCTTCATTAAGTGCTTAATCCTTACAAATCAAAGCCCAAAACTTATGATCTACTTCTTTTCAATGACTCAATGAGTATTAAAGATGTATCCCACCAAATTAGCACGAAGGTTGTGGTGATCAGTGTGGTCATGTACTTCCCCTATGTTCACCATATATTTCTACGTAGAAATACCTACTCCTTATGATATTGGTAAATTTTATCCATTAGGACTCCATTGAAAGGCTAGATCTACAACCCTAGGTTTATTAAGGCCTTAATGGGGCCAAAACTTGCATGGGACCAAGATATCATCCAAACTACAGCCTTTTTCTCACTCAACAGAACATGTGGACCATTTATGTGACATCCCCAAAATCACGGCCAGAAAAGACCGGTTTGTTTATGCTTTGTTTAAAAATCAGAGTAACATTTTAAATGAAAGTATTGCGGAATTTGTCCCAAAACAAAATATGATAAAGATTTATCAAAAGCATTTCCATAGAAATGTATTTCATTAAAAGACTTGGGATGTCATGTTCGTACAAATCAAAAGCATAAACAGTACAATATAAACCTTACTACATTATTTCATATCTACAGGCTATATCCGTAATCCCTCGTCCAACATCATATTTATGCTCAAGCGCCACTACCTGTAATACATAAAACTGAGTGGGTCAGGCTTGGGAGCCTGGTGAGCACATAGGGTTTTCAACCCACAATAAATAAGTTTATTAATTTCATCAATCAACAATAACCCGATTACCCGTTCCCGTTATCCTCACTTTACGTCCCTAAACACATATCATAAGGGACCTAGCCTAAGGATCATCATCGGGACGGACACTACTGCTAAGGGGATTCCTCAGCAATAAATGTCCTAAAGGCAACCATGTGGGGGATGGAGTACACCGGTGAACACATCGTTCACAAACACCTACAGGTTGCGAGCCTGCTAGTGTTCCACTGGACTGTCTAGAAGAGTCCGTGGTCGTCATCCATACTCCGCTAGATGACAGAATCAAAAACATCAACATCGAGGCCTCTCATCATTTTATCACACATCACCTATTACATCTACCCATGTTTTATCCCAACATTTTCGTAGATATAAAATACATATACAGTTTAAATCATTGAAAACATATATAACAACGTTCGTCCAGCATAGATAGCAAGTATTCAGATAATATGCACACATAGCATGTAATTTATATAAAATATTTCATATCTATGTGTAAGCTGAAAGTAACTATGCACTCACCTGAAAGTTGGTGACTCAGCACTCGGACGGCGCTTCGATACTCTCAAAACGATATTCCTTCGATAAAACCTAGTACCAATACCACTAGGGTTTAGTCCAACGATAACTGCGATTAATTAATAGTCTAGCTATTATTATTATTATATAAGCGTCAAACGATACTTATATAACCCATAATAATAGCCCAAGTACTTATTATAAGGTCCTAATAACATTACTATATTAAAACGTAAGCTAAACTAAAGATAGGTTAGGCGTAGCTCACTTACAACGGGTTTTCTCGAAAACCGGGCTTCGCTGGAGCAGCGTTCCCGAGCCGAAAGGCTCTTTTCTCGGAACTCCAGGAGCCTCGGGGCTTTCTTCGGGTGCTAGGGGGTTTACCTAGGCTTTAGGGGGCTTAAGGAGGCTTAGAGAGAGAGTGTAGAGAGAGAAAGAAGAGGGTTGAGGTGTGAAGAGAAGGCTAGACCCGGCACCTCTATTTATAGTGCAAAAATCTAATGGACTCGCCGAGTAGGGGGGACCTACTCGCCGAGTTGGTCCATGTGGTGGCCTTCTGGTGGTGCCACGTGTCCAATTCTGGTGGTGCCACGTCACCCCCTATCGCGTATCAGCCTTCGAACTTAGAAAAATCATAACTTTCGCATACGAGCTCCGTTTTCGACGTTCTTTATATCCACGCGTAGTTAAAATCAAGATCTACAACTTTCATTTAGACTCCGTTGGCTAATTCTCGACCGATCTCAAATTTAACAGTAGGAGGCGTTTAGACTGTTAAATGACCGCGAAGAATTCGTAACTCCTTCATACGAACTCCGCTTTCGTCCAACTTTTTACCGTTGAGTTCCTGTTAATGAGATCTTCAACTCTCATTTAGTTCGCATAAGCCAAAAACCGCTCGAACTAAAATTCGAGTTTCGGGCCGTGCACTGCTAAGCCGAATCTTAGAAAAAATCATAACTTCCTCATACGAAGTCAGATTTGGACGTTCTTTTTATCGACGCTCTTAGTTTAACATATTCTACAACTTTCGTTTAGATTTCTAAGGCTAAATATCGCTCTATCGTAAATTCACTATTTACGCTTCCCGGTGTCGTGCCGGTTTTGCCGTAAAACTTCGACGGGTCATAACTTCTTCGTTATAACTCGGATTTCGGCGTTCTTTATATGTACGGAAACCTTGAGACATATTCTACAATTTTATGTAGAGACATCAAGATTATATCATACTTTAATTTTGACGTTTATTTTTATTCTTTATTAATTATACATTTATAATTAAATAATAAACACATAAACACACATAATTCACATAATACTCAAATATTTCATCTTTTATTACTTCAAAAAGAGTTACAAGAGTTGACCTAGACTATTACATTGACAAAAATGCTTAGCCCCGAAAACCCGGGCGTTACAATTCTCTCCTCCTTAGGATGATTCCGTCCCGGAATCATGCATCAGCAAACAGATGTGGATAGCGACTCATCATGTCATCCTCTGTTTCCCAAGTGAGATTTGGCCCATTCGAATGTTTCCATCGGACTAGCACTAAGTCGACCATCTTGCGTCGTAACTTCTTAGTCTTACGGTCAACAATTGCCTCAGGCTCTTCGATCAGCCTTTTATTTTCATCCATCCTTAACTCTGAAATTGGAATTATGTCGGGAACATCTCCCGTGAATTTCCTCAAATAACACACATGGAAGGTGTTATGAATACCATTGAGTTCTTCGGGCAATTCCAGCTTGTAGGCTTGGTTCCAAATCTTCTGAAGAACTTTGAACGGTCCAATAAACCTTGGACTCAACTTTCCTCGTTTCCCAAATCGTATAAGTCCCTTCCACGGTGAGACTTTAAGCAAAACGGAATCCCCAACTTCGAAGGTTATCGGTCGTCTTTTCTTGTCAGCATAGCTCTTCTGACGATCCTGAGCTGCTAACATTCTTTCCTTAATCACCTTCAACTTCTCAGCAGTCTCATGGACTATCTCGGGGCCCATAAACTGCTTCTCTCCGGCTTCAAGCCAACAAGACGGCGTACGACACTTCTGTCCATACAAGGCTTGGTAAGGTGCCATCTTGATGCTTGAGTGAAAACTGTTGTTGTAGGAGAATTCTACCAGAGGTAAGTGCTCGTCCCAATTCCCTTGGAATTCGAGGGTACATGCTCTCATCATATCTTCCAGTGTTTGAATCGTTCTTTCGCTCTGACCATCGGTTTGCGGATGGTAAGCCGTACTCAAACATAACTTTGTACCCAACTCCTCTTGCAGACTCCTCCAAAACCTCGACGTGAAACGACTATCACGATCTGACACAATCGTAAGAGGGACACCGTGAAGTCTTACAATTTCCTTCATGTAAGCATTTGCGAGCTTATCCATAGACCACTTCTCGTTGGCTGCTATGAAGTGTGCACTCTTGGTGAAACGATCCACGACTACTCAAATCATGTCGTGACCGTTCTTCGTCCTGGGTAGTTTAGTCACAAAATCCATGGTGATGTCTTCCCATTTACCCATGGGTACAGGTAAAGGTTCTAAACTCCCATACGGTTTTTGATGTTGTGCCTTAACTCTCGCACATGTCACACACTCGGCCACATACTTTGCAACATCGAGCTTCATCGTCGGCCACTAGTATTAGGGTTTTAGGTCCCTATACATTTTAGTGCTACCGGGATGAATTGAGTACATGGTCTTGTGTGCTTCTTCCATCAGAAGATCTCTTATTCATCGCGTCTTAGGTACCCAAATCCGATCTTGGAATACCTTCAGTCCTCGACTGTTTGTTCCGAATACTAACGTTTTGCCCAAACGTTCTTCCTTTCGGTCATTTTTCTCTAAAGCTTCTTCTTGAGCTTTCCTGATACTTTCCACAATCGTCGAGACGACTTCAATTCTCAACGCTCTTGGCCTTTTCCTTTCAAGGTTGACTTTCCGACTGAGAGCATCAGCAACAATATTTGCTTTACCTGGGTGGTAAAGTATCTCACAGCCGTAGTCCTCGAGTAGTTCTAGCCAGCATCATTGCCTCATGTTCAATTCTTTCTGATTAAAGAGATACTGGAGACTCTTATGATCAGTGAAGAGCTTGCACTTCGTGTCGTAGAGGTAATGCCTCCATATCTTTAGAGCGAAAACTACCGCTGCCAACTCCAAATCGTGAGTGGGGTAATTTTTTTCGTGCTCTTTCAATTGTCGAGATGCGTATGCTATCACCTTTTCTCTTTGGGTCAGAACACAACCCAACCCGACTCCAGATGCGTCACTATAAACCGCGAAGTCTTCAACTCCATCAGGTAGAGAAAGTATCGGTGCTTCACATAACTTCTTCTTTAGCTTCTCGAATGCCTCATCGTGCTTCTCACTCCATGTATACGTAGCTCCTTTATGAGTCAAAGCTGTTAATTGAGCAGCTATCGAAGAAAAGCCTTGGATAAATCGTCGATAATATCCGGCTAATCCTAGAAAGCTTCGAATCTCCGTGGGACTTTTCGAACGTTCCCACTTCATCACAGCCTCGATCTTTGCGGGGTCAACCATTATTCCCTCCTGGTTAACAACATGACCCAAGAATTGGACTTCCCGTATCCAAAAGTCGCATTTGGAGAACTTTGCGTAAAGCTTATCCTTCTTTAATACTTCCAACACTTCTCGTAGATGCATGCCATGCTCCTCCTGGCTTTTCGAGTAGATGAGAATGTCGTCGATGAACACTATCACGGATTTATCAAGGAATGGTTTACAAACCCTATTCATCAAATCCATGAATGCTGCAGGAGCATTGGTTAGTCCAAATGACATAACCAAGAACTCATAGTGTCCATATCTTGTTCTGAATGCAGTCTTCTCAATATCCTATTCTCTCACCTTCAGCTGATGATGTCCTGACCTAAGATCGATCTTTGAGAAGTAGCTCGAACCTTGCAGCTGATCGAATAGGTCGTCAATCCTCGGCAATGGATACTTATTTTTCACCGTTGCCTTATTCAGCTCTCGGTAGTCTATACACTTTCTCATACTTCCGTCCTTCTTTTTCACGAATAACACCGGAGCTCCCCAGGGTGATGAACTAGGTCGAATGAAACCGTTGTCCAACAACTCCTGAAGTTGCGTCATGAGCTCCTTCATCTCCGTCGGTGCTAATCGGTATGGTGCTTTTGCTATCAGTGTCGTCCCTGGTAACAAGTCTATACGAAACTCCACTTGTCTATCAGGTGGTAATCCGGGAAGATCTTCGGGAAAGACTTCCAGATAATCGCACACAACCGGTATATTCTACACCTCTTTCTTCTCCTTCTTAGCATCGATTACGAATGCCAAGTACGATGCACATCCCTTGGACAAACATTTCCTGGCTTTCATCAGGGAGATGATTCCAGAATTCACTCTGCGTTTGTCCCCATACACCATAAATGATTCCTTTCCGGGTGGGTTCACCCTTACTATCTTCTTTCGGCATTGAATCTCAGCATCGTTGGCGCTAAGCCAATCCATACCCAAAACGATGTCGAAACCGTTTAACTCTATGGGTAATAGCTCTTCGTGGAATTCGTTTCCGTTTAGGTCAATGACGATGTTCCTAATACGATTACTAACATGTATTAATTTGCCACTGGAAACTTCTATAATCAGGGCATTATCAAGTTTTTCTACAGGCAATGCTAATTTCCCACCAAATTTATGCGACACAAAGGAGTAGTTGGCTCCGGAATCAAATAGTATATTTGCAGGCAAACCATTTACAAGAAAGGTACCTGAAGCGAAGTCTGCTGCCTCCTTTGCAGCCTCGAGCGTCATCTGGAAGGCTCTTGCCTTCGGCTTCGGTGGTATGTTGGGTCTTCCCGTCTCCTTCTTCTTCGGGCAATCCCTTGAAATGTTCCCCTCCTCGTTGCACTCATAACAGACCTTCTTAGTGAACGTGCATTCGTTGGCGTAGTGCCCAGGCTTTCCGCATTTGTAACAAGTGACCCCTCTGTCACACTTCCCAGAGTGCTTTTTCTTGCACTTGTCACACCACTTCGCTTCTGATCCTCCTCCTCTCAAACCAGACTTCGAGAATCTACCCTTCTTACCGGACCTTGAGGATCCGTCAAATTTCCTTTTCTCTCCTACTTCCACTCTCTCCAGACCCTTCTCTCGTATCTGGGTCTCCACATTCTTAGCAGCCCAGATGGCGGCTTTCAGAGTGGTAGTTTGCTTGACCATTGGACCGAAGTCCACTGGTAATCCGAGGGAAAATTTTTTAACCTTGGAGAGTTCAGTTGAGACGAGGTGAGGAACAAGCTTCATTTTCTCAGTAAAGCTTGCAGCGTATTCAGTACCGCTCATTCTTCCCTTCTTCAGATTCTGGAATTCGTTGTTGATTTCCAGAAGATCCTGCTCAGAGCAGTATTGCATCTTCAACTGTACCGGAAAATCCTCCCACGACATCTTGCTTGCTTCACCTTTGGGCATTGAGTCAGCTAGTAGCTTCCACCAGCTTAGTACTCCAGATTTCAACAAAGGAGCCGCGAGAGCGGTCTTCTGCCTGTTGCTACACTCGCAACTCTCAAACATCGCTCCATTTCAGAGATCCAGTTCATGACTTCCACCGGTGTCGGGCTTCCAGATAGACTCGGTGGCTTGGATGCCATGAAATCCTTGTATTTGCATCCACGTCCGTCATTTCCTCCATCCTGGTGGTTTTGTCTAACTATCGGTGGGTTGGCTTGACCAACAGTCCCACTATAGTTTCCCTCCTCAGTCTGCCCTTCGTTCAACTCGAGCTGTTCGATCTGAATAGTCTCTTCCTCTCGATTTTGCTGGAGCAAACGTCTGGTTTCCTCCATTTGACGATCCAACATAGCCTGGATCATCGCTTGCACTCCGGCCATCGTGACTGGTTCAGGTGCAACTTATTCTACAACAGGTATTTGCTGAACCACTGGGGGTTGGTTCCTATCTCCATTTGCGTTTACGTTTCCGCTACGGGTCCTTGCCATCTTGATCTATACACCGAATAAGGTGAATTTAGATCTTTATTTAGGATAGACGTTTAAATCGTCCTTATCACTCTGAACGTTTACATGCTAGTTCTAATATCGTAGTCGTACGTTTAGAATCCTAAACACATAAGGTTTCCAGATCCGGTCGGCAACAGACCATAGATCCGAACAATTAACAGCATATCCTGCACAAAGCATTTAGCACATAAAAGCATTTTAGGCACAATTCCTAAAATAAGCTAGTGCTCACACCTCACAATCATCGCTTAGCATTCTAAGTTTAAGTCTAGAAATCCTACAAATTCCTAGTTCGCTTAAACTAATGCTCTGATACCAACTGTGACATCCCCAAAATCACGGCTAGAAAAGACCGGTTTGTTTATGCTTTGTTTAAAAATCAGAGTAACATTTTAAATGAAAGTATTGCAGAATTTGTCCCAAAACAAAATATGATAAAGATTTATCAAAAGCATTTCCATAGAAATGTATTTCATTAAAAGACTTGGGATGTCATGTTCGTACAAATCAAAAGCATAAACAGTACAATATAAGCCTTACTACATTATTTCATATCTACAGGCCTATATCCGTAATCCCTCGTCCAACATCATATCTATGCTCAAGCGCCACTACCTGTAATACATAAAACTGAGTGGGTCAGGCTTGGGAGCCTGGTGAGCACATAGGGTTTTCAACCCACAATAAATAAGTTTATTAATTTCATCAATCAACAATAACCCGATTACCCGTTCCCGTTATCCTCACTTTACGTCCCTAAACACATATCATAAGGGACCTAGCCTAAGGATCATCATCGGGACGGACACTACAGCTAAGGGGATTCCTCAGCAATAAATGTCCTAAAGGCAACCATGTGGGGGACGGAGTACACCGGTGAACACATCGTTCACAAACACCTACAGGTTGCGAGCCTGCTAGTGTTCCACTGGACTGTCTAGAAGAGTCCGTGGTCGTCATCCATACTCCGCTAGATGACAGAATCGAAAACATCAACATCGAGGCCTCTCATCATTTTATCACACATCACCTATTACATCTACCCATGTTTTATCCCAACATTTTCGTAGATATAAAATACATATACAGTTTAAATCATTGAAAACATATATAACAACGTTCGTCCAGCATAGATAGCAAGTATTCAGATAATATGCACACATAGCATGTAATTTATATAAAATACTTCATATCTATGTGTAAGCTGAAAGTAACTATGCACTCACCTGAAAGGTGGTGACTCAGCACTCGGACGGCGCTTCGATACTCTCAAAACGATATTCCTTCGATAAAACCTAGTACCAATACCACTGGGGTTTAGTCCAACGATAACTGCGATTAATTAATAGTCTAGCTATTATTATTATTATATAAGCGTCAAACGATACTTATATAACCCATAATAATAGCCCAAGTACTTATTATAAGGTCCTAATAACATTACTATATTAAAACGTAAGCTAAACTAAAGATAGGTTAGGCGTAGCTCACTTACAACGGGTTTTCTCGAAAACCGGGCTTCGCTGGAGCAGCGTTCCCGAGCCGAAAGGCTCTTTTCTCGGAACTCCGGGAGCCTCGGGGCTTCCTTCGGGTGCTAGGGGGTTTACCTAGGCTTTAGGGGGCTTAAGGAGGCTTAGAGAGAGAGAGTGTAGAGAGAGAAAGAAGAGGGTTGAGGTGTGAAGAGAAGGCTAGACCCGACACCTCTATTTATAGTGCAAAAATCTAATGGACTCGCCGAGTAGGGGGGACCTACTCGCCGAGTTGGTCCATGTGGTGGCCTTCTGGTGGTGCCACGTCACCCCCTATCGCGTATCAGCCTTCGAACTTAGAAAAATCATAACTTTCGCATACGAGCTCCGTTTTCGACGTTCTTTATATCCACGCGTAGTTAAAATCAAGATCTACAACTTTCATTTAGACTCCGTTGGCTAATTCTCGACCGATCTCAAATTTAACAGTAGGAGGCGTTTAGACTGTTAAATGACCGCGAAGAATTCGTAACTCCTTCATACGAACTCCGCTTTCGTCCAACTTTTTACCGTTGAGTTCCTGTTAATGAGATCTTCAACTCTCATTTAGTTCGCATAAGCCAAAAACCGCTCGAACTAAAATTCGAGTTTCGGGCCGTGCACTGCTAAGCCGAATCTTAGAAAAAATCATAACTTCCTCATACGAAGTCAGATTTGGACGTTCTTTTTATCGACGCTCTTAGTTTAACATATTCTACAACTTTCGTTTAGATTTCTAAGGCTAAATATCGCTCTATCGTAAATTCACTATTTACGCTTCCCGGTGTCGTGCCGGTTTTGCCGTAAAACTTCGACGGGTCATAACTTCTTCGTTATAACTCGGATTTCGGCGTTCTTTATATGTACGGAAACCTTGAGACATATTCTACAATTTTATGTAGAGACATCAAGATTATATCATACTTTAATTTTGACGTTTATTTTTATTCTTTATTAATTATACATTTATAATTAAATAATAAACACATAAACACACATAATTCACATAATACTCAAATATTTCATCTTTTATTACTTCAAAAAGAGTTACAAGAGTTGACCTAGACTATTACATTGACAAAAATGCTTAGCCCCGAAAACCCGGGCGTTACAATTCTCTCCTCCTTAGGATGATTCCGTCCCGGAATCATGCATCAGCAAACAGATGTGGATAGCGACTCATCATGTCATCCTCTGTTTCCCAAGTGAGATTTGGCCCATTCGAATGTTTCCATCGGACTAGCACTAAGTCGACCATCTTGCGTCGTAACTTCTTAGTCTTACGGTCAACAATTGCCTCAGGCTCTTCGATCAGCCTTTTATTTTCATCCATCCTTAACTCTGAAATTGGAATTATGTCGGGAACATCTCCCGTGAATTTCCTCAAATAACACACATGGAAGGTGTTATGAATACCATTGAGTTCTTCGGGCAATTCCAGCTTGTAGGCTTGGTTCCAAATCTTCTGAAGAACTTTGAACGGTCCAATAAACCTTGGACTCAACTTTCCTCGTTTCCCAAATCGTATAAGTCCCTTCCACGGTGAGACTTTAAGCAAAACGGAATCCCCAACTTCGAAGGTTATCGGTCGTCTTTTCTTGTCAGCATAGCTCTTCTGACGATCCTGAGCTGCTAACATTCTTTCCTTAATCACCTTCAACTTCTCAGCAGTCTCATGGACTATCTCGGGGCCCATAAACTGCTTCTCTCTGGCTTCAAGCCAACAAGACGGCGTACGACACTTCTGTCCATACAAGGCTTGGTAAGGTGCCATCTTGATGCTCGAGTGAAAACTGTTGTTGTAGGAGAATTCTACCAGAGGTAAGTGCTCGTCCCAATTCCCTTGGAATTCGAGGGTACATGCTCTCATCATATCTTCCAGTGTTTGAATCGTTCTTTCGCTCTGACCATCGGTTTGCGGATGGTAAGCCGTACTCAAACATAACTTTGTACCCAACTCCTCTTGCAGACTCCTCCAAAACCTCGACGTGAAACGACTATCACGATCTGACACAATCGTAAGAGGGACACCGTGAAGTCTTACAATTTCCTTCATGTAAGCATTTGCGAGCTTATCCATAGACCACTTCTCGTTGGCTGCTATGAAGTGTGCACTCTTGGTGAAACGATCCACGACTACTCAAATCATGTCGTGACCGTTCTTCGTCCTGGGTAGTTTAGTCACAAAATCCATGGTGATGTCTTCCCATTTACCCATGGGTACAGGTAAAGGTTCTAAACTCCCATACGGTTTTTGATGTTGTGCCTTAACTCTCGCACATGTCACACACTCGGCCACATACTTTGCAACATCGAGCTTCATCGTCGGCCACTAGTATTAGGGTTTTAGGTCCCTATACATTTTAGTGCTACCGGGATGAATTGAGTACATGGTCTTGTGTGCTTCTTCCATCAGAAGATCTCTTATTCATCGCGTCTTAGGTACCCAAATCCGATCTTGGAATACCTTCAGTCCTCGACTGTTTGTTCCGAATACTAACGTTTTGCCCAAACGTTCTTCCTTTCGGTCATTTTTCTCTAAAGCTTCTTCTTGAGCTTTCCTGATACTTTCCACAATCGTCGAGACGACTTCAATTCTCAACGCTCTTGGCCTTTTCCTTTCAAGGTTGACTTTCCGACTGAGAGCATCAGCAACAATATTTGCTTTACCTGGGTGGTAAAGTATCTCACAGTCGTAGTCCTCGAGTAGTTCTAGCCAGCATCATTGCCTCATGTTCAATTCTTTCTGATTAAAGAGATACTGGAGACTCTTATGATCAGTGAAGAGCTTGCACTTCGTGTCGTAGAGGTAATGCCTCCATATCTTTAGAGCGAAAACTACCGCTGCCAACTCCAAATCGTGAGTGGGGTAATTTTTTTCGTGCTCTTTCAATTGTCGAGATGCGTATGCTATCACCTTTTCTCTTTGGGTCAGAACACAACCCAACCCGACTCCAGATGCGTCACTATAAACCGCGAAGTCTTCAACTCCATCAGGTAGAGAAAGTATCGGTGCTTCACATAACTTCTTCTTTAGCTTCTCGAATGCCTCATCGTGCTTCTCACTCCATGTATACGTAGCTCCTTTATGAGTCAAAGCTGTTAATTGAGCAGCTATCGAAGAAAAGCCTTGGATAAATCGTCGATAATATCCGGCTAATCCTAGAAAGCTTCGAATCTCCGTGGGACTTTTCGAACGTTCCCACTTCATCACAGCCTCGATCTTTGCGGGGTCAACCATTATTCCCTCCTGGTTAACAACATGACCCAAGAATTGGACTTCCCGTATCCAAAAGTCGCATTTGGAGAACTTTGCGTAAAGCTTATCCTTCTTTAATACTTCCAACACTTCTCGTAGATGCATGCCATGCTCCTCCTGGCTTTTCGAGTAGATGAGAATGTCGTCGATGAACACTATCACGGATTTATCGAGGAATGGTTTACAAACCCTATTCATCAAATCCATGAATGCTGCAGGAGCATTGGTTAGTCCAAATGACATAACCAAGAACTCATAGTGTCCATATCTTGTTCTGAATGCAGTCTTCTCAATATCCTATTCTCTCACCTTCAGCTGATGATGTCCTGACCTAAGATCGATCTTTGAGAAGTAGCTCGAACCTTGCAGCTGATCGAATAGGTCGTCAATCCTCGGCAATGGATACTTATTTTTCACCGTTGCCTTATTCAGCTCTCGGTAGTCTATACACTTTCTCATACTTCCGTCCTTCTTTTTCACGAATAACACCGGAGCTCCCCAGGGTGATGAACTAGGTCGAATGAAACCGTTGTCCAACAACTCCTGAAGTTGCGTCATGAGCTCCTTCATCTCCGTCGGTGCTAATCGGTATGGTGCTTTTGCTATCAGTGTCGTCCCTGGTAACAAGTCTATACGAAACTCCACTTGTCTATCAGGTGGTAATCCGGGAAGATCTTCGGGAAAGACTTCCGGATAATCGCACACAACCGGTATATTCTACACCTCTTTCTTCTCCTTCTTAGCATCGATTACGAATGCCAAGTACGATGCACATCCCTTGGACAAACATTTCCTGGCTTTCATCAGGGAGATGATTCCAGAATTCACTCTGCGTTTGTCCCCATACACCATAAATGATTCCTTTCCGGGTGGGTTCACCCTTACTATCTTCTTTCGGCATTGAATCTCAGCATCGTTGGCGCTAAGCCAATCCATACCCAAAACGATGTCGAAACCGTTTAACTCTATGGGTAATAGCTCTTCGTGGAATTCGTTTCCGTTTAGGTCAATGACGATGTTCCTAATACGATTACTAACATGTATGAATTTGCCACTGGAAACTTCTATAATCAGGGCATTATCAAGTTTTTCTACAGGCAATGCTAATTTCCCACCAAATTTATGCGACACAAAGGAGTAGTTGGCTCCGGAATCAAATAGTATATTTGCAGGCAAACCATTTACAAGAAAGGTACCTGAAGCGAAGTCTGCTGCCTCCTTTGCAGCCTCGAGCATCATCTGGAAGGCTCTTGCCTTCGGCTTCGGTGGTATGTTGGGTCTTCCCGTCTCCTTCTTCTTCGGGCAATCCCTTGAAATGTTCCCCTCCTCGTTGCACTCATAACAGACCTTCTTAGTGAACGTGCATTCGTTGGCGTAGTGCCCAGGCTTTCCGCATTTGTAACAAGTGACCCCTCTGTCACACTTCCCAGAGTGCTTTTTCTTGCACTTGTCACACCACTTCGCTTCTGATCCTCCTCCTCTCAAACCAGACTTCGAGAATCTACCCTTCTTACCGGACCTTGAGGATCCGTCAAATTTCCTTTTCTCTCCTACTTCCACTCTCTCCAGACCCTTCTCTCGTATCTGGGTCTCCACATTCTTAGCAGCCCAGATGGCGGCTTTCAGAGTGGTAGTTTGCTTGACCATTGGACCGAAGTCCACTGGTAATCCGAGGGAAAATTTTTTAACCTTGGAGAGTTCAGTTGAGACGAGGTGAGGAACAAGCTTCATTTTCTCAGTAAAGCTTGCAGCGTATTCAGTACCGCTCATTCTTCCCTTCTTCAGATTCTGGAATTCGTTGTTGATTTCCAGAAGATCCTGCTCAGAGCAGTATTGCATCTTCAACTGTACCGGAAAATCCTCCCACGACATCTTGCTTGCTTCACCTTTGGGCATTGAGTCAGCTAGTAGCTTCCACCAGCTTAGTACTCCAGATTTCAACAAAGGAGCCGCGAGAGCGGTCTTCTGCCTGTTGCTACACTCGCAACTCTCAAACATCGCTCCATTTCAGAGATCCAGTTCATGACTTCCACCGGTGTCGGGCTTCCAGATAGACTCGGTGGCTTGGATGCCATGAAATCCTTGTATTTGCATCCACGTCCGTCATTTCCTCCATCCTGGTGGTTTTGTCTAACTATCGGTGGGTTGGCTTGACCAACAGTCCCACTATAGTTTCCCTCCTCAGTCTGCCCTTCGTTCAACTCGAGCTGTTCGATCTGAATAGTCTCTTCCTCTCGATTTTGCTGGAGCAAACGTCTGGTTTCCTCCATTTGACGATCCAACATAGCCTGGATCATCGCTTGCACTCCGGCCATCGTGACTGGTTCAGGTGCAACTTATTCTACAACAGGTATTTGCTGAACCACTGGGGGTTGGTTCCTATCTCCATTTGCGTTTACGTTTCCGCTACGGGTCCTTGCCATCTTGATCTATACACCGAATAAGGTGAATTTAGATCTTTATTTAGGATAGACGTTTAAATCGTCCTTATCACTCTGAACGTTTACATGCTAGTTCTAATATCGTAGTCGTACGTTTAGAATCCTAAACACATAAGGTTTCCAGATCCGGTCGGCAACAGACCATAGATCCGAACAATTAACAGCATATCATGCACAAAGCATTTAGCACATAAAAGCATTTTAGGCACAATTCCTAAAATAAGCTAGTGCTCACACCTCACAATCATCGCTTAGCATTCTAAGTTTAAGTCTAGAAATCCTACAAATTCCTAGTTCGCTTAAACTAATGCTCTGATACCAACTGTGACATCCCCAAAATCACGGCCAGAAAAGACCGGTTTGTTTATGCTTTGTTTAAAAATCAGAGTAACATTTTAAATGAAAGTATTGCAGAATTTGTCCCAAAACAAAATATGATAAAGATTTATCAAAAGCATTTCCATAGAAATGTATTTCATTAAAAGACTTGGGATGTCATGTTCGTACAAATCAAAAGCATAAACAGTACAATATAAGCCTTACTACATTATTTCATATCTACAGGCCTATATCCGTAATCCCTCGTCCAACATCATATCTATGCTCAAGCGCCACTACCTGTAATACATAAAACTGAGTGGGTCAGGCTTGGGAGCCTGGTGAGCACATAGGGTTTTCAACCCACAATAAATAAGTTTATTAATTTCATCAATCAACAATAACCCGATTACCCGTTCCCGTTATCCTCACTTTACGTCCCTAAACACATATCATAAGGGACCTAGCCTAAGGATCATCATCGGGACGGACACTACAGCTAAGGGGATTCCTCAGCAATAAATGTCCTAAAGGCAACCATGTGGGGGACGGAGTACACCGGTGAACACATCGTTCACAAACACCTACAGGTTGCGAGCCTGCTAGTGTTCCACTGGACTGTCTAGAAGAGTCTGTGGTCGTCATCCATACTCCGCTAGATGACAGAATCAAAAACATCAACATCGAGGCCTCTCATCATTTTATCACACATCACCTATTACATCTACCCATGTTTTATCCCAACATTTTCGTAGATATAAAATACATATACAGTTTAAATCATTGAAAACATATATAACAACGTTCGTCCAGCATAGATAGCAAGTATTCAGATAATATGCACACATAGCATGTAATTTATATAAAATACTTCATATCTATGTGTAAGCTGAAAGTAACTATGCACTCACCTGAAAGGTGGTGACTCAGCACTCGGACGGCGCTTCGATACTCTCAAAACGATATTCCTTCGATAAAACCTAGTACCAATACCACTAGGGTTTAGTCCAACGATAACTGCGATTAATTAATAGTCTAGCTATTATTATTATTATATAAGCGTCAAACGATACTTATATAACCCATAATAATAGCCCAAGTACTTATTATAAGGTCCTAATAACATTACTATATTAAAACGTAAGCTAAACTAAAGATAGGTTAGGCGTAGCTCACTTACAACGGGTTTTCTCGAAAACCGGGCTTCGCTGGAGCAGCGTTCCCGAGCCGAAAGGCTCTTTTCTCGGAACTCCGGGAGCCTCGGGGCTTCCTTCGGGTGCTAGGGGGTTTACCTAGGCTTTAGGGGGCTTAAGGAGGCTTAGAGAGAGAGTGTAGAGAGAGAAAGAAGAGGGTTGAGGTGTGAAGAGAAGGCTAGACCCGGCACCTCTATTTATAGTGCAAAAATCTAATGGACTCGCCGAGTAGGGGGAACCTACTCGCCGAGTTGGTCCATGTGGTGGCCTTCTGGTGGTGCCACGTCACCCCCTATCGCGTATCAGCCTTCGAACTTAGAAAAATCATAACTTTCGCATACGAGCTCCGTTTTCGACGTTCTTTATATCCACGCGTAGTTAAAATCAAGATCTACAACTTTCATTTAGACTCCGTTGGCTAATTCTCGACCGATCTCAAATTTAACAGTAGGAGGCGTTTAGAATGTTAAATGACCGCGAAGAATTCGTAACTCCTTCATACGAACTCCGCTTTCGTCCAACTTTTTACCGTTGAGTTCCTGTTAATGAGATCTTCAACTCTCATTTAGTTCGCATAAGCCAAAAACCGCTCGAACTAAAATTCGAGTTTCGGGCCGTGCACTGCTAAGCCGAATCTTAGAAAAAATCATAACTTCCTCATACGAAGTCAGATTTGGACGTTCTTTTTATCGACACTCTTAGTTTAACATATTCTACAACTTTCGTTTAGATTTCTAAGGCTAAATATCGCTCTATCGTAAATTCACTATTTACGCTTCCCGGTGTCGTGCCGGTTTTGCCGTAAAACTTCGACGGGTCATAACTTCTTCGTTATAACTCGGATTTCGGCGTTCTTTATATGTACGGAAACCTTGAGACATATTCTACAATTTTATGTAGAGACATCAAGATTATATCATACTTTAATTTTGACGTTTATTTTTATTCTTTATTAATTATACATTTATAATTAAATAATAAACACATAAACACACATAATTCACATAATACTCAAATATTTCATCTTTTATTACTTCAAAAAGAGTTACAAGAGTTGACCTAGACTATTACATTGACAAAAATGCTTAGCCCCGAAAACCCGGGCGTTACAATTCTCTCCTCCTTAGGATGATTCCGTCCCGGAATCATGCATCAGCAAACAGATGTGGATAGCGACTCATCATGTCATCCTCTGTTTCCCAAGTGAGATTTGGCCCATTCGAATGTTTCCATCGGACTAGCACTAAGTCGACCATCTTGCGTCGTAACTTCTTAGTCTTACGGTCAACAATTGCCTCAGGCTCTTCGATCAGCCTTTTATTTTCATCCATCCTTAACTCTGAAATTGGAATTATGTCGGGAACATCTCCCGTGAATTTCCTCAAATAACACACATGGAAGGTGTTATGAATACCATTGAGTTCTTCGGGCAATTCCAGCTTGTAGGCTTGGTTCCAAATCTTCTGAAGAACTTTGAACGGTCCAATAAACCTTGGACTCAACTTTCCTCGTTTCCCAAATCGTATAAGTCCCTTCCACGGTGAGACTTTAAGCAAAACGGAATCCCCAACTTCGAAGGTTATCGGTCGTCTTTTCTTGTCAGCATAGCTCTTCTGACGATCCTGAGCTGCTAACATTCTTTCCTTAATCACCTTCAACTTCTCAGCAGTCTCATGGACTATCTTGGGGCCCATAAACTGCTTCTCTCCGGCTTCAAGCCAACAAGACGGCGTACGACACTTCTGTCCATACAAGGCTTGGTAAGGTGCCATCTTGATGCTCGAGTGAAAACTGTTGTTGTAGGAGAATTCTACCAGAGGTAAGTGCTCGTCCCAATTCCCTTGGAATTCGAGGGTACATGCTCTCATCATATCTTCCAGTGTTTGAATCGTTCTTTCGCTCTGACCATCGGTTTGCGGATGGTAAGCCGTACTCAAACATAACTTTGTACCCAACTCCTCTTGCAGACTCCTCCAAAACCTCGACGTGAAACGACTATCACGATCTGACACAATCGTAAGAGGGACACCGTGAAGTCTTACAATTTCCTTCATGTAAGCATTTGGGAGCTTATCCATAGACCACTTCTCGTTGGCTGCTATGAAGTGTGCACTCTTGGTGAAACGATCCACGACTACTCAAATCATGTCGTGACCGTTCTTCGTCCTGGGTAGTTTAGTCACAAAATCCATGGTGATGTCTTCCCATTTACCCATGGGTACAGGTAAAGGTTCTAAACTCCCATACGGTTTTTGATGTTGTGCCTTAACTCTCGCACATGTCACACACTCGGCCACATACTTTGCAACATCGAGCTTCATCGTCGGCCACTAGTATTAGGGTTTTAGGTCCCTATACATTTTAGTGCTACCGGGATGAATTGAGTACATGGTCTTGTGTGCTTCTTCCATCAGAAGATCTCTTATTCATCGCGTCTTAGGTACCCAAATCCGATCTTGGAATACCTTCAGTCCTCGACTGTTTGTTCCGAATACTAACGTTTTGCCCAAACGTTCTTCCTTTCGGTCATTTTTCTCTAAAGCTTCTTCTTGAGCTTTCCTGATACTTTCCACAATCGTCGAGACGACTTCAATTCTCAACGCTCTTGGCCTTTTCCTTTCAAGGTTGACTTTCCGACTGAGAGCATCAGCAACAATATTTGCTTTACCTGGGTGGTAAAGTATCTCACAGCCGTAGTCCTCGAGTAGTTCTAGCCAGCATCATTGCCTCATGTTCAATTCTTTCTGCTTAAAGAGATACTGGAGACTCTTATGATCAGTGAAGAGCTTGCACTTCGTGTCGTAGAGGTAATGCCTCCATATCTTTAGAGCGAAAACTACCGCTGCCAACTCCAAATCGTGAGTGGGGTAATTTTTTTCGTGCTCTTTCAATTGTCGAGATGCGTATGCTATCACCTTTTCTCTTTGGGTCAGAACACAACCCAACCCGACTCCAGATGCGTCACTATAAACCGCGAAGTCTTCAACTCCATCAGGTAGAGAAAGTATCGGTGCTTCACATAACTTCTTCTTTAGCTTCTCGAATGCCTCATCGTGCTTCTCACTCCATGTATACGTAGCTCCTTTATGAGTCAAAGCTGTTAATTGAGCAGCTATCGAAGAAAAGCCTTGGATAAATCGTCGGTAATATCCGGCTAATCCTAGAAAGCTTCGAATCTCCGTGGGACTTTTCGAACGTTCCCACTTCATCACAGCCTCGATCTTTGCGGGGTCAACCATTATTCCCTCCTGGTTAACAACATGACCCAAGAATTGGACTTCCCGTATCCAAAAGTCGCATTTGGAGAACTTTGCGTAAAGCTTATCCTTCTTTAATACTTCCAACACTTCTCGTAGATGCTTGCCATGCTCCTCCTGACTTTTCGAGTAGATGAGAATGTCGTCGATGAACACTATCACGGATTTATCGAGGAATGGTTTACAAACCTTTGTTTGACCTTTATGAATTGTTTTTTCCAAATCGTTAAGTTGAACCTGTTTAGTCAATATGTTTTTAAAATGACTAATATTATAAAAACCCAAAATTTTTAACGCGTAATTGGAAAAAGCCCTGATATATATATATATATATATATATATATATATATATATATATATATATATATATATATATATATATATTATTGTTCTGGCCACAACTTTCTCGCAGAATTATCACTCTAACCCACGTAACAAGTTTCATGGTTAAGCCGGTTAATTTTTTTGCAAAATCAGTCCTAAAAAGTACAAATTTAATCCCTGAGGTTTGAAAAAAATTACACCACATGGTTTTTTTAACTTTATTTTTCGTTTTTTGTATACTTTATATATTTTCGGTTTTTTTATAAATATATGTACATTTTTTATTTTCTTTATATATATATATATATATATATATATATATATATATATATATATATATATATATATATATATATATATACACACACACACATTATATAATCAATATGTGGAAAATATTGAAGATGTAAAAAGTGATACATTGAATAAAATATGGAAATTTTGATATGAAGAAAAATCAAATAGAATTTTTGTATTATTATGTTTATAGATTAATTAATAAAAATGAGATTTTTTATGATTTAATTACGAATATTACAGTATAAGAAATATGTATATATGCACTTGAAAAAATATGCATATATGCACCTAAAACTTTGATTTTTTGGTTAAAAAATTAGAGTTTTTTTTTTTAAATATTCTAGTTTTTTTTTTAATTTACTGATTTTTAAATATTTATTTTAAAAAAAATGCATTTTTTTGAAAAAAGGTGCAGTTCTTTTGAAAAAAATTGCAGGGTTTTTTTTTAAATTGCAGTTTTTTGGAAAAAAATGTTGATTTTTAAAAAATATTTGTTTTAATTTTTTTTTTTAAATTTACGTTTTCTGAAAAAGGTAAAAAATCTCCATTTTTAAAAAAATCGAAAATTATAAAAGAAAAATATGAAATTTGATTAATTATGTTAATTTTTAGAACATTTTATTAATATTTCCAATAACAAAAAAAATTAAACATTAAATGAAATCGTTAAGATGATGATCATGCCCTTAATGAGTTAATTTTGATCTAACTCTCCATTTTTAGTTCTTAGGTTGTCGGGAAACTATGAGTTCTCAAACGATCTCGCCCATATATATATATATATATATATATATATATATATATATATATATATATATATATATATATATATTGTAACTAATTATTGTGCGGATATTGTATGGTATGAGAATTACTAAGGGAATAAGTTGTTTAGCAATGCGAATACGTTCAATCTTACATAACTATTGTCATTAACACACATTCTTACTAATTAAATCATCAATAAGGTTATTATACACTTATTATTATTATTCTCATTTCTGTCAGAATGAAAATGAGTGAAAAACGATGTATGAGAACAAAAATAAATAATAATTAGCGAGAATGCATGAAAATAACGATTTTTTTGTAAGTTTGAATGTATTCGAATTGCTAAACAACTTATTCTCTTAGTAATTCTCATAACATACGATATCTGCATAATAATTAGTTAGAGTATTTAAACATAGTTCTTGTCTCTCTCTCTCTCTCTCTCTCTCTCTCTCTATATATATATATATATATATATATATATATATATATATCAACTGTAATAAATAAAGATTCATTTTGATACTTGTCAATCTCTCATATGTTTTGACACTTGTCATTTTATTATATTTTTAAAATAAATAATATCCACATGTCAATTTGTAGGTTTTTTCAAATTTTAAATTAAAGAGACACATAATATTTATATACTAGTTTATAGCCCGTGGGAACCACGGTTAGGAAATTAATTAAACTTTGTAAAAACTCAAAACTATTAATTAAGAATTTTAAATAACTTATTAATTAAAAGATATTTTTTTAGTTATATATAAAATTATAATCGTTAATTCAAATAAATACGTCAAATATACAATCTTATAATTTGAATAAATTTTATTTTATTATAATTTGTATAAATTTTATTTTATTTTTATTCTAATATTATTAAGTTAATGTAATTAAAATGTGATTTAAATTTTGAAATTTGAAATTTGAAATGGAGAATTAATAGATTGACAAGTGTCACGATATTAATTACAAGTGTCAATAGATTTACAAGTGTCATGATATTAATTACAATGTCTAACATAGTGACACATGACAAAAGAGCTACTCTTTTATTAGTATAGGGAGATTTATATATGTAAAGTGTTGAATGTAATAAATGTGATAATAATTGTAATTAATAGGTTTTCATTCCTTATTTCAAAATTTTAATTAAAAAAATACTTTTTTTTTAACCGGCAATTTTTATTAAAATGCGCCCTAGCAAGAAACTAGGGGCAAAGAGTACAAAGATGATCTTCAAAGAAGAAAACATACATTATGTACAGGTTAGGGGTGAGACACACCACTTATCCCAATCCATTGTGTCACCTTTTTTTGCTCTATATTTTCTCCACGTAAATACTGTGCCTTTGATGAAATCCATAATTTTCGCCGGTTTCAATATCTCGCCACGAAAAATTCGATCATTCCTAGCTTTCCACAAGCTCCATATAGTTCCGTATATAATACAAGTAAGAGTCTCTTTCTTCTTTGGACAATGTCCCCAGTTCCTCGCAAACGCTAGCACCTCATTTACTCCAGAGAAATACTCAAGGGGAATTCCACACCAATTAAGCACCATACATAAGGTTTCCTTCACCATACTACAGGAGGTTAAAATGTGGTCTGTAGATTCAATTTGATCTGCACATAGACCGCACATTGGGGAAGTAACAAGAATGTTCCTTCTCTCTAAAGCCTCAGCAAATGAGATCCTCCCCTGTTTAGCGCGCCCTACAAAACTTGTCACCTTTTTTGGGACCGAGTTCAGCCACCAGAATTCACCATCACCAACAGGGTGGTGTGCTTTGTCTAGTCTATTCCGTAGCCTTGCCACACAGAATTTCCCATCCACCGCATAGTCCGATCTCCAAGTTAAGCCCCCATCATACGTATTCAATATCTCATTTACTTCAATATTCATTTTCCAAAATCTATTCTTAACTTGGTCAATACTTAACCATACCCCACTCCTCTTCGGTTTTGCAAAACAATACCAAGGCCTATTTGTAGTGTTATGAAACCCGCTTATGATTTGGGCCCATAGAGATTGCGGGCTGGTTTTGAACTTCCACCACCATTTGGCAAGAAGGGCCAGATTTAGATTCCATAGAGAACCCACTCCTGCCCCGCCAACCTCCTTTGGGGCTTTTATTTTGTCCCAAGCAACCCAATGCACAGTTTGCTTTTTGTAATCACACCTCCATAAAAAAATACTTAATGTTTAGATTTTAATATTTAATCTTTTGTTTAATCAACCCGTGTAATAAACAGATTTTACACCTAGTATATATATATATATATATATATATATATATATATATATATATATATATATATATATATATATCATCTTCTCTAATAAATGAAGGTTTTTTTGCCACTTGTCATACTCTCATTCATTTTGCCACATGTCATTTTGTGGTTATTTTGAATTAATTTTTATTCCAAATTATTAATTTTGTGGTTTTCCTATTTTATTAAACTCCATATGGTATTTAAATTTAATAATAAATGCATATCAATTTCATTAATGGATTTTCCTTATAATTTCAAAATTTTAAAATAAAATATGATTAATTTGATTTGATTATTTTATCTAAATGATTTGTTTAAATTTAAAAGAGAAAAAAAAAACACTTTAATTTTAGTAATTCAATATTTTTTTTTATTTTTCTTATAAATTCAAATTTCTCAAATGTTTATCGATATTTAATTGCAGCCTTCCTTCGGAAGTCAAGATAGCCACAACACCTTCAACCTTCAATAATCTCTCCTTTCGCGCCAAGTTGCTTAAGATATTATTCTTTTTTTTTTTTTTTTAACTTGAGGAACAAGATAGGAATCAATTCTAACAACACTTATTTCAGTTTCAGCCACCACCTCAATATTTAACAACCTTCTTTCTTAGAGTCTCATTGTTCTTCGAATTCATGATATGAAACCAATAATTGGTGCACCTTCAATATGTCTCTTATGTAAAGTTGCTCATGATATAAATTGTTTATTGCATCGAAGTCTCTCATATGTGAATTTCAAGGATATTAAAGAACTTGTTGATTTGGTAAGAGATTTACATGTAGTTCTTATGTATGAAAATAACTAGGTTATAACCCGTGAAAACTACGGTCGGTATATATATATATATATATATATATATATATATATATATATATATATATATATATATATATATATATATAGTTTATGATTTTTCAAGATTTACTTGGATATATTTTATTTGATAGAACTACGAATCGACTCAAAAAACGATCAACTTCATGAAACATGACGAACATAAACTCAAGAAGCTAGTTTGAAGGATCTAAAGTTCCAATGTCATAGAATTCAAAAATAAGTTTTCAAAGAATTTCTTATAAGCAAGGGAATCAATCACAACTTTTATGCACCTTATAAGCCACAAAAAATGATCTTGGAGAATGAAGGAACCCTTCTCTCTATGAATCTGCAAGATCAATGTTTAATGTTTTTATTCTATCTCTTTACTTTTGAGCCGATGCAATTTTAACTACTTTCTTTATTTAAAATTGTTCATATATCAAAAAGAGATTCTAAATAACACTATATAAAATTCTTAACCAAAAAAAGCTTAATGTGAAATTCTCTTATATTTTTTGTTCTAAGTGTTTTTTGAACTCAAAGGATCAAAGAATCAAATTTCAACTAAAAGCTGACGACAGTATTGCTATTGGATAACACAAAATCCTGTTCCATCAAGGGTGTTGGAAGGATGAGAATTATTGAAGAAACTTTTAATTTTACATTTGGTGATTATTATGCCAAATTCCTCAAATGAAGTTTTCAAAAGATCAAATATTTTTCCTTCATCACATGTGATTTTTGATGCAGATTTTGAAAGATTATTTGGTGAACAAGACTATGCCGACAAATTCCAAGTTACATGTTGATAGCACCAAAGCTTCAAAGATTCTTGATATCTTTTCATTTACAGGAAATTCATTCAGTGCTTTTGAATGATTCAGTGGTTCTCAAAAAGTTCGTAATACATACTAGTTATTATTTTATATTAACTTCTAAAATGAAAAAAAAATCGTACTTTTTATGCTTGAAAAAAATATATGAATAAAAAATATACTTTTTTGGTTGGAACTTTACATTTTTTACATATTTTTAATGAAATTATGCAATTTGTTTTTAAAATATCAATATTTCAATAAATTATTACACGGTTATTAGTTAAAGCATACTTATTACTTACAAATAACTTCTAACATTTTATTTTATAAAGTAACAAAAAAATTAAATATTTCAAAAGAGCAAGGTTCCATTGCCAATATTGAATATTCCTTCCATTTAAATTACGTAAGAAAGAGTTTTTTATTTTTAGTAAGACTAATTCCTTTTAAAATGATTAATACACACTCATGAATATATGTGTCCACCACAAATATAAAACGGATGGACATATTTTTGACGTATCTATTACGGCTAGTCGACACCACATGCCTTTTGTAACAAGATTGTAATTAAATTATCTATTTTTCAAATTTCACTTTGGTCTACAAATATTCTTAATATCATTACTTCAAAGGCTTTTTAGAGTATTGGTTTCAAAATAGTCGGACCATATATTATTTCCTATCTAGTTTTTCATTTAATCCAATGGGCTTTTATTGATCCAATTGTTCTCTAATATCCATTTTTCATCCTCTAGTAGCCCATCAAGTATATAATACAATAGTACATTATTAATACATGCATAGTTTTCGAAATGTAAAAAGATTAATCTAATTTAATTAAAATTGTCTATATTGTGTAGAGTTTTGAGGTTACGGAATGTGTAGAACTAATGACTTATTTCTAATTTGTGATGGGTTAGTTAGTTGTAAGTCAAATTTAATGAGATGATTATTATTCTTATAAATGCGTTTATATTTGAAGAACAAGAGTTATACAACTGTCCCTCTAAATAAAGTACGTTTTCTCTTTTTATTTTGCGTTCTTTGTATCTAGATATATAAGAATGAAAAGTAGACTATTGTTTCTAATCATAATTTGCTTTATATCATTATAATGTATGATGCTTTTGATCAAACTCGTCAAACAGCTCTTTTTGTAAGATCCGAAACTAAGCAATATGTCAGATTTTTATTTTTGAAAATGGTATATATATATATACGTATTTTGTAATGGATCAAATCAAATTATATTATAACTGTATATAAAAAATTACATTATCTAATGTAAAATCGACCTAAAATATTGTACTATTATACATTTGTAACCCATAAATTAAGCCTTTTGTATATATATAAGAGAGTAAAACACGTAACCATGTTTCACCTGGTGTCTCATTTAATGCACACATGGAGTCCAGAAGGTATGTTTTAATACCCTGCAAACAAGCATTGAATACAAATAAATTTAAAAAAAAATCCAGATATTTCTTATTTATCTAAATAAAAAGTGAATTATTACATATGAGAAATTAAATATTCTTCTACCTTTTGATCCTATCAATCCTCCTACAAGTTTAAATAATGACATGTGTCATACTAATACCCTAAAATATCATTAAATCTTATTAAATGAACATTAAATGTTAAATATGTCACCATTTATTGGTAGAAAAATACGTAGGAACAAAAAGTAGGAGTATATTTAATTTCTCTTACAATTTTATTATATCCACTTTATCAACTACTACTTTAATCATTCACCACTTTATTATATAAAATTTACCTATAGTTAGATCGTATAATAAGTTAGTTTTGTGTAACATGAGTTGCACACTTAAAACGAAACAAATGGTACCCTCATACTATCATATATATTCACTTATCGTCAACCAATTGGCTTAAAACTTAAAAAAGCAAAATGTCAATGGTAAAACGAAACTTATTTATATTTGTATCAAGTGAAATACATTGGCCAACCTTGTTGATTGGGTTATTTTCCACGTTTGTGGTTATATGTGTTGGGTTAATTGAGTAATTTATGTTTTAAAATGTAAACCGATACCCGAAAGGAATTATAGTTCAGGTATTCGGGTTGAGTAGGTTATTTAAAGAGATATAGGACAAATATTTTCTCTTTTTATAAGGAACTAGTAGCAATTTTAAAAAATATATGAATTTGATGATGTGATCATAACATAGACAAGGATATGTGTTATTATCATATTAACAATCATATTAATGCTTGTAAAATCTCATTAATTACAAAATAGCCGTGTGTGTGTATTTGGTGATCCATCTTGTTTCAGAACGTCAACATGAGACAATAACATAGACACATTTTATATAAAACATTTAAGTTGTTAGTGAATCAATAACGTTTGGTTGATGGAGATAGATTGCATTGTATATTTTTATTTTGTGTAATTTGAGACTTTAAGTTGTTGTATGTGACTTTAACTTGTTGTATGTGTGGTAAAGAAACGACGCTTGGACATCAAATAATGATATTGTTTATGTTAAATAAGTTTATGTTGATTTTCGGGATTAAATGTTTTTTATAAAATATAGGGTATATGGATATACCTAGAATTTTATAAGCATACCTGATACCCGAACTAAATTAATTTCAAATTAACCGAAAACCCGAATTTCCACACTCGAAAACCCAATCAACTCAAATTAATAACGGGTCGTTAGGTTTATTCGTGTATCAATAAATGATAATTTTCAAGAGACGTACCTTATATTGTGATGTGTGTTCACTTTTACTATTAAATATTTCAAAATTTCAATTATTTTACACATAATCTTGAGATGAAATAAAAAAATCAATTAGATCACCGAATCCATATCATAAAATACATTTAAAATTGTGGATGAATCTCATACACCAAGACTTATATATAGTTAAAATTCCCCAATCACTACCATGAATAATTAAGATTGCACATGACATATAAACTTGGCAAAACAAAGAAAAAGAAACCATTATGGCTAGTTACATTAGTAGCAAGGAAAACATAACAAATACCAAGTTAAGGCTAAATTATAATCTCCGACTATTATTTTCCAGTCAACTTGCTACGTAAATCAACAAATGGTTTTTAAGATCTATTATAAGTTGGTATTGATTCTAGGCAATCTTTGTATATCGAAATTTATCATTAACAAGAAACAACTTGGATTTTAATTAAGGTTACCAACTTTAAGCTTTGTTGTATTCGAGTTCTGATTTAGGGTACAGAGTCTCCGTTTAAGAACTAAAATTATAAATCTATTTATCATTTAACATAATAAATTAACTGTAAATTAAAGCAGTTGGGTATATAAAGCATTCATAAAGATGAAATCTAGACAAGTCTTAACAGTATAATACTTTTATGGATGTTGTTTCTAAGACTCGTAACCATGCTCTCAAACTCACGCGACAGCATCTCAACGGGTGTGTCAAGCCTTCCCCTCAAACAAAATATAACTTTATCAATATGGAAGTCATGTTGTAATAAAAAAACAAAGTTTAGAATACATTTAGAGTCTTTTAGTTAAATTAGGATGATATTTTATTGTATTTAGTTCAAAACGATGGTAAATTGCTTTAAGGAGTATGACAATCACATCACATGCTAGAATTTGTAAAAGTCTATGCCAATATTGCCATGTGATCCCGTATGTGACTCGTAATAAAGTATTGACAATGACACTTAAGCCCACATAACACTCATTCTATAATATTCCATACTATTGATTAACAAAAAATGTGTGTTGACCACTTATAATCACTTTATTAATTGAAGCTAAAACACATTATATGTTTGAAAAAGTGATTGCTTTATAACAGCAATCACAATCATGGCTATTATAATATTTGTTAATTAAAGTAATAAAATATTAAAAAAAAAAACTTCCATATTCAAACTTAACCATCATTTTAAATACATTTTGATTTACTTTTTCTTTATTATGACCCGGAATTGGTGATGAGGGAGACATACAAGGATCGTGTTTAATTTATTTATTTTTAATATAAAGATTGAATGTAATAAATGACAAAATAAATTTCATTCGACTTTTGACATCTTTGCAAAAAAAATGAAAATTTGTCCATTAGAAACTTTGAACTTTTAATACTGTCACATTTGGATGTTCCTTTTTTTCATTTAATTAGGACCGAGTATTAATTACAAAATGGCGAACTGGAATTGGATTATCCCAAATAATTTTGTTTTTGTAGACTTAAGTCTATTTTAATTATTTTTGCGGCTAATTAAGTCTTTTTTACTTTCACTTACTTATAGATATATACAAATATGTTACCTAACAATCTAACATCAAATAATATATTAGATCAAATAAATTATTAGAAGGCCAGTTGGAGGTTGCATTAAACTCACGTTCTTTTGACTAGCAAAATTTATTCCAACTTCAATGGCTTTAAAGATCAGTTACTTCTTTTGGAAATGAATCCTATCATTTAATAATTCTTGAATTCAGTAATATAAATTTTTTAATTTATATTTCATACATTAAAACTTTAATTTGTTCCGAAACTATACATTTAGGATTTTAAAATATAAAGTAAATCAGTTTAATAGATTATATACCGGAGAAATACAAATTGCATATTTTGTTTGTATGTAAGATCCACATAACAAAAAGCAAAAAAACATTACATATCCGTTGTTGGAAAAATTGACAGATTGGTATGTAACACTAATTAGTTTCATAGACTATATCACCTACTATTCTTGAACGAAAGAGTCCCAAGGTTTTGCTATTTTGTCAACCTCTAGTCGACCCCTACAATGAATAAATAGTTGTAGCATTTGCTGCATCACACATGCTCACACATGATGAGATCGGGTTCGGTAAACCCTAGACTTTTTAATCGTTTATAATTCTAACAATTTGAGTCCGATCGATAAAAACTTACGGTAGTTTTATGTGTAAATGTTTCTTGTATTATCATTTAGTTTTCGTAGTAAAATGATTCACTTATTGTGAGAGTATTATAATATGAACTTTAAAGATTGTTGTTGGGATATTAGTCAACTAGGTGATTTTCCTTAAGTTCATAGATAACTTGGTGGTTTTCCTTGTATTATAAAAACTATTGCTTTTCAAAATTCGATATTTTGATTAGTCAAAACGAATTATAATAGAAAATGAATATGTTAAGCATGTGCTACTATAATAACAATGCTAGAATATATTTAGGAAGAAATCAAATGGTAAGGATCTTATTTTTGATAATATTATAGCGATTTTTTTAATTGGTTTTCTTTTAGAAATGCTGAGGCTTCTAAGACTGGAGGGAGTGGTGTCACCGAAACCGCACTCCCTCCCTCGCCACATAAGCGTTATGTCACTTTTTACCACTCAAATGTAGTTTCTTGCCACATCAATGGTGTGGTGCCACAGTTTTAGTTTTAGTTTTTTTTTTTGTTTGTTTTTTTGTTAATTATTTTAATTTAGTAAAACTTATTTTTTTAATAAAAAAAAAACATAATTTTGAAAACATAATATTTCATTAATTAAAAATACAAATACCATTCATTACTTAATTTTTTTTTTAAAAAAAAAACCTAAAAATTTAGAAAAACAAAGTAGAAACATAAAACCTACAACTTAAAAAAAAAAAACACACACACACACATACGAAACCATTAAAAACTTGAAAAAAAAACTAGAAATTAGTCACGATTAATGTAACGGTTTTTTACTTCCTCTTTCATCGCCAAAACCACTTCAAGCTCGGCCCCGGTCATATTCGACGTGTCCATCGCTAGTATTCGCATGTCGCTCTCCCTTTGTTTCCGAAACTCTCTTTCAAAAGCAATTTTCAAAATCTTGTCCATTCTGTCTTTTATACCCCTCATGTCGGATCTCATTTCTTTCAAATCATCTGAATCCGACGCTTTGCCTTTGCCTTTGCTTTTTGATTTGTCTCTTCCCAATGGTCAGGAAAGTGGTGAAACTGGAATAGGTTCATCTTCGCTCATATCAAATTGAACACGAGCATCTGATGTAGTGTGGTCGGACTCAAATGTTCTGCTGCGTTTTGACCCACTATCGATATGCTGGTCAGATGTTTTGCTACTCAGCCATTTCTTGTTATCTTTCAAAAAATTCCAAACTTCAAGAAACTTGAAAGCCTTCAGATTTTCTTTTTGATACACTTTCAACGCTTTCTTCAAAATCACTTCATCGTTTTCTCCACTTTCCCATTGACGTTTCATGTTGTTCCACAAGTCATTAAACAACATGACTTCTTTGTTCATCTTCCCCCATTTGGAGTACACTTGATGTTTTGAACGGTATTCTCCACGGTTCATTCCTTTATGGAACCTGTGTAAAATGCGAATCCAAAAGCGGTCATGCTTTTGGTCTTTTCCAACCGTCGCATCTTCTGAAATATCGATCCAAGATTGTGCCAACACTAACGCTTCCAAAGGTTCCCAACATCTAGCCTCCACCTTCTTTTTTCTTTTAGTCGCTGCTCGAGTGGGTTGAGTTTGTGTAACGAATTCCGGTTCAGGATCAGAAACGATTGTTTCTGGTTGTGTTTGTGTTTGTTGAACAAACTCGGGTTGGGACAAAAAATCAAATGGATTAAAATCCGAGTCGGGTTGTGGTAGTGGTGGTGTTTGTGGTTGTGGTTGCCCTGGTCGTTGTGGAAAATATGGAAACATACCGCCGTAGTGGTAATACGGAGGCGAGAAAATCGGTTGATCAAACGAAGGTACTGGGGTGTTGGTATTTCTGACTTGTGTTTTTTCTTTGCTAGGTCGTTTGGAAGATGACATTTTCAAATAAAAATAGAGAAAAGGAGTAGAGATATGATAAAAAGTTGTGTAAAAATATTGTGTAGATTGGTAATATATATATATATATATATATATATATATATATATATATATATATATATATATACATATGTGTGTGTGTGTGTGTAGTAAAGTTCAAAAAAAATTAACCATTAAAGACCATTCAACGGTCAAAAGGCAGTCAAACATCAAGGACCAATCAGAATGCACGGTATTCCCTAGCCGCACTGCGGCCAAGACCGCCCCAGACCGCGATCTGGGGGCGGTGTTCCATGTCCATGTAGCACGAAGTGCAGTCTCAGACCGCACCCATACCGTTAAGCCTAAAAATTGGATTGGATGGATTGTATGATTTTGTTTCTTTTGTTAGTTTCTAGGTAGCTTTCTATTTATGGCTGCTATTCAAAAAAAAAAGCTATCGATTTCCAATCTTGTATCTTAAATATATATTGATTTGAGCTATATTCCAAAGATAAGTAAAACCAAATGAGATTTGATTTAGCGGTATCGAATGTGTTATAAATGTGTTTATCCTCATATAGTTTAGAGCTCAAGTCATATAGTGGTATCGAATGTGTTATAAATATGTATTTAGGATATCGATTAGATGAATGTATGCGTTAAGCGAGTCAAACATACCAAACATGTATTAAAATGTTTACAATCTATTAAATATCATTATTAGTTTTGTATACTTAATACAATTGTTGATAAAATCTTATTTAATATAAACTACACATAAGGTTGGACGGTATGGATGAGAGAAAAGCGAGGAAAGTTTTTCCTCTGAGCTGAACACTGTCCCTTAATTGAGGGAAAGATGGTGAGGGAGCTCATTCCTTCACTCTCTCTCGTATTCATATTGGCCAATTTTTTTTTTTATCTTTTTTTAATACTTATTAAATTATATACCTACTAAAAATTATATATATATATATATATATATATATATATATATATATATATATATATATATATATATATATATCAAAACTCATGGTTTTTAATTCTCTACAAAATGAGTATAATATTTATTGGAAATATATTTAAAAAATAATAATAATAAAATAATGAGGGAAGTTTCCAACTCATTCCTTGGGTTTAGGGGAAAGAAAGGAAAGTGAGGGGAATGATCTTGTGGCCCACAAAAAATGAGAAGAGTTTCCCACCCACACCCTCGAGTCTAATATTCAATAAAAATAGACAAAATTTAAAAATTTGGCACGAAATTTACTTGTTTTCACCACATTCCCTCTTTTTTTTAATAGAACAACGGTAAAATATATTAATAAAAAACGAAGCTAGCAAAGAATACAAAATTAAGGCAACATTTGATTACGCAATCACATATTCCAATTATTGGAAGCCTTCTTGTTCCTATAGGTGAACCAACGAAAAGATAAATCTAAAATACTATCAAACAAAAACTGTTTTTTTGCACTTAGAAAGGCAAAAAATAACCACGTTCCTATAGGACCAGATAACCCAAAGCATCGTCAAGCACACCGCCTCCAGGACCAACCGATCCCTACTAGCCACCAGCGAAGTATCAATCCAATAAATAAATTGAGATTAATCCACAAAAACTGGAATCGCCAAATCCAACCACAAATCGACTCAACTCCAAATTTGACAAGCCAAGTCACAATGAAAGAATAAATGAGCCACATCCTCTTGAACATTTTGACAAACATGGCAGATAATAGAATCCACCTATACACCTCTTTCCACTAGAATCGTTATAAGAGGTAATCTTTGTAGTAAAATGCGCCAAAAATATATTAACTTTTAAAGGCACATAAGAATTCCATCTAGTACCAATTCCCCCCACTGGAAGGGTAGCATCATCAATATGTCTCTTTGCCAACTTAACCGAGAAACACCCACCGGGATCAAGATCCCAAGATCACTTATCCGAGGTAGCAAACAACACCACCGAGGACAGTATAGACAAAAGATTATCTAATTGTGTAGATTCAACCCCACCTCTAATACGCCTACGACAGGAGAAACTCCAACCCATAGAATTCCAAAAATTACAAACTTTACCATCTTTGAGAAGAGAAAGGGCATACAATCTGTGAAACTCATATTTGAGCACGACTCCACCACACCAAGCATCCTCCCAGAACCTCGCAATAGACCCATCACCTATGACAATATACATATCATTTTTATCAACCACATCCCGATCATGGAGTTGATTAATAAAGGCCATAATTTTCTTCCACACCCCACCTCCATAGGGCCGAGACCCACCTAACAATGCCCCAGAATCTCCATATTTAATAACTTTCAACCATAAAGAACATGTTTCATTAAAAAAACCGCTACTTCCACTTGTACAAAAGAGCAAGATTGAAAGCATCCAAACTACCAATATCAAGGTCACCTTTATCTATAGAATTTAAAACCACATCCCATTTCACCCAATGAATACGCCTATAACCTTCTTCCATCCCTTAAAAATATTTAGCTCTACAAGATTCCAACAAATTACAAACAATAGTAGGTAATTATACAAAGAGAAAAAAATAGATACTAAGGCTCCCCAAAACGGATTTGATCTAAGTCAACCGACCACCAAAAGAAAAAAGCTTAACTTTCCAATTAGACAGCCTCTTACGACAATGATCAACAACCACACCCTAACTAGACACTCGTGTCATAGACCCACCCATCAGAATCCCAAGATAAGAAAAAAGGGAAAAAAGTCGCAGCACAACCCGTGAGAGAAGTTAGGGAAACAACTTCCAAATCAGCCACTCCAACCCCCATAAGGCTAGATTTAAAGAGATTAATCTTTAAACCTGAAACCATAAAGAAACACCTGAGGATAATAATAAGATTCCTAACATTTCTCTCATCCCAATCACCCATAAAAAAAGCATCATCCGCGTAAAAAAGATGAGACAAAAGCAAATTGGTATCCCCCACTCTCACACCTCGAAAAATACTTGAAGCAATAAAATCTTCCATAACAACATGCAAACCTTCCATAGAAATAATAAATAAGAAAGGAGAGATAGGGTTTCCTTGCCTCAAGCCTCTAAATAACTAGAATTCATCAGTAGGGCTCCCATTAAGTAAGACAGAGGATTTTGAGTTTTTAAATAACCCTATAATCCACAAACTCCACCTGATCCCAAATCCCATAAACTGCATAATTTGGTCCTGATAATCCTAGTTAACCGAATCATAAGTCTTCTCAAAACCAACTTTAAAATTGAGAAACTTCTTTATCTTCTTATACCAAGAGATCAATTCACTCACCATAAGCTGGCCATCAAGGATCCGACGACCCTTAAGAAAAGCAGATTGCTCCACACTGATTACATCAGGAAGAACAGAAGCCATCCTTTTAGCTAATAACTTATCAATAACTTTAAATTGCATCTCGATAAGGCTAATAGGCCGAAAATCCTTAAACAGTAAGTAAGGGATTATCAACCTTCAGTATGAGAGTGATAAAAGAAGAATTACATCCCATAGGAATAATAGGTTTGAAAAAAAATTCATGAACAATGCCAATGACATCAGAACATAAAACATCCCAAAAATGTCTAAGGAATTTGAAGGAAAAAACCCATCCGGACCCGAAGCACGGTCCCCACCACAATCCCACACGACTTCTTTAATTTCCTCAGGAAAGAAAGGTTCTTCTAAAAAAGAAACTGCATCAGCCCTGAGAGAAGAAAACCGAATACTTCTATTAGACATTTGAATGTTATGAAAGCGTTCGAATTTAGAAGAATAATAATCAAAAAAATTCTTTTTTTAATAGAAATTGGATCCGACACTCATTCTCCGCCAACCGAAACCCCAAGAACCAACAATTACTTTATTTTATTTTTTTTAACATACCATGAAAGAAAGCAGAATTCCCATCCCCTTCAACCGACCATTGCACTTTAGCCTTTTGAGCCAAATCAGCAACATCAACCTTTTGCAAACTCCCAAGCTCCCCAATAATACTCGTCCTTTCATTTACCAAATCAATGGAAGAAATCCCACCATCAATAGAACTATCAATATCAGCCAGCTGAGACTCCAGCTGCATCTTCTTTGCTTCACGGACCTCCTTAGCCCTAAAGTGCCAATCCCGAATCTTATTCTTAAGGAACTTGATTTTATTTTTAAACAAAACAAACTTGCTCTAGTGTTGTTGAATTACAAACTCATTAGCACACCCACAAACCAAATCATCAAAGACATCCATGCACAACCAAGAATTAAAGAGTTTAAAAGAAGTAGGACCATAATCAACCTTCAAATCATGAAGCAAAATAGGACAATGATCAGATAGCTTCATGTCTAAAGCCGCCACCTGCAAACCTTGAAACCTATCAACCACTGCTTTCGAAACCAAGAACCAGTCTAAATTACTAACCCGTCCAACCTCTTAGGTGACAAAACTAGCTGGTAGCTGTTGTTTTTATTTCTTATATAAGTGTTTGACATAAGTAGTTGGAAAGCTTTTGAAACATATAAAATTACATGAAATGACAATTGTTATATATATATATATATATATATATATATATATATATATATATATATATATATATATATAAAGGCAACTCTAGAAATTAATTTAAAAATCTCAGTAGCGTTTTGTTAAACGTTTTATTTAAATCTCAGTAGCGTTTAGATTATGAACGTTTTGTTTAGACTAAAAGTTAAACGTTTGTATTTTCACACGAAGTTTTTTGTTTAAACTATAACGTTTTATCAAAAACTGAAAACTAAAAGCTCTCAAACACTCCAAAAGCTCTATGCAAAACACGTCCTTGATTTTATCATGTTTACTAAATAAGAATATTAGATAATTTTTATAGAATGATTCAACTAGTAGGTTCTTCAAAACAAGTTTAAAAAGTGATTTTTGTTTTATAAGGTAGCTAATAAAATATAGTTTGTTAAAGCCTGTATGGCAATTATAAAATCATAAATAATATATTTTGAAAAGTTCTTGAAAATTATGGAATGATGTATTTGAAAAAACTAGGGAGAAATGTGAATTTTTTTAGAGATTACTGTAACCATTTTTCAACTTATATGTTTTATATATGTTGTCTCCTACATTTAATAATATTTCATATTAAACACTAACTTGTATGAGTGTATCTGCATATTAAATGTTTATTATTTGTAAACTATTGAAAACAAAAAATTGAATATATTTTATAAAAAAACTATATCATTAATGAAGAGTAGTGTTTTTTTAAGTCACAAAATTTTTATAAATCTGGCAATGAACTATTGAAAAAATACACTACAAATAATAATAATAATAATAACATTTGGACCATATAACCAACAAACTCAATTAACTTTACAGCTATTGTTTCTATTAAAGATCCAAAAATATGATTGAGAAACAACATAATCAAATAACATGGCTTTTTTTCGCTTGACCATTCTAAACACCAAGAAATACATGTAGTGGGAATAATCACATCAAAGCATTTTTAGGTAGCCATAAACTTCACCTGATATGCTCATTAGGTCAATTTTTATCGTGATAAAATTTGGAGTATCAAGTGTTACCATCTACCAATTTGACTCTAAACAGAAGAAACATCGACATAAAGACATAAAAATGAGTTTCACCATTCTAAACATCAAGAAATACATGTAATGCAAATAATCACATCAAAACATTTTTGGGTAGACATAAACTTCAATTGACATGCTCATTAGATCAATTTTATCGTGATAAAATTTGGAGTATCAAGTTGTCACCATCTACCAATTTGAATCTAAACAGAAGAAACCTTGGCATAAAAATCAATAAACGATCGATAGTCTTATTATGACTATTACAAATGGGGCATATCAAAGAATATACATGGTGTAAACATGAAACAAATGGCTAGATTCCATTTGCAAACAAGAAGAAACTCTTCCTCAATTTTATTGCAAAATTATCAAAAGTCTATCTCAAAATAATAGCAATATAGGTACTTATCGATGGCTTCAAAAATGTCTTAGGCAAGCCATTTGAAATCCGCATATAAGATGAAGCTTAATCCCTAATTATTAGGTATTTTGAAATTGAAAACAACTCAAAAAATAAAAGAAGATAAAGGCAAATCAAAATGTGAGGAATTGCCCAAAAGAAGTTAGGTTGGATGCCCTTGCATCATCCTCCTTGACTTGAAAAGGATGCAACTCCGAATCCACATGCATTTCATCCATCGAATCAAACGGGGGGAGATTGTATACGTTAAAAGTAGCAATAATGTTGTAGTGACTTGGAAGCTATGATTTATATGTATTATCATAAATGCGCTAAAGTACATGAAAAGGATCGTCCATTCATAAATTTTATCTCCTATTACCAGGCCACAAACAGATCTAGTGCTACCCACTTCGTAGGTTTGACTTTTGAAAACATAGAAGACCCGTGCAGTTGGTCGATTAAATTATCAAATTAAGGGATGAGAAAACTATATTTTATACTGATTTTGTTAGCAACCCAACTATTAATACATATACGAAAAGCATCACCCTACTTCGCAACTAATAAAGTAAGAACTGTACATGGACTCATGTTTCCGTGAATAAAAAATTTGGTTAGTAATTCAGCTACTTGTCGATGTAACTCAGAAAATTCTATGGGGTTCATTTGGTATCTGGGTTTATTTAGGATTACCGACCTCGGGTATAAAATCAATACGATGTTGGATTTCATGCATAATGTGACATCCCCAAATTCACAGCCAGAAAAGACCGGTTTCATTTATGCTTTTAAAATAATTTCAGAGTAAATCCATTGATTTAAAAGAGTTGCGGAATTTGTCCCCAAAACAATACATGATAAAATAAGGTTTATCAAAGCATTTCTTAAAGAAATGTATTTTCATTATATATCAAAACTCGGGATGTCATGTTCCGATACAGAAACAAAAGCATAAACAATAAAACATAGACCTTACACAATTATATACAACTACAGGTCTATAATCAAAAACATCTTCACAAGTTCTCCAACTTATGCTCTCGCGCCACTACCTGTAATACAAAGAAACTGAGTGGGTCAGGCTTGGGAACCTGGTGAGCATATAGGGTTTTCAACCCACAATAAATAATTATATTTAATTTCACCAACCAACTATAACCCGATTATCCATTCCCGTTATCCTCACTTTACGTCCCTATGACAACAACTATTATAAGGGACCTAATCTAGGATTTTCATCGGGACGGACACTACTGCAAAGGGGGTTTCCTCAGCAATGAATGTCCTAAGGTAACCATGAAGGGGATAGAATACAACAAATGAACACCCAAGTTCACTACACCTACAGGTTATGAGTTTGCCAACGTTCCACAGAACCGTCTAGAAAAGTCTGTGGTCATCATCCATATTTTGTTGGACGACTAGATCACAATCACATCGAGGCATCTCATCATTTTTATTTCATCACACATCACTATCTACCCATGTTCTACCCAAAATATTTATAGATAAAATATACTTGTTTATATACAACTTAAAACTTGTATAACATATTCATTCAATACTCATACCACATAACAAATAGTATATAATCACATAACACGTATTTCATAGAGTATAATTCATATATGTGTATTATAGAAAGCAACTACACACTTCCTCATATCATATATCTAATATGTTCATCAATACTTGTATTAAAATCATGTATCTGAAAGGGACTATGCACTTATTTGATAAGACTATGCTCAGACAACACTACGGCTCTTAAAGCAGTATTCTTCGGTGAAACTGTGATCTCTTCACACACTGGGCTTCTCGCGGGCAGAGCTTCGGCGTTCGTCGTGAGCAACTAATGCTCATGTCGTGAGCTCGATGTCATGCGGTTCATCATCAGGCCACTTTCCCTGGAAGATGTCTATCACCTGCTCACGTCGTGAGCCACTGTGCTCACGTTGTGAGCTCTGACACAGGGGTTGAAGTTCATGCCCCAAACTTCAGAAATTCATATCTTTCGCATACGAGCTCCGTTTTTGACGTTCTTTATATCCACGCGTAGGTGAGATTATGCTCTACAACTCTCGTTTAGACTCCGTCGGCTAATTTTGAATTTAACTTTTATTATATTATTTTTAGTAGGCCGAGACAGGAAAACTCTGTTAGAAATTCATAACTCGTTTATCTGACGTCCGTTTTCGTCTGTCTTTTTACCGTTGCATTACCATAGACGAGATCTTCGATTCTCGTTTAGATTGTTTCGCCTAGAAATCACTCGATCTCATATTCGAAATTTGGGCTGGATACCGCTAAGTCGAAACTTCGAAAAATCATAACTTCCTCATACGAAGTCAGATTTAGACGTTCTTCTTATGCACGTTCTCGGTTTAACTTATTCTACGAATTTCATTTAGATCACTAAGGCTAAATATCGCTCTATCGTAGATTCACTATTTACGTCATGTAGTGTCGTATCGGTTATGTCGCGAAACTTCGACAGGTCATAACCTCTTCGTTATAACTCGGATTTCGGCATTCTTTATATTTTCGGAATCCTCGTAACTCTTTATATTTTCAAAATGAGTTACAAAGGTTAACCTAGACTATTATATCAATATTAATGTCTAGCCGAGAAACTCTGGCGTTACACATAATGGTTAGCCTTGTGGGTATGTAATGAGGAAACACATCATGAAACTCGGTTATTGGGGGTTGGACCTCAAATGGAATAGTTAACTCAACTCTTTTAATATCTTGTACAACTAATGTGAATAAAAGGTCATGTTTTTTTCTTAGTAAAGCCCGCAACTTCATACCTCATGAGTAGGAAATGATTTTTTGTCATGACAGGGACATCAAACGAAGCATGGTGATACGGGTGTCGTGTTTTTTGAAGGTGTATATGTTCTCAAATCCATCAGTTTTAGTTTTCCGATCATATTGACAAGGTCTTACTAGCAGTAGGTGATATGATTCCATCACAATTACCTCGCACCACACATCATCAAGGAATAATTTCTCGACCGTGTTGGTAGCTATCATGTTCTCACAACTACCCCCCATCTATTATGACCTTGCATACCTTGCTCTTATCCATGCATTTATTAAGAAAATATTATTTCAAAGCAAAAAATGATCATTAGTTTCCTCTGACATGGAAGCATTGAGAAGTCATTAGGACATCAATGTTATTCCCTAATATGCATAAATGATTTCTCCATCATCATCTGTTGTATCTTGTTTGTCGACGATATAATAAATATGCAATTGTTTGTCTACCATGGTCTTTAGTTGTTTGTTTGGGCATTCTATTGAGAGATATCATATTCCTTGAAATTTAAAATAAAGAATAGCATGTTGCTCGGAGAGAGCAAAAATATTATCGAGTGTAGTGTTACCTAAGTTAATGTCGAACCAAGATCTAAGGACATTGGTATTATGTGTTTGTAGCGGATTGAGAACAGGAAAAAACATATTGGTTATCACTCGCCATGTCCTTTTAACTGCTTTTTTTTGCATTAGGTGTCTAAGCCAACAACTAAATTGGTATATACTTGAATTATTAGCAAAGTCCTTTTAGGTTTCCCTCAAACCTGACAATTGACTGGAATGACTTTTCGAGATAGAGACTAATTTATTGGTTTATTATATGATTAATAAATAGCAATAAATGACTTATTAATATATTATGATATTAATATATTAACAGAAATAATATTATTTAATTAAAAATTAATCAGAAATTAATTAGATTTAATTTTGTGATTAATTGGATTAATTAGAAGTGTAAGAACTAAAGTTGTAACTGTTTAATAGTTGAACAAGAGAGGAATTCTGGAATCTTCCTAAGGTTGGCCGAAAACTGGAGGCTCCCTAGGGTTTCTGTAATTTTCCATATGGATAATATGGCTAATTAAGAATCTAGATAATAATCCGGATTTGAAATAATATTATTTTATTTAAAATTAGGGTTTCTATGGTTTTTCTATCAGCTATAAATAGGGTCCTTTAGCTCCCTAATTTTGTCCACTTATACCGTCAAAAGGATAGCTGAAATTTGCCTCCCCTATCGTCTTTCCTCTAAGCTTTCTTAGTTGCTAGGGTTTAAGTATGAACCATTAGAGGCACAAGATTTTTGGTGCATGCTTTCAAGAGCTTTTGAAGAAGGTTTTCATTGATTATTTACAAGAATAATGAAAAAGGTGTGTAAACCCTAACTATCTTATGAATTTTTATTAAACAAGGGTTTCCATAGGGTTCTTTGATGTTCATAGATTATAACATTCAATAGTGAAAACGTAGATCCAAATTAGATTACATGTAAACTTAAGATTTAAGTTATTTTTCGCCACATGAATTTTTGTAACATATAAAACCTATCAGTGGTATTAGAGTCATTGTTTTCAATTGAATATGCATAATAGTTTAATAGATCAAATTAGGGTTTATAGAAATTAAACCCTAAGGCTTGGAATTTTCTTCTTGAGCTATAATTCTTGAAACCCTAACCTCCCCCTTGATTTTGAAAATCAATAGGGTTTGTTAGGGTTTTATTATTTGATAATTATTGTTTTAATTGGTTAAAATAGAATAATTAAAATTGGATAATCCTAATAATACCCTTAATTTTCGAAAATCTAGTAGGGATTGGATTAGGATTAAATTTGAATTAAATTATTAATATTTTAATAGTAAATAATTATTTAATCCTCATATGATTTAAATTAATTTAATTAATAGTTAATTAAAAGATAAAGATTAAATCATAATTCGTTTAATTTTAAATTAAATTAATGTTTTCTATTAATTTCTGAAAATTTAATATTAAACCTAGTATTTTAGAAAAGTTTTAAAACACACCTTTATATATACTATTAAAAGTTTAATATATTATATGTATAAGAAAAGTCAGTCAAATCGCTAGTACACCTTATTTACGAAGCCATACTATAAGGGGGTATAAGAAAACGGCCTGTAAAATGATCGTCATTGGGTGTCCACTCTCATCTACCACTCCCTTGTATGGTGGAGGGTCGTTAGCTGAATGGATTTGATAGGACATTAATCTCATTAATAAGTATAATGATATAAGAGTACTAGAACTTTCTTTAAAAATTCTCACTCTAGTTACTTTAGGAAAATGTGAAAAGTATGCTAATCCGTGGAATTACACATTATGCTTTATATGTAGTTAGTGGAGCGTGTGTGGTTAACTGGCACACTAATAGTGACTATAAAGAGTAGGAATGGGCAACTCGAAAATTATCATTGTTAATGGAGTGTTTGTGGTTAACCGAAACATTAGTTAGAGATGATAAATGACATTGAGGTTGTCAAACATATTTACATGGTTATTCACATCTTGGTTGTGATCCTCGACGTCTTTGTCACAAATAGAAGAGCATAATATGATATTAAACATGTCATTGATATGATTTAGTGAGTGTAAAAAGATCTAGGAATTTTAAAGTTTGAAATTGGTGAATTGTTTTACCTACCTTTATAATTTTGCGATAAGATTACGACACCCCTCTTCTTAATTGTGAATTGTTATGTTGGATCCTAGCTTTGAATATTTATTATGGGTTTAAATATTAAGGATTTATGTCATCTAACTAAAACTATTTTTTCTATAAATGTCTACTCCTGGTGATGCTTCTGCTTCTCAAACCTCTACCCACAACTTCTCAGTACTTTCGATCGTGTCCAAGGTGATATTGGATGACACAAACTACAATGATTGGATGTGTAGCATCAAGATGGCTCTTCGAAATGAGGGCCATATTATAGGGATTTTTAACAAAAATCTGAAAAGTCGCATGTAGAACTTTGAGCCTGGATACCCAAAGTTTCGCTAAGCTAAGATACCTAGAAACCTCGATGAAATACCTAAAAATCGATACTAAGTAGTTGAGAGAGAATTCAGGAAAGTGTGAGGAATGGAGTGAGTTGCAAGAGGTATTTATAAGGAAAAATTTGAGGGTGTGCATCGCACCTAGACCAGGTACGTATCGCGCCTTGGCATGGTCGGCACCCTTTCCTCCCAGAACGTGACACATGTCGGCTCTCCAATTGTGTTGCATCACCAAAAGGGTAGGTACGGGTTGCAACTTCAAAAATTCTTATCTCACTCATAAGAGATATGTTTTCGACATTATTTATATCCACGCGTAGGTATTTTCAAGTACTACAACTTTCATTTAGACTCCATCGTATAACTCTCGCTTCATTTTGAATTTAACAGTCTACAAAGATTACACTTCAAAGGACCATGTAAAATTCATATCTTCTTCATACGGACTCCGTTCTCGACTGTCTTTATATCGACGAATTCCAAATCATGAGATATCCAACTCTCGTTTAAATTGTTTTGCCTAACAATCAACCAATCTAAATTTTGATTTCTATGTTGACACAGTTGCGCTAAAACTTCGAAAAATCATAACTTTCTCATGTAAAGTTAGGTTTGGATGTTCTCTATATGCACGCTCTCGCTTTTACGATTACTATAAATTTTGTTTAGATTACTTAGGCTAATAAGCAACCTATCTAAAATTCACTTTTTATGACGCCCATAGTTATGTTAGATTGATCGCGTAACTTTGAAGAAGCATAACTCCTTCATAAGAAGTCGGATTTAAGCGCTGCATATATCCACGAGATAGTGATCATGACTACTAAATCTTTAGCTAACATTATCTATTATATCTTAAATGTGTAACCCGAATCTACGAGTGCTACACACCAAAAACTTAGACTAGAAGTAGAGTTTATTTTTGTATATTCCTTTTTGCTATAAATCATGGTTAGGATGTATAGTAAACCCGATAATAACATGATATGTAAATGTTTTCGAGTTTAGAATTCAACATTTTTATAGAAAACTCTGATAAATCCTTAGATATTTAGATTGAGAAAAGTCGGTTCGTTACGCCGAGTTTCAAACATACATGGACTAAATCTCGTTGTCCATGTACTCCTTCCATACTACAACCTTTAGGGTTTGCCATAGCTTCTGATAGTTGGTATACTCTGAATGTTATCTACTAGTGACTCATTTACCTCAGTAATATAATATTTATATAACTAGGTCTATGATGTCCTCTATCAGATCAATAAGGAAGAGGTGGAGGTATGTTAGTTTCCTCAATAGCTCTTTCAACCAAAATTGAATGCTAGGGCCAACTTTAGGTTCTTCGTTGGTTGAATCTTGAATCTTATCAATATTAGTATGGCTCCCCTAACCTTTTTGGATATTAGTTCCCTCTCTTGGAAGATTGCCCTTCGAGCAACAAACAGTTTGTTCTCAAAGGGTTTGTTAAATAACTAACAAAATAACTAACCAGAAGGCTTGTTGTGATATCCAACAAGATAACACATCTTTATTCTAAGTTCGAGATCGTCGAGCGCTTCACGACGAGCATAATGGTGGTTGTCGAGGCCAACAAAAATAATAACCCTAAATATTATACACTAAAATAGTGTATAGTGGTAAAGGAGTCGAATCCACGGAGATTGGTTCAATTTATAACTCTATGAAAAATCTCTTTGTAAAAATACTTGTAAAATAACAATAAAAATAAAATAGAGGGTTTTGGTGTTTTGAAATAATTGAAACAAACTAGAATTAACTATGATTTAAATAGACAATTTCAACAAAAATAAGAGTTTGATGTAAAATCAATAAAGGAGGAATGGTTGACTTAAAGTTTCCTCACTTTGACTTTTGATGAACATATCATTAGAATCCAATGGTGCAATACTTTGATTTAAATCCTTAGTTTGGCTATAGTAATCCAAGGAGCTTGAGATTACCTAGACTTTTATTAATTGTTGAAATGGATAGAGAAGCTCATAACAATTTCCTTTGTCAAAGTCATTAATTCCAAATAGCATGTAATTAGTGAAAGTCAACTAGCATTAAGAACCAAAAAATCACCAAATCCAAGAGGAGTCAAATACTTTCACCACCATGTTGGAGGAAATGTTTTTATGATTGTGTGAAGCAAAAACAACACAAAAATCACTTGTTGCTTGCTAATTTGAGGATCCTTTACTTAATCAAGAAATTAGCCAACTAATCACCACAAATACATTTAAACTCATGAATAAAAACATACTAGTAGTGATAACATGATAAAACATAAAACATTTCCATAAAGATTTAAGAACAAGTTCATGGATTCTTCAGCATTCAACAAAAGTTCAAAGGATACAACAAGAAATCAACCAAGATTTGTTTAGCCAAGCATGGCTAAGCTCAAAGGAACAAAGTTAGATGAGATTGTACCAAACATTTCACAATAATCAAGAAGTGAAATCAAGATGTTCTTGAGGTGTTCTTGGCCTTCACAAGCACTCCAAACTCCAGAGAGAACAAGTCAAACTCGGACCTCCAAGATAAGGCTAAAGAGGCACACCAACATTCTCGATATAGAGCTCTAAGTAATATCCCGAAAATGCCCTTGTCAGGAATCTACGTGGGCCGCGGGTAATCTCACGCGGGCCGCGGGCTTCGACGGGATTTTTGGGCTTCTTCAAGTCTTGGGCCCCCAAAGCTAATCCATTGGCCCAGTTCGAATCCAATCAGCTCCTAGTCCATTTTTCTTCAATATTTCTTCAATTAAAGCCCAATTTGTCTTTCCTCATCATTCAAAACTTCCGCAAACTCTCTTAAACATCGATCTTGCACACTCAAGAATTCTCTCGCTCCCTTTCAAATTTAAAGTTCAACACTTCTGCGCTTTCAAGCAATCGACAAGCCTACTCCCTGGATCACCTCCAAAGCTATCAAGCATGGCATCCCCATTGCTCTTCAAGTCCAATCGCCTTCCAAAAGATCCCGCACACTCCCGCTCCTCTAGTTTCCTTAAAATCTGCAATAATGATCAAGAAACTAGAAACTACCCGAAATGGTCATAAAAATAACAGAAAGGAAAATATGCATGGAAATTAACTAAAATGAGAATGGGATGTGCTAAAAAAACTATAAAAAGAAGTAAATAAAATGAAGCTATCACATAAGCCTCATAATTATATACTTTCATGTGTGCTACTGAGGAATGAACCCTAATCTATATCTCATATAGTGTCTCCTAAACCTTCTCCGTTGGTGCAAGACCAATGCCTCTTGTAACACTATTCATGGTACAATCCATGAATTGTTGGTAATCATACTACGAATCATCCAGTACCAAATCAAACAATGATTTTTTTTCTTTTTCTAACTAACATTGTTTATAAAAGCGTTTTAGGCGGAGACAACTTGTGAAACTCTTTCAAAATTCCTTAGATGATTGATAAAGTTTTGACTGAGACTCTCACTATCCCTGTTGGATCCGAGTAACTCATCCTATTGTCCAGTTGATTCTTAACTTCATTTTATGAGATCTCTAAACACCTGAAATGTTCCAGACTTATTTTTATTCAGATAAACATGTTCATACCTTTTGAAGGCAACAAATTTAGTCTTACCATGTATTGTGGTTAATCTGAATGGTCTATTAGTACGAACTAATTCCCATAGATATTCACATCACCAAGTGATGTAATCCATATTGATAAACAAGATTTGCATTTGTCTTAATAAGTGGGGTCAAGTGATTTCCAAAATCTTGCTCACCTGGAAACTTGGTAATTCATTTGTTATTTATATGTCCAAGACTATCATTCCACAAATACATTTCACCCAAATCTTTTTCACGTATTCGAATTAGTACGTGTTGTGGTCAATCTAAACGGTCCATTAGTTTAACTATTTCCAAAAATGTCCCATTGGACAAAATCGGGCAAGACGCATCGTACCCTAGAGGAAACATGCCATGCCTGGTGGATTTCTAGGTTTTTTTATTTCATTTTTAGGGTCATGGTTACTAAACCCTAGCTTACGACACCAGCAAACCAGATAACCAACATAATAAAAAATAATACTTCGTACCCTAAAAACCTAAAATCGAAAACCCTAAGAAACAAACCAGATTCAAATAAATTTGGATTTTAGTAGTTCAAGTAATTATGAATTGAGGCTTTGATACCACTGATAGCTTTTCTACGTCTAAACACACGATTATGCACAGTGGAAACAAACACTATGGGGTCATTTGGTAAAGGTTTTGGCCGGGTCCAAAGCTAGGACTTGGTCCACATTATCCAATCAGTGTGTTTGATTTTTTTAAAAACCTCCTGACTCAGTCCTTACTTTTGACCGAATCCACTACTTTTCTTCTGACCTGGTCCCGAACAAAAAGCTTTGTATTGAGTTTTACTCTTCAGTTTCAGACTCGACCGTCTATCCAAGTGTTTGGTATCCATTTTTGCTTCTGACTCGGTCCAATCCTCTAACTCAATTAGCTTCTAACCTAGTCCGTTATAACCTAATAAACAACTATCAAACAACCCCTAATTCATATGTGTTCATGCAACCTAGAGGATTTAAGTTTCATGCTATTATTGCTACTACTATAAGAAATAAGAAAAGTGCATAGTTCTTTAGAAGCTAATGATCTCCTTAACTGAGATCTAGTTCTTGCTACCTTGTTTGGATGAGATGACTCCAACCAAAATCCCTCTAACGGCTCACACCCAAAAACACCAATGAGTAAAAATGACAAACCCTAGGAGAGGGGATGCTAGGAATAAAAAAATCCATAAACCTTAGAAGGTTTTGGATTATCACCCACCTTAGGGAGAGGATGGGAGAACGAAATTTGAAAAGAAAGAATAAGCATATAGGGTTTGATCCCTAGCTTCAAACTTATAGGTTTGAGTTGCTTAGTCCCAAAGCAACACAAAAACCCTATGTAATCCTTACCAAATTAGTCCACCATATCTGTATGGTTCTAAAATGTTCCAATTATTAACTTTTAATTAATTAATATTCAACCCCTCTATTTATTTAATTCCATAATAGTTTCGAATTAATTTATCAAAACCTGAAAAATTAATAAACTATTTTCTTTTATATTCTTTTTGTCTTTTAATTGCTCAAATGGGTTTTGAGAGTAACTCAAAAAAGACTCCGCTATTATTTGAAATATTACAAATAATTAATGACATTGGACACTCTTTCCATCATATACAAGTATCACCTAAACTATTTCTGCAATCTCAAACTTTTGTGATAGTCAATCATCAATTAGATAAGCATAAAGTGTTATATATAATGGTAAATCTTGATATATTCGGTGAAGACACAATATTATTAGACAACTACTCTCTAGTGGCGGTATCTCTATTGACAATATAAGGTCCAAGGATAACATTGCAGATATGCTAACCAAAAGGGTTAGACAGGGATTCAATTGCCCAATCAGCAGTAGGAATGAGATTAAAACCCATGCATGAATAAATGAGATTAAAACCCATGCATGAATAACTTATTGTCAAGGAAAACCCAACCTAGTTGACTGGAGATCTCATGATCTTGGTTCAATGGGATAACCTACTTGCATATAACACTTCTGAATTATTGTGGCGTTCAACCCCAATCCATTCCTAGAATAGACAATGATGCAGGTTAATATTAATGTCGTAGATGATAAATTGGAAATCAGCATGCATTATCTTTTAACGATGAATATGAAATCACCTATGTGAAAGTGAAGTGACGTCGTTTCAAAGGGAATTGTACGAGCACATTCCTTGGAGCTCTTGTAGAACCAGACAAGTGTCAATGACCAAAATGGACACATCAATGAGAATCTAACTAAGTCAGGGAGACATATATTAATTATTTACACAAGCAACATAATAATTCAAGAACATCGAGTCTACCAATATTCTAGTAATATAATTATGTATCTTAATAGAAGGTTCAAAGGTTAACACATACCTCTCTTATGCATGATTCAATTGCTAGATATTTTCTAGGTAGCTTAAAAATATTTGATCAATTTTCATACATGTGGAGGATTGTTGGAAATTTTGTTTCCTATTTTTGAACGCAAAATTCGAACCCTAAAACAATAATAAAATGAATAAACTGTTATATAATTGAGTTCTTCTCTGTGATACATTCATTTTGATATATCATACATCCAGAAGGATTTAAGATGGATGAGAAAGTAATCTTTAGTATGAGGGTGTTTTAAGAGTAAATAAATGAGTTTAATGAGTTTTTAGTTCAACCTACATGGGTGGGAGAATGAAAAAAATGGGTATATAAGTACAAAGGTTTTCAAGTCTTGTAAAAGTTATGGCACAAATCTCTCTTTTTCACTAGGAGAAGGGGTGTAAATGTGAACCAAATTGGATTGGTTCATTGAACTTGGTTGTGAGCGCATATCCTGTGGGTACAAATGCACCACCGATCAACCAAAAAAATCCAAGAATTTTTTTTGCAAATATTTTTTCTTTTCGTAACTAACATTTTAATTAATGGTCGGTTTTAAAATCGTATTAATGACAATATTAAAACACCATTTTAGTTACAATATAGGTGTTTAATTTTATTAATTTTATCAGTGATCAGTGGCGAGTCTAGAATAGAAAACCATATGGTTCACTAATTTTTATATATACATTTTTCTATATAAATCCAAAGATTTTTATAGTTATGGTAGGTCCTACTTTTTATAAGACAGTTCCCTAAAAAAATTCAATAAAAATTTTAGATAAATTAAAAGAAATTAGATGGGTCCTAAGACCCACCTTCCTTATACATAGTCTCGCCGTTGTCAGTGGTTATTGTTTGTATAAATACAAACCATTAAAGAATCATCGAAAATACTCTCATCTTCTTCTATGTTGTTGTCATTTTTTTGCCGTTGTGAAGGTATTATCCAGGGTTAGAACGGTTCGGCTATCTTGAAGAGTCGTTATAACTATTGTATTCTTGAAAACACACATCCGATAGTAGATGTAATTATTTTAAAGAAACCGTGTTTAAGGACATACCTCAACTTTGTTGTTTTTCTTTCTTTCTGTACATTTTTCATATCTTAATTCCCAGAGGGAATTCCTTCCACGTCAATCAATACCAACCTTTTTGAAATACAAACGTATGAAGATCAAGATTAGAGTTGAGTGAACCACAACTGAATCCATGATGTGCATGAAAATTTGCACACGCGCGTTTCGTTTTAAATATTAATCCGTTGGAATATGCTTTTCAATAATAGGTTTTTATAAAATAGATGTTATTGAAAATTTAATGTGGTAATAACTTTTTGAGTATTAACCATTGGAGATCTCATATCTCATAAACATAACATATAAGCAATTTGACATTAAAACATCTTTAAGCAATTATAAAATTAATACGGGCAAGTTGGTTCAAAGTTAGAATCATAAGTTTTTCTGTGCACGTATTGTTGCGTACATTAGTGGTTACCTACGATTATCTCCAAGTTACAAAGTCGTATCATATAATAAAACGTGCACCAAGGCAGTTGACCTTTTGATGTCAAGAGTTTTTTTAGTAACAAAATATAATTTTATATATCTGACTTAGAAAAACAATAAATAAATAAATAAATGTAGCATTTTCAATAATTATCATTTCAAAGTTGTATTAGCTTTAACACATGGTTTTTTCATTAATATTTACTTATCAAAAAAACTGTAGTTATAAACTATTTTAAATAGTTAACCTTTTCAAAAACGGTTTTCTTAAATTAAACTAATTGTGCGATTTATGTTTTTGAGTTTTGTTGAGATTGTGCGATGCTACTATGGAAATACTTCTTCCCCAACTATTTAGCATGATATATTTTTGATAGTTTTAGAACTTATATTTTTTGAGGGTTGACTTTGGAATTGGATGATCGTTCTCATCTAATGCCCTTGAAGAGTCGAACTTTCGAATACTCATTAGGTTTTATGGTACTAACTTATATGTGGCTTGTACTGATATTTTCCCTGTTTTTTCTTTATATTTCTTTATATTATTAATATATTGGTTGGTTCCAAAAAAAAAAACTAACTTATATATTTTGACAGTCAATTGAGGCTAAACCTAGTTGGTAGACGTTATTGCCTTTTGAGGTAGAAGCCCCATGTTTGGGCAAAGGAGTTTCTACTTTAAAGTTATGCTTACCATCTAATATGTCGTTCAAAATAAAATTTATATATTTTTGACATGTATTCAGATAAATATTGAAGAATATGAAGACTAGAAGTGGTGTGGATATTTAAAAGACTATATATTGTGTAGTTGACTATATTGTTTGACTTATGTTTTGATTACTAGGTTATGACGCACGTATAAACGCGCGTGACATATAAAAAAATACATATAAATGTAAAACTAATCCTAATAATTAATCAATGTTTTTTTAAAAAAATTTAATTTATAAATATAGATGTTTTATTTGTAAAATTATAATGATTAGTTAAAAATAATATATACATTCGAATATCTGATCGACATTCTGAATGTGTGGATATTTAATATAACATAAGTGTACAATTGTTAATTTAAACTAATCATGCAAAATGTTTCGAAGATACAAACGTTGTTTAAAAATTGTAATCTTAACCATATATATGTGCTAATATTGATTCTTGTAATTGTGATTTACACGGTATAGACAACATCAACACCAATTTTTTTGTTTTAGTTTTGCTAAGTTTTTTTTTTTCATTTAATAAAACTTATTATATGTGCTACTATGCCTCTAAAACCTAAAAGAAAATTCTAAGTAAAATAATGACTATAAACAATAATTACTTAAAATTTACATCAAGAGACATTCAAACGATAACCAATTCCAACACTTGAAAAGGCTTCAGCATCATCAGCTAAATTGTCGGGTAGAAACTACAAAAAAGAAATAGTCAAAATGTTGAAAAAAAAAACTAAAAATTAACATTTCTAGCATTCTTTAGAAGATAAGATAGTATATAATGGATAACAATAGTATAGAGTGGGTGTCTTCTTTGCCAACTTTCTCCATAGCGTTAGCAATAAGTTCACCGATCTCCCTTTCTTTACACATACACACTCTTCTTTGAGCTTTTTTTTGTTCATAGACAATAACTGAATGATCGTTTATTGTTTATATAATCTCACTGTCATGAAATATGGATGCAAGACATATGTTCCTTCCATCTTGCTGATTAAATCTACAAATTTGATTCGTACAGAAAAGAATGAAAGAAGCATCCCAGTTTTCAGATGTTGTTGTTTTCCACGTTTAATAAACATTTGAATGAAAGCACATTAATATATTCTTGTTAGGGAGGATAGAGTCATGGTAAAACTGGGAGGTACCATTGGTACCTCCAAGACACCACTCCAACTTGAGTGTGCTAGGAGGAGTGGGTTGTTTATGTAGTTTCACTAACCCGCTTCATTTTCTCTCTCTCTCTCTCTCTCTCTCTCTCTCTCTCCCTCCCTCCTCTCTCCCTCTCTCTCTCTTTTCACTTGTACCATGTGTCTTAAAACTTATACCTTAGTTGTTTTGATTTTTTTTTAATTGAGTGGATTGGAAAAGATAAGGTTTCCATGTGTTATGGGTTGTGAAAGATGGAAGAGAGAGGAGAGGGAAAAGCTGATATGTAGTGGGTTCATGAATGATGGTTTCCATATTGAATGGTAGAGATAATGTTATTAATTTAAAAAAAAAATGTTTCAATATAATAATCAATAATCTATAAAAACAACCCCCTTTAACTACACTATCAAATATAATCAGAAGCTTCGATTGTCCATCTAAAGCACTTACAGCTCAAAATTTATTGAAATAATCGATGACGTTAAAAAATTGAAAAGAGTCTCAGACTCTTACAATTCCAGACAATGAAAATCATAAATTTAGATCAAATAAAATATTATGACATATTGAATAAGCATAATCAAAATATGGTAATTATGTTGTAGACACAAAATGTGATAAACAATAAAATAAATAAAAGAACCATTACACCCTTGCCTCTTTCATAAGGAACCAAAAGTCAAAAATATTCGTTTGTACTCTTTAATAATGTGTAATATTTAAAAATTTACCAAATTACCCTTGGTCATAGATAGGGGTGATCATACCTTGTAGCCATCACCTGTAGAACATTTAAAAAAAAAATACAAGAAATGTTATAAACAAATAAACTATAGTTATGATATCTTTTCTAGGGTACATATGATTATTGAAATTAATGTCAAAAAAAATCTTCAATATTCAAGTGGTTTTGAATACAACAACCCTCCAGTTTTAGGACTTTTGACTTCATCCCAATCTCAAGTAGAAACGGTCCCTCAAATACTTTAAAAAACTTGAACTATTAAAATATACACAAAACAAGATGAAAAGGGGAAAATGAACTTTCAAATATAACAACAATATTTTATAGACAATACTACAAACAAGTTACAAACATGCAAATAGAGATGAAATAACATCATAATTAGATTAACACCATACATTCATTTAGTCTTATCTTTCTTCTTCCCTTATATGAGTTTATAAAACATTTCTATTTTGTGATGGATTTCCGAATTACTTTTTTTGAGATATGTGAGTTTGCAAAGAATAGAACAACAAAAAATGGAAAGGATAGGTAATCATAAAAGCCACATAATAGAATGAGTAATTCCATTCCTGAAACATGTTTGTGAGACATGGAACGGGACATAATGAAAATTTAGTACGATTTTTATGTTATATATTGCAATTAGAATTATAAAGATAATCGTTCACATATCTTTGTTTAGTTATTATTATGTAATTAAAAAATGTTTATATTGCAACTTTTATAATAATGTCTTATCTTATTGCTAAGAAAACCTAGATACTGACAATGTTCCCAACCCTATTTTCAAGAGTGTAGGGTATACCCATTTATCATTGAGAAAGTAAACTCATTAAGAAGATTCAAACCAATTAAAAGAAAGAATAAGGTTGTGCAAGGTTCTTATTATACTTCTCAGCATACCTAGACAATGCAAGTAGTTGCAAAACATCAAGTTCACAACTAAAATGTATTCCAAAAACACGAAACGAATATTAGCAATCTGAGTTCTATGTATGTCTCCCTTGAAAAAACAGAATAATATGTAACAGATAAATTAGAAGACATTTTTTCGGTTTCCCAACAACAAAAAAGAAAGAAAGACTACTAAGTAACCAAAAATAATCAATCATAAACATTTTCCAATAAGGTTTATCGAGGTAATCTATTTACATGGTATACTAAAATTTTGTACTTTCTTTGCTATTGAGTCTAAAAGATGTTTTATAATATTAAAAAGGGACCGATGAATAATTCTTTTTTGAGAGCCCAATTTGTGTTTTTATAAAAAGATATTTTTTACAATAAATCAAAACGAATATCACTACTGGGTTTTGCTGAGTTGTAGGATATGTGGAGCACTCATTGGTATAAGGGTTTGAATTCCATCTCTAAATCTAGGAAGGGATCAAATGGGTAAAGCATTATAGACACTGACTCGGGTATATCTTCCATTCACGATTTCGTAAGCCACAAAAAAATCATTGACTAAACACATAATACAAAAACGTAAAAATAAAAAATAAAATTGACATATACAAATTCACTACCTAGTGGACATATCTTCCAAATCGAAACAATGGATGAGAGGTAGTGGTATTATTGTGTCCATCTTTTTGCTCTCAGATACCTATAACTTAAAAAATCAAAATCAACAATACAAATTATAAGAATAAAAATCAAAGTAGATTTAGAAAACATAATCATTATCAATTTAAACTTAAATCGAAAGGTTTTATAGATTGGAACTTCATAGTTGAAACATAATAAAATAAACATAATCTAAAACTTAACCAAAATCGATCTAAATTACGACCAAATTAAAGAAGAATCCAAATAAAATTTATCTCTATATCATTCCTGATTCTTCCATGATGATCGAACATAAGACTGATCCATACAGATCGAAGCCCACAAGTATTCTATTTCTTCTTTCCCATATGTTCTTCTCGGTACAAAACTTAGGTTAGATAGATTATGTAAAGAAATGAGAAGAGAGTGTAAGGGTACTGGTACTGAGGGGTGGGTGGGGTATTTTTTTCATTTTATTTTTGGTGAGATTTAATTGTCATTAATAAAATTCCTAATTCAATTCATTTTATTTTTGATGATATTTAATTGTCATTAATAGAATTCCTAATTTAATTTACTTTTGATGAGATTTAATTGTCATTAATAAAATTTCTAATTTAAAACTTAACATAAGTTTTATAAATTTGGTGGACAAAAATAAAATAATTGACAAAGATAATGTCAACAAATAATCCAAGGGTGTAAAATATAGGATTGAAATGCAATCAGTGGCTCTGATTTCTTCAATTTAGAACTAAAGGTTCTCTTTTAATAATATCTAGAGATGATTATTCCAACCTCATATTACTTAAATCTTTAACGATTAATTATTTTAGCTAGAACTATGGGACCATTTTTTTGCAAAAGACTTTTCAAAAATACCAAATATGAATTGAAATTAGTAAACTCAGTTTTCCTACAAGAGAGGTGTTTCATCCTACACTCATTCTTAGAGGGGAAATGTTCAGCCCATCCAATCTAATCCCATATAAATAACCATCCCACCTAATACCAGTAGCCAACATTGTTCAACATATCGATATTCCTACTAGAAATCACAAAACTTTTTGTATGGGTTCAATTCTTTGCGAATCCACAAGCTAGAAAAGAAGGGAAAACTCAAGCACTCACAAATAGTAACTCATATTTCCAAAACATAATAAAATCCTTAACCCAAATGCAAAGCTCATGATACCTTTGACACTTAGTAAATGACATCTAGTCACTCCAATACATTACATATCATAAATGCTCAAGCACCTCAACATCCATATAAATGTTGAAAGTGTTACACAACATCGTAACATAGCGTGACATTCCAATTTTCACAACCATTTTAAAAAATTTATTTATGCTTAGTTATTTTAGAGTATAAAACTTAATGCGAAATTTGTTCCCAAAACATAATATATTTCTTGAAGAAACATTTTTCATCTATATATAAAACCTTGGGAAGTCATCATCAATACAGATACATAAGCATAAACTGATGGGTTTGAGCCATATGAACATTCCTATGTGCACATGCAAACCCTAATGCTTAGATCTAGGTTTCTCTAATGAACATGATTTTCATCCAAGACTTGCAAACCCTAGATCTAGAGTAAACAATTCAAAATTGACATAATAAAATAGATCTAGATGTTTACCTCTTCTTGAAAGCTTCAATCTTGTTATCCTTGGAGCTTAGAGTCACAAATGTCACTCCTTTAATGGCTTACAAACACCAAGAAGCAAGAGGATGATTTGTAGAGAGGTTGTGGGCACAAAATCGGCTCTAGGAACTCCTTAGGGTTTCTGGTAGCTGATTTTTGTAGCCTTACGGGTCTTTAAATACTTAAACTGCTAGGGTTACAGCCTGAAACCCTAATTGGATAACTTAGGTCTTAAGCAGTCCAAGGATCCTTCTAGAATAAAGCTTGGACGAATTCAAGGAGTCCATATACCTTAATTTCGTCTATGATCCATAAGGATCCACAACCCAAAATTAACTATCACACAATTGACAGTTCTAGTCCCTTTTATTTAATTAATCTCTTTTAGCCACAGAATTAATTCTTGTCTAATATTAATTAAACTATATGATTTCTCCTTTAATATATTTATCATATATTATATTAATAAATCATAATAACCTCTTTATTTATAAATCATCCTATCATGTTGCTTTGGTGAAGCCAACCCAAAAGGACCATGCACAACCGGGTCAAGTACTTACCAAATATAGTTACGGGCTTAGACACTACATGCCTTATAACATTTATTAATACTAATGGCCTATAAACTCCTTGAATCACCCAACATCCTTGTGCCTTCGTACTGCTTCCTGTGATACAGAGAAACTAAGTGGGCCAAGCTTAGGAACCTAGTGAACTCATAGGGTTTTTAACCCATAATAATTAATTTATTTAATTATATATTTCACATTAAATAATTTACCCGATTACTCATTCCCTTTATTCTTACATACTGATCCTAAAATACTAAACTCAATGGACCTATCCTAAGGATCATCATCAATAATGAGCAGACAATACTGCTTGGGGGATTCCTTTAGCAATATATGTCAAAAAGAAAACCATGGGAGGGATATATTACAACAAATTAACACCTACAGGTTGCAAGTCTGCCAGTTTTTCTATTGGACTGTCTAGAATAGTCTGTGGTTGTCATATATACTCTGAATAACGACTATGAATATAAATATAAATTACACTAAGATATATATATATATATATAAATTACACTAAGATATAAATATAAATTACACTAAGATAAAGTTGAGTGTAATTTAACTTACAAAGATTTCCTAGACAAATGTCCGGAAATTGCACTGACGGAACTCTGTCCTGATAGCCACTAGATGTTGGGCTCTTAAGGACCTTAGGGCCTCACCAAAATAATTACTAAGAATATTTGGGCCAAATGCAAAGAGATTCAAAGGAGAGAATTGGAAAAGGTTTGGATAAGGAATGAGCTCTTGCGAGCTATTTATAGGTTATTTTTGGGTTGTGTGTGTCGTACATAGACAGGGTGCACGTCGTGCCCTGTCGTGATCAGTACTCTTCTTCTCAACGATGGACACATGGTGATAAATGGATGGAGTAACGTGGCGAGGCGGCTAGGTGGGGTAGGAACTTCAAAAATTCATCTCTAGGCTATACAAGCTCTGTTTTTTACATTCTCTATATCCCCGCCTAGGTATTTCTGAGTACTACAAGTTTCATTTAGACTCCATCGGCTAGTTCTCAACCGATCTTAAATGTAACAATCTACGAAGATTGCACTGTTAACGACCTTGTAAAAATCATAACTTTTACATACGGACTCATTTTTTACTGTTTTTATATTGTTGGTCTCCTATTAACGCGATCTTTAACTCTCATTTATATTTTTTTGACTAAAAATCAACCGATCTAAAATTCGATTTTTATGTCCACACTACTGCGTTGAGACTTTGAAAAATCAAAACTTCCTCATACAAAGTCAGATTTAGGCGTTCTCTACATGTACGCTCTCGGTTTTACAATTACTATGACTTTCATTTAGATTGTTTAGGATAATTAACAACCTATCTCAGATTCACTAGTTACGACACACATTGTTGTATCGGGTTGAACGTGAAACTTCAAACGATAATAACTTCTCCATACGAAGTCAGATTTAAGTGTTCCATATATCCCCAGAATCATCATTACGACTACTTTAACTTTCATCAAGGCTATTTATCTTAATTGTTATTTTATTTTAATATTTTTTAGAATTATTTATTAAGCTTTCGCCTAGTGTTATCAACACATAATATAAGCACATAAATCACATAGATTCAAACAGTTTCCTTTTATTTATTCATCAAATGATTACAATTATTGACCATTGTCATTTACACATCATATTAATGCGTAGCGGGAAAACATGGGCGTTACACATAGTCGATCTTTGGAAACCCATTTGATCATTGTGTCATATAACGAAGATAATAACATATACAAATACTAAGAAAGTCAATTGAAAGAACCTTGGATCTCCCATCATAAACTGGTAAGAAATATCAACATGGACATAAGTGAACTTCATAGTAACCATCCGCACATCATTGGTCTCTATCCAAAACTTGCACCATACTCCATAAATCTTGGATATCGTTGCCATGTTTTCATGTTTAATTACCGACACATTTACATTCATTGCCTATTTATCTTTTATCATTGTGTTTTCTATAGTCAAATGGAAGATTGGTTCAATTTGTTACTCGATGTAAACCTCTTTGTAAAAATACTTGTAAAATAACAATAAAAGTAAAAATGGGGGGTTTTTGGTCTTTTAAACTATTTAAAAGAAAATTAGAACTAAACCAAGATTTAAAGAAACAATTCAACAAAAACAAGAGTTTGATATAAAATCAATAAGAGAAGGATGGTTGATGTTGGCTTCATCACATGGACGATTAGTTGATTATCATTAGACATTATGGTGCAAGACTTGTGATTTCATTTTAATTTGGCTATAGTAACCCAAGAAGCTTGCGGTCACCTAGACTTTTCTTATTTAGTAAAATAGCTAGAGAAGCTCATAACATATTTCCTTAGTTAAAGTCACAATTTTCATTAAGGATGTGATTAGTGAAAATTAACTAGCATTAAGGTCTAAAAAGTCACTAAATCCAAGAGGAATCAAATGCTTTCACTACCATGATGGAGAAAGTGTTTTAATAATTGCGTGAAGTGAAAACTAACACAAAAATCATTTGTTGCTTGTTAATTTAAGGATCTATCACTTAATCAAAACATTAGTCAATTAATTACCAAACATACATCCGAACTCATGAATAAAGACATGTAGATGATAAGATGTTCAAATGAAAAACACTTTCAAAAAAATCACCACAAGTTCATACTAGTCTTTAAATAACTAAGCATCCATGGATTTCACCAAAACCAACCAAGATTAGTTTAGCCTAGCATGGCTAAAATCAAGAAAACAAAATAAAAGTTAAAAATACCCAACATGTAATATGAATCAAGAGCAAAAGGATGATGTTTTTAATGTTCTTCAAGTACTCCAAGACCTCACAAATCTCCAGAGAATTGACCAAATTTCATATGTGAAGAAGTATGAAAAATGAACCACCAAGCATCCCATAATAGAGGCAAAAAGCAAAAACCCGGTTTCTTCACTGCATGGTCCACACGGATAGTGTGGAAATCCATACGGACCGTGTGTCTGTGCTGAGTGGATTAATTAGCCCATTTGATTTGGTCTTCAATCTCCTTTCTTCTTGCCTTGGTCCAGCCTATTTGTAAGACTCTATTTAGCCCAATTTATTTTCCTTCTAATCATCTTCAAGTTAGCCATTTGCTCTTTGATCTTCCATAGCTCCAATTCTCTTCACATCATCATCATTCTTCAACCAAGATTAAGTCCAACTTGTTCCATTATCATGTTGACAATAAGCCCAATTGCTCAAAAGACTAGAAAGTACCCGATAAATATGAAAAATAACAAAAAGAGAAAATATGCATGAAGTCTAACTAAAATGAGATAAAATATGCTAAAATAAAATAAGAAAAGAATTAAATAAATTGAAACTATCAATTGTCGGTGCTATGATAGGAAGTTATAAGTAACTGGGTTAATACGATTGGTTTGGGGTTGTATGGTATCATTATCTCGATTTGAAGTGGTCTCAAGGACCCTGATGTGGATGCATCAACTTAGTGAGTGGTTTGGTGATGTCACAAAGGATGTGTGTAAGGTTGCTTTTCTTCATCCTAGCCGGGAGGAATTTCTAGGATGAATTTTAAGTGGAGGAGAATTGTAACATCTGTGTTCCAATTGTGTTTTTTCGTTCTTTTATTTTTTTTGGGGGGGGGGGGTGTTTATAGTCTAAAAGAAAGTAGAAGGATGGGGTGAAGCAAGAACCCATTTATAGCATCTGCTGAAAATATGAAATTATTCTCATGAAGTGTGAGGTGCCTCTTAATGAGCATGGTGCACCTCCGACTTACTAGGTTGCACGTTTTATTAGGGTTTTGGTGGTATTTAAAGGTCATTAACCCCTAGGGTTGGTTCATTCTCAGCATTCATGATCCTTTGAGCGATTTTTAAGAAACCCTAACTCTTCTCTCTCATTCAATAGCATTTAGCTGATTTGTAAGCTTATTTCTCCATATTTTAGTGAAGCTTAAAGATCTTGAAGTTCTCTTGGTTCCATTGAAGGAAGGAGCACGTGTAGATCCATCAAAGTTACTTCATTTATGGACCTTTATAAGTATAAAGTTCCTAACTTGCTCTTTGGTTTCGTAGATCTCGTTATGTGTTGATTTTGTCACTTTTGGACCTTTTGAGCTTGCGCTTTGGAGTTGAGATAACTATAGTACCTTTTGATTATATAGGAATGCTCAATGGAGCTTATGTACTTGGAAAGTTAGCACCTTGTTCATGTTTTTGAAGCCATGCAGGTTACTTGGTCTTTTAGGTCATTTTGGAGTATTAAAGTTTAGATCTTACATGATTAGGATTTCTAAATGGATAAAGTTGGAAGTTTTATCCATTAACACATTAGTGAGATTCAGATCTAGAATGTTGAGTCATGACTTACTAGATTAAGTCGTGTTGCTCTTGTGAAAATGGTTTGAACGCGGTGGATCTTTCTTAGGCATGACACGTTTTTTAGGGTATTAGATGCAAGTCTGTTTTAGACTAAACTTCCGGCTGTTTTGTCTTCTAGTGGGCGTGGGGTGCCTGTTTGACCATATGTTGACTTTTCTACATGGAATCTGACCATTGGTAGTCGACTTCTTCACTAGTTTGACTTTTAGTCAAATTGAAGGGTTTGAGCTATAGACTAAGGTTTAGTCTTTGTTTGGTTAAGAGGTTCGTGTAGTTGATACATTGAACTTCGGGTTGTGGATTTCAGCTCTTTGATCAATTGAGTCTTCTTACTATAATAAGTAGGACACTAGGTGTCATAATATTCTTGTTGTCTTTGTGACTTTTACATAGATGTTTGTATGTATTTTGGGAGAGGCCCGTTTATACGTTTATTGCGTGAGACCCATAGGCGAGACCCATTTATATGTTTGTTGGGCGAGGCATGTTATGGTATGTGGTATCTTGGGGAACTCACTAAGCTTTGTGCTTACAGTTTCAAGTTTAAATGTTTAAGGTCTTTTAGGTAGTACGGACAAGAGCACGGTGTGATTGCATCGCATCTGTTTTATGATTTTGAAATGTTACGCACTTATAAATTTATTACTCTAATTTATTTTATCAATAATTGAATGTTACCCTTTTATGATTTAATGGTATGGATTCATTTGTTTTAAAAATGAAAATTTTGGTTTGAAATTTAGAACATTAAATATATTAATAAACATTTAAGCTAATTTACTCTATAACTTTTTTCCTTGTAAAATGTTCTTCTAAAAAACTTAGTGGTACATGTTACACTCAGTGAAACATATCTTATTTTAATATCATACATAATATGATATACTCAGGTGAAAACATACTACAAACATACAAGCGACACATTTACGTGGGACAACATGATATGGAACTTGATTCGTAAGAAATGAACAAGCTCCATATGGTTATTTTTGTTGATCATAATAGGGAAGACATTCACGTCTTTTTTCCTCATAAAGGATCAAAAACTAGTCCATGTCCTATTTTTTTGTGGGACAAAAAAATTAATTTTTATCTTATTAACATAAACACAAGTCCAAATATGATGCATTATAAACACAACATAAGGTCATATATTATCTATTGTCGTGAACAAAAAAGCCTTTTGATGAACAAGTAGAAAAAATAACTAATGCATAGAAAACATGTGAAGCTTTAAAAAAGAAATTAAAGTTGGATTACTATAAACTTTATATCAATCTACAGAAAGATAATGTAAGCGCGACCGTATGATTTGATCTACAACATGCGGCTTAGCGGTACTAGGAGTTGATAGAAATGTGTCTATGAGCCAAAGGTTGGGGGTTCAAGTCTCATTTATGAAGAAAGTAATAGATTTAGTAGTATAGTAGTGGATGTATGAGTTATCATTTCTAAAAAATATCATGTCCAAATTCTATCATATAAAGCTCCATTATTTTTTCCCCTAAATTTTAAGATCAAACACACAATCCATCTAAATTCAATCATATAAACCTCCTATATGAATGTTCACACTCCATCTTCTAATTGTTATTTAGCATATCTCAATTCATCTTTAAGCCTCATGTAAATCCCAGTTACGTAAAAAGATTGACGACACTAAAATCTTCAACAACCTACAACTACACTAGTTGGCCGATATTATTGATCTCATATTGATACAATTCTATTATGAGAAATGATTATTTTAATAAGTACAAAACTAAACAAAAAGATCCAAATAAGTCGATAGTATTATGAAGAAAAACAGAAATCTAATCAAATGCCATACGTGTCAAAAGTAAATAACTAAAAAGCAAATCTTTAAAACTCGGTATTCTCCTTAATGAGCTTGATATTGCATGGATTGCTCACTTAGTGTCTTGTAACCGGTAACATTGTGATTTTCATATTAATTTTTTTAATGTAACATTTAATTAACAGAAAACAGCAACAAAAGTCTTTTAAACGATATGTAAAAAACAACCACCAACGTTACTTTTAATTAAAAAACAATCCAAAATAAAACTCTTAAAGTTTGATAAACAAAATATTGATAGTGACTACCATAACAAGTCCAAGTGATATCAACTAAGTAAAAATAACATACTACCCAGTAAGATCCCAATCTCACTAATCCACACACGCAAGCAACGTGTACCAATATAAGGCAACCATGACAAACAATAACAAGAAACAAGTGTCAACAAGTGCATAGTGAGCCAACCATTTCTACACTGTCAAAGTGAAAACATATAATTCCCTTAATGGGTAAATCATTTAAACTATCATCACACAAGTTATCAACATCACAAAGTACATAACACCACATACAATCATTATGCTTTAATGTTGAATTATATATTGTTCCTAGTTTAATTCAACTTTGTAACTACATTTTATCATTTCTCATTGTAATTACTATTAATAATAGTTCATCGCTATAATTATGATAGTGTCATATTTACACACATTTATAGGCATTATTTTATACATTCAAGCTATAATTTGGTTAACCGCAAAGATATTTGGTACTTATAATGTTTAAATTGTATTTTGCAGACAAAAATGGACATTCTCGAAGAATATCACTGATACCGACAAAATTTGGGTACTTTGAGGAAGAGGAGCTGAAAAGACACAAAAAATATGTTGCTGGATAACTTGACCCTCGTCAATATGTTGGCCATATTTCATGACTCCTAACCCCGATTGACGAGATTTAAAATGTTCTGAAAACTAAAAACTAGACAGATATTCGGACGACTTTTATGCTTTTTTCCAAAATGTGAATTCCAATTCCCACATCGTAGCAGTCTAAAGGGCACGAAATGGCCACCCTTCCTGCTATAGAAGCTTCTGGTTACTTGTCATATACGGGATTTAAAAGATGCCCACTACGTGTCACCTATCCCCACACCGTGGCAACCAGAATTTGGCAAGTATATATATATATATATATATATATATATATATATATATATATATATATATATACACACATATATACTTGCCAAATTCTAGTTGCCACGATGTAATATATATATATATATATATATATATATATATATATATATATATGTGTGTGTGTGTGTGTGTGTGTGTGTTTTCGTTTCCAGGGGTTTGAAGCCTAAGGGCTGCGATAATTGACGAAAAAACCCTTCCAAGAACCCTTGGAAGGTGGAAATTGATTAGAGAACAAGAGATAAAGAGATTGGAGCAAGTGATTCACACATATTCATTCAGTTTTCTTAGTTTAATAATGTTTAGCCTAGTTTTCCTTTTGTTTATGTGTTTTTCAGCTATGATTATGGGCTAATAACCCTTGCTTTTGTTTAGATTAGATGAACTACTAATATTGTGTGTTGATTTCTTAATTAATGGATCTATGTAGTTAGTTTTTGCTTTAAATTTTGTTTGATAAATCTAAACCTAGCTTGTTAAAGTTTTTATCTTTATTTCATCACATCAAGATTGTGTAGTTAAACTACAGTTAATTGCATGAACTTGATTTACCTAGTTGTTTATTATCATTAAATTGCTAGAGCTAGAGATTGGGCATATCCTAGTAGGGGTGATAAGTTAGTTTCTTAACTATGTTAGAGAGCAGTATTTGATCATAATATTTTGCTAGATTACTTGACTTAATCATAGAACAGTAGTCTGTAGATTATATCATTCAGAGTTCAAATTATCTTTAAAATCAATTTAGTAACCTTAACTCACATGACCATTGATAGTTAAAGTTAATAAATTGACTTATGCTAGTTAGTCAGATCAAGATAACTAATAAATTTTATTTGGTAACTGACAAAATTAATCCATTGTAGTGAAATAAACCACAGAAAAAGGAGGGATTTGAAGCTAAACGAGAGTACCTTTTATTCTTGGTTTTAAATCATTTTTATAGTCATTAATTATGTATTTTAATTGAAGTTTTTCTAAACTTGTAAAATCAGATAAAACCCCTACTTTTAGTTGTTTTTGTTAGTTTGGCTTTTAGTAGTTATTTAATTAATTAAATATTGTTCCCTGTGATCGACACTTAACTTACTTTACTATTCTATAATCCGACTTGGTATACTGCCTATAAGTGCATAGTTAGTTAAGTTTTGTTAGGTTATAAATTTAAGATTGATAGGTATAATTGTGGACATCAAGTTTATGGCGTCAGTGTCGAGGAATGGTTTATTTTAGTTATAATTTAATTGCTTTAGGTTAACCGATCCTTTTTGTGAGGTAAAAACCGCAAAAAAATTATTTTTATGTATTTTTTTTTTCTGTGAAATCAACTCCCACGACGGGGCGATTTAATGGCCACGATGTGGGCATTGTTCGTTTTTAGTTTTTTGTTTATTTAGTTTTTGTTCCTTTTACGCGTGTTTTTTCTAGTTTTGTTTTAGCAAAAAATATGGGGGACATCACGACTATGACAATGGAAGGGTACAAGCGGCATATAAGGAACGATAATGGGTTGGGTCGGGTCTTGTTCCACCAAAAATTCCAACCACGACAAAGTTTGAGCTTCCGAGACACATTCTTAGTATGCTAAAAGATCTACCATTCTTTGGGAATGGCCATGAGGACACCTACGATCACATAGAAGAGGTGGTGGAGATTTAAAATTATTTTAATGCTCCAAACATGAGTAAAGATGCGGCGATACTACGACTTTTACTGGTCACACTCAAGGGTGAAGCAAAAGAATGGTTAAAATCACTTCCCTTTGGAGCAATCGCGACATGGGCTGATTTTAGGACTGAGTTCGTTCACCAGTTCACCCCTCCTTCTAAGGTAGCAAAACTCGGGCAGTATTCTTCGATGGTTAGGCTCTAGAGCTCTTGCTCCAGCTTTTGAACTTCGCCTCTCGGGCAGTATTCTTCGATCATGAGCTCCTTCAGAGCTTCCCAGTCGATCGCATTTGCCACTATAAGAGATAGTGACTTGACATGGCTATTCCACCATGTCAGAGCTCAGTCCGCGAAGGTGCAGGCGGCAAATTTAACCTTGCTCCCTTCCGGACAGGAGCAGATCTAAAAGACCGACTCCGTCTTCTCGAACCATTGCGAGAGGGCGATGATTCTGCCAGTTCCATTGAAGGACCTGGGTTTGCAACTGGTGAAATCCTTATACGAGCACAACCTAGCGCGTACTGGAGCTTCGACAACAGTAGGAGGCACATAAGTCCCACTCCCACTAGTACCGGTAGTGGTGAATTGTGCTAGAGCTGCAGTAACAGCCGCATTCACAGCAGCTTGGATAGCTGTTGATTTGTATTGAGGAGGAGGAGTTGGAGTTTGATTTGGAGTTATCGTAGTAGTGCGTCTCTTTGATCAACGCGGAGGCATCTTGTAGCTATAAGATCACAAAGATGAAGATATTGGTAAGAATTTAATTAAAAGATTGATGAGAGTGACTCATGGACTAACTCTCCATAGCCCAACAACACAATGGAAGTATGATTGAATGTAGATCTATTACTAAAAAGATGAAAGCACTTGGATAATAATTTCCATGATATTAGATATTTGTCAATAATATTGGTATTGCAGAAGTAACAAGTTTGGGAAAAATGACCTAGAAGTAGGTCTTACATCAGACCAAGATAGAAAATTTTGACAGAGCTATGACCTAACGAGACTTAATAGATTCCAAGTCTTCACATAGATAGGAAATTAAACTAGAGTTTTTACATAGACTGTGTTGTATCCAAAAGAGAAAGTTGAGTAGGCTCTATCTACGATGATAACCACTAGAATGAGTCCTTGATTCTGACAGACGGCGCTCCATGTCTCTCATGCGCCTTTCAGACATTGCCTGCCGAGCTCGAAGTTCCCTGACTTCAGCTTGGGTTGCAGTAAGATCTCTCTCCAGGGCCGCATTCTGATTTTGAGCTCTCTCATAAGCAGACTCCAAATGGCGAATGCGAACGGTATTAACTCCCGCATCGGCATCAACTTCCAAGATTCGGTTGATGGCCGATCTACCCTACTCATCACTACGAGCCATCCTGCAGACCAGGATAAGTAGGACTCTGTCCGCTGAGCCTCCCTCGCTCAAGTTATAGAAGCTTCGATCTTTTTTGTAAGGTAAGGGTTGACCCTGTTCGTGGCTACATCTGTTCAAGTTTGTTGCGCACAGAGGTGTGGGACCTTGAAATATGTTGGACGAGGGTTAGCATTAGGGATTTAAGCGATTGGGGGTAGGTCATTGACTTCAGTTTCAGAGTCAGAATCCTCTGAGAAGTTCTCTGCGGAGTCATCATCCAGAGGGATTGGATTATTCTCTTCTGGATCTACATCGAGCCATCCTCCGTTACCTTGGTTAGGGAAGTACGGGTCGCCGTGGAGATGGAATCCAGCCATGATATCTACACAAGAAAAGGGGTATAAGAATCTTATAAAATACTAAAAGAGTATTTTGTGTTACTATAATTACTTATTTGAGAGCTAAAAAGGTCTTTACTAGTAGGTCAATAGTTGCTAAGTGGATACACTAAGGTTATATGTGACTAAGGTGTCATAGACTTAGAATCCATGATCTTTGCTTTACTTCATGTTCCTTGTTTGGTTGTGGATTTGGAGTTAGGATTACTTATTCAAAGGCCTATCCTGTTTTGGTGTCATATGACTGGTATACACTATGGAAGTATTGACCTACTAGTAAGGACCTTTTTAGTTCTCAAATAAGTAATTATAGTAACACAAAATACTCCTATAGTATTTTAGGTTTATGTTCTATTCTAATGTTCTTATTATAGTAGTGTTGGTAAGTTTTTAGACTTGTTGCAACCTCACAACCATTCTTAGGCACATGCTACTCACTCCTCAGAAAATATAGTTGATCAGGCTATATCACTCCCAGATTTGACTATATGTCTCTAATTCTAATTGTGTTGTCCAACAATCGTAATACTTTTTTTCTGTCCTAGTGACACTGATTTTAGTATGAATGCAGGTATGTATACTTGGTTAAATATTTCATTATTTAAAAGTAAAAACTCTTGGTCAGAGTATTTTAATCCTGTTGTGTTTATATTTTGTATATCTTTTATGGGTTGATATACTAGATTCACTATAAACAATGCTCTGATACCAATTTGTCACACCCCAAAACCGGAACAGCGGAAACGTTCTGGGGCGGAGGACGTCATGTATAGTATCACAACAAAGCATAATAGTAAACAAGCAACAACATCATCCATTGCATTAATAATATAATGTAATACAAGTGTGTTCTATATAGTTTATAAGACACCAAAAAATATAAATCAAAATAAGAGATGAGTCTTGAACATGCTCCATCTTCTCAAAACCTAGCATCGGTACCTGTCTACTGATGACCTGAGAATACAAGTTATTTTGAAAGATTTTATCAGTTTTAAAGCTGGTGAGTTCATAAGCATTTTAGTGTCATTGTTTGTATGAAAATGTTTGTAAGTGTTTGATGTATAAGTTTGTAATGTTTGTAGTAAATGTTTGTATCTCCTTGAAAATCCTATATTTTCTACTAAAAGTAGCCTTCTACCAAGGCATCAAATGTTATGTATGTTTGTTTCTTATAAAAGTGTGTATTTTCCCAAGTGTGACTATCATTAATAAAATATAGTTTATACATTACCGTTTATGTGAGAAGATCACAATGTGAATGCAATGGGAAAATAGTAAAGTACTGTAGTGTTGTATTATAGTGACTACTGTTGTACTAACTACCTTAAGCCAATTGTTAATTAAGGTATAATGTGATATGATTGTAACCATACTTGATCGACTTAGTATAACACAACGTTCGAAGACGTCGAAATGGAATGACATTCGTCACCCGTAGACCTGCAGGTCTCACTGTAGCTAGCAGCAAGGTGTAGGAAGGTCAGTCCCGTATAGATCTATACAGAAATTCACGCTCTTCCTCCAGGAGACTCTGGTTACAAAACGAGCCATGGCAGTGATACCATGCCACGAAATAATGGTTCACGTTTATGTTATAGTATTCTTGTATATGTATTGTATGTACTAGTGTAGTGTATGTTCTCTCTGTCTAGTATGTAGTATGTTCTCCTTGTTTCTCATCATAGTATGCTCTTTTGTATAGTGTAGTGTATTGTATGTTCTCTTAGTTTCTCATTATAGTATATTCACTATGTTTCTCATAATAGTATACTCTCTTAGTTTCTCATCATAGTAAGTTTGTATTGACTCATGAATGAACCAACTCTTGTGTGTTTCGTTGTACTAGAAATAATGAATAATGACTTCCTAAAATATACCTATTATAGTTTACTAGTAGAGTTGTTTGTATGACTAAGGGTGTTAAACTGAGATAAAAGCTTTTATGTCTATACATATATACATTATATATAACTACGGATCAAACGACACCCGGACAAACAACAATGTACTCTAAGTCCACAACCAAACAAGGAACAAGAAATAGAGTGAGTTATCAGTATGTAAAAGAGTTTGATAAGCATTATGAAGTAGTTTGTTTGATAAAACAGTTAAAAGTATAGTAAATCCATTTGTTTAGTATGTAAAAGAGTTTGATAAGCATTATGAAGTAGTTTGTTTGATAAACAGTTAAAAGTATAGTAAATCCATTTGTTTAATAGTTATTAATCACATGTGATTAATACAATAACTATAATGTTTCAACTTGTATCCCCCCATAAAAGCATTTAAAACCATTTAAAAGGTAGATTAAGGGGTATGAACTCACTTGTAGTGAGTGGTTTGGATGAACAAGTGGTATAGGATGCTAAGTGCCAAGTGAAGACTTGAGCACACACACAGATCCTATTTATCAAATAATGATACATATATGCCTCTAATTAGTGTTTAAACAACTAATTATACAAGTAAGGACACCCTAGGTCATAGAAAACACTTAGATTCAAGTGCTAGAAGCACAAATGGTTGCATATAATGGGTATATGGCCACACATAGGAGTGTAAGGCCAGAATATTGTGTTTCATGGGTGTGTACAGCCAGAGTGTACGGCCCAAGTGAGTGTACGGTCGTACACTCATGGTGAAACATGCCATTTGGTGATTTGAAGTCTTATAAGCATCTAGGAGGTGTGTCTTGACCATTGCTTAACCTTAATGAAAGTTTAATGCCATTTTGGGACTTAAAAAGGGTGTGTACGGCCACACAAGGAGTGTACGGCCGTACACCCTTGATGATTATGTAAAAATGGTCAAAAGGGTATTCCAAGGTTCTATCTTTCATTCCCTAAGTGTTCTTGATCAAGTGCTAGCCTAGAACATTAGTTTTAAGGCCTTTAAGCACCAAATGGAGGGGTGTACGGCCACATGGGGTGTGTACGGCCGTACACTCCTCATTGATCATCTTTTGGACGTTTTTTAAGGAGTAAATCAGTAAGTAACAAGTATGAGGAGTGGTACTTACGATATAGAAGCCTTTAGGGGTGTTTGTGGCCCCAAAACACTAGTGGGTGTTCTTGGTGTTCTTGATGAACACTTGAAGATCTAAGCAAAATAAGTAGTGTCATGGATGAAATGGTAGATGTTTACTAGATAGAGTAATGAATCATCAAATAGATGGAAGAAAACACTTACAACTTGAAGATTTGAAGGCAAAATCAGATGATACTTGAGAGAGAGAAGTGATTTTCGGCCTTAAGAGTGTGAAAAGAGATGAAAGGAGGCTAACACTCTCATTTATACATGAGAGTGTACGGCCAGAAGGGGTGCACGGCTGTACACTCCATGTGTACGGTCGTACACTCCTTAAGGTGGAGTATTTGGCCAATTTTTGAAGTATTGAACTTGTGAGACTCAATTCTAAACCCTAACTTTGAAGGTACAAGTCTTAGAACACTCTATTTGACTCCAAACAATGCTAGAAGATAGCAAAATGGGTATGAACTTGATTGATTTGAATGGTTTGCACAAGAAACAAATTTCGGGTTGTCACAAAAATAACAAGGCTCAAGATGATGGAGAATGGAGAGGTGACACTTACACCTGACGTAACGTAGATGGAAAGGAGTCCAACTCACAACTCTACAAAAAGAAACACTTTTCGGGAGGCAACCCGACATTTTTACTGAGTTTTCATTTTCTTTTAGATTTTTAGTTTTTTGTTTTCTTTTATAAATTTTATTTTTTTAACCAAATGATCATGTGTTTCTCTAGTTCTAGATCTTATTTTTCGGTATTCAAAGGAGTAAAGGTGCAAAGAAGCTTAATTGAAAAAAAAGTAATGAGAAGTTTTAAAGAAAATCGAAGACCACAATTATGAATAAGTGTGGGGTGCATGACTCCTTATGAAGAGTTTAGTGAAGACTTCGAGGGATAAATAGAAGATTAAAAGACGACAAGTGATGAATTGAAGAATTTCCAGAAAAAGTGGGGCATAAACTATTTTCGAAACCTCCTAGCAACCACGACGTGGCCATCACTTTGCCACGTCGTGGTGATAGTTATTTTCATGATTGGACTTTATCATCATCGATCCCACAATGTGGTCATCATATTCCCATATCGTGGTGCAGTTTTTTATCGGGATTAGACTCTTTCATATTTGACTTCACGACGTGGCATATTCTTTCCCATGTCATGACAATTTCCAGTGCATTATTTTGAAGATTTTTCATACCACATTTTCAAAGTTGAGGCTTTTGATTACTTTTATCCACAACATTCATGAGTAGCACAGTTTCCAACAATTTATTCGAGATGTTCAAGTTTTCCCCACCACAATCAGTTTCGGTCTCGCCACTACTACCCAAGGGAGTCTATTCATTTTTCTCCAGTTTATTGCTTTTTTATGTGCTTTAATTGTTTTAAACATATAATGAGGGAATTTTATTAAATAAGTGCGGGGTAGGAGGGTCGAAAAAAGATTTTCAAGCATAAAAGTAATTAAAAAGAAAATGCTAGAAAAAATAAAAAATTAATAGACTTGCAAAAATAGTCTAATAAATCTAGTCATTTTTAAATTTTTTTTAATATTATCGCATATGGGCTAGTTTGCTAGTATTATGTGGGTTAATTCGATACGAACCCTAAGATTTAGTTGAGCCAATATGTTATAGTGTATTTATGGCTTCCCAGTCTTAGTGAAATCGTGTGACAAAAACACAATCCTGCTTAGTTTGAGGGACATAATATGATTAGCCCGGTGCATTTGAAATGTATCCAGGAGAGCTTATGTAGTCATCACACTTTAGACTAATACCTTTAACCAATAAGGGTTGAAGTTATGTTCCCTTGCTTAAGCATATGTTTTTATTTTTTAGGATTTTTAGTTTTGAGTAAAAGAAAGTGAGAAAAAAAAAATAGAAAAGAAAAAAAAGAGTTGCAAAAGTTTGAGAGAATAAGAGTCTACAAAATATGAAGATCAAAGAAATATTATGAAGAAAAGCTCAAAAGTTCAAGTTATTGAAGACTCAAGTTGAAGAATACGGCAAAATTTCCAAGTTATTATTTTTGTAATTTTTCTTTCTATGTTATTTTGCCATATGTATGTTTGGGAGCTTAACCAAAATTAACTTGACGTTAAGAAAGATTTATGGGATGGATTCGAAGGGATGAATCATTCAAAATAAGTGGGAAGCATTTATGAGGATCGTAAGTATTTAGGGCTAGAAGGTAATTAGGATCTAGATACAAATACATGCATTGAGGTAAGGTGTGATTACTTGGATCAATTTGGATTGTGTTGTGTGATATTGTTGGGCAAGGTTCTATGTGATGTATTAAATATAAAGTTTTGCTTAAGGGCAAGCAAAAGACAAGTGTGGATATTTTGATAGTATCATATTTATACACATTTCTACGCATTATTTTAATACAATTTAAGCTTTAATTTGGTTAGTTGCAAAGATATTTGGTACTTATAATGTTTAAATTGTATTTTGCAGCCAAAAATAGACATTCTCGAAGAAAATGACTGATACTGACAGAAGTTGGATACTTGGAGGAAGAAGAACTAAAAAAGACACAAAAATGATGTTGTTGGACAGCTTGACCCATCGTCGGTATTTTGGTCATATCTCATGACTCGTAACTTCGATTGACGGGATTCAAAATGTTCTAAAAATTAGAGAGAATTTCAGATAACTTTCATGTTTGTGCAAAAAAGTGAATTCTAGTTCCCACGTCGTGGAAATCTAAAGGCCACGACGTGACCACCTTTCCTTCCATAGAAGCTTCTGGTTACTTGCCGCATATGGTATTTAAAATATGCCCACGGCGTGGCACCTATCCCCACGTTGTGGCAACCAAAATTTGGCAAGTATATATATTCCGGACATCAGGTCGTTTCCAGAGGTTGGAAGTTTGAGGGTCGTGATAAGTGACAAAGAAAAACCCTTCCAAGAACCCTTGGAAGATGGAAATCGATTAGAGAACAAGGGATAAAGAGATTGGAGCAAGGATTTGCACATGATTATGTAGTTAAACTTCAGTTAATTGCATGAACTTGATTTGCCTAGGTGTTTATTATCATTAAACTGATATAGCTAGAGATTGACCATATCCTTGTATAGGTGATAAGTTAGTTGCTAAACTATGTCAGAGAGCATTATTTGATCATAATATTTTGCTTGATTATTTGACTTGATCATAAAACAGTAATTTGTATATTCTTTCATTCAGAGTTCAAATTATCTTTAAAATCAATTTAGTAACCTTAACTCACATGATCATTGGCAGTTAAAGCTATTAAATTGACTTATGCTAGTTAGTCGGATCAAGATAATTAGTAACTTTTATTTGGTAACTGACAGAATTAATCCATTGTATTGAAATCAACCATAGGAAAAGGGAGAGATTCGAAGCTAAACGAGAGTACCTTTTATTCATGGTTTGAAATCATTTTTCTAGTTATTAATTATGTATTTTAATTTAAGCATTTATGAACTTGTAAAATCAGATAAACCCCCGTTTTTAGTTGTTTTGCTTAGTTTCTCTTTTAGTAGTTATTTAATAATTAAATATTGTTCCCTGTGATCGACACTCGACTTACATTAATATTTTTATAATCCGACTAGGTACACTGCCTATAAGTGCTTAGTTAATTAAGTTTTGTTAGGTTATAAATTTATGACTAATAGGTATAATTGTGCACATCAAAGTACATGTCCTCACTCCTTGGTGTAATAACTATTATTAATTTTCACCATATACGGGTCCTTACATCGCTAATATGGGTCTCTACATCGCTAACCCCAAAAGGATAACTCGGTTCACTATTATCTTGACTAGATAGACCAATACACCAAGTGAGGTGTGATCCTCATCCGTGACATAATTGTAACGCCCGCAGATTCAGGTTAGTCACTTTAGAGACAATAAGCATCAAAAATAACTTTTTAATAGAAGATTATTTAGAATAAATAATCTTAACCAAGTTATAGTATATGTCATAAGGGTTTCGTACATATAAAGAACGCCACAATCCGAGATATAACGAAGAAATTATGACCCATCGAAGTTTTATGGCAAAATCGGCACGACACCGGGAATCGTAAAAAGTGAATTTGCAATAAAATACTTTTTAGCCTTAAAGATCTAAACAAAAGTCATAGTATACGTTAAACCGAGAGCGTGCATAAAAAGAACGTCAACATCTGACTTCGTATGAGGAAGTTATGGTTTTTCTAAGATTTAGCATAGAAGTACACAACCCGAAATTCGAATTTTAGATCGATTGATTTTTAGCCGATACAGCCCAAATGATAATTGAATATCTCATTAATAGGAGTTCAACGATATAAAAACAGACGAAAACGGACGTCGGCTGACAAAGTTATGAATTTTTAACGGACTTTATATGTCTAAGCCTGTTAAAATGTGGCTTTAAAAATAAAGTCTAAATTAGCCGATGGAGTCTAAACGAAAGTTGTAGATCACGTTGCCGCCTACGCATGGATATAAATAACGTTAAAAACAGAGCTCGTATACGAACGTTACGGATTTTATAAGATAATTAGTTTTTTGGGTAATCTACGTGTGACACGTGGCGCAATATGGGCCACACCTTCTTCCCCACGGCTTGGAACAAGATGGCGACACATGGCAACGAATGCCCTGCATTCAGCTAGGGAACGCGCTGCATTCTCGAACGCCCTATGTTCGTCTCTTGAATGCACATCGTTCGACCCTCCGCCCAGCCTATAAATAGAGCTCGTTTCTTTTCATTTTTCCACACCAATTCACTCCAACTCTCTCCCAAACACCCCCAAACCCTCAAGGTTTTTCCCTAGCACCTCCAAGGTGTTAGAAGCGAGTCCTAGAGCGCCAGAAATCCCCGAGAAGAAGAGATTTCGGCTCATAATTTCCACCCACGCAGAGCCCGATTCCTAGCTAAACCCCCCGGTAATTGAGATATGTTTACCCTACTTAAAATTTAGCTTATATTTAAATATAATATTGTTATTTCCACACCAATTCACTCCAACTCTCTCCCAAACACCACAAACCCTCAAGGTTTTTCCCTACCACCTCCAAGGTGTTAGAAGCAAGTCCTGGAGCACCAAAAATCCCCAAGAAGAAGAGCTTTCGGCTCAGAATTTCCACCCTCGCAGAGCCCAATTCCTAGCTAAACCCCCGGTAAGTGAGATATGTTTACCCTACTTAAAATTTAGCTTATATTTAAGTATAATCTTGTTATTTTGAACCTATAAATAATATTTATAAGTGATTCAATGCCGTTATACTGATTGAACTACTTATGGGAGAGGTGTCTAGAATGGTCACGTTGGGTTTGGTTGTTGGATTTCAGAAAAGCTATATGTCGAAATGGTCCTGCCTCCCAACTGATCCTTATTTGATAGAACATGAAGTAGACTCTGAGTTAATGATGAATCTAAACTAATAATTAGTCGCAATGAATATTAGACTAAAATCTAGTGGTAATAATACTAGGTTTCGTCGAAAGAAAATATATTGTTAAGAAGCGAAGCGCTGTCCAAGTTGGAATCATCACTTTGACTAGTGAGTGCATAGTTACTTTCATCTTACACATAGATATGAAGTATTTAATATAAATTATGTGCTATGTGTGCATATTATTTGTGTACTTAATATTTATGATGGATGAACAAAAAAAATACATGTTTTAATTGTTTTAAACTGTATATGTGTGACAACCGTCAATTTCCGGTCAAGTCAAAGTCAATTGAAGTCAACAAGTCAAACCATTCGACTCAGTTAGCCGTGGGTACTAGAGTTTACGTTATGTAATTTCTAAACAACTCGCTATTCTAATAAGATATCATAAATCGAAAAGCACGTACATCTAGATCTCTTTAACCTAAAACTGTGGTAAGTGACGAGCCAAACCGATAAAACAATGTTGCATACTCATCGGGAGTGTGTAAGATCCTTAAACAAGGCTTAACAGGGTTTACGGACCTTGCATTGCGAAGCCGGACACTCACATTTGTCACACACGAAACCCCCCTCAATCGTTTTCACTCTATCTCTCTTTATCGAGAATCTCTCCCAAATCTCTCTAAGTATGTGAAATCTCTCCCAAATCTCTCTTTGTATGAGAAATCTCTCCAAGTATGTGAAATCTCTCCCAAATCTCTCCAAGTATGTGAAATCTCTCCCAAATCTCTCTTTGTATGAGAAATCTCTCGAAGTATGTGAAATCTCTCCAAGTATGTGAAATCTCTCCCAAATCTCTCTTTGTATGAGAAATCTCTCCAAGAATGTGAAATCTCTCCCAAATCTCTCTCAAAAGTTCCCGTAACTTTTTGAAGTCATTCGGGTCATTCCGACCCTTAACCGGGTCAAAAACGGCTTGAAACGGGGTAAAAACGAGTAAAATAGGCTTAAGGACCCGAAACCCCTCTTAAGGAGCCGAAAGTCCTCTTAGGGACCGAACCCTCTTGGACCGAACCTCGCACAAGCCCAAACCCGAAGTTACTGTTTATTTCGTTCTATTTCGCTCCTGATGCTTCGTGTAACATCCCCCTCTGGCACGTATCACAATATTGTCCGCTTTGGGCCACTCGGCACGAGGACTTCCCAAGGGGTCACCCATCCTGGTACTACTCCCGCCCGAGCACGCTTAACTGCAGAGTTCTTATGGGATCTGCTGCCCTCACGGCTTTAAAACGCGTTGTGATAGGGAAGGTATCCACACCCTTTATAAGGAATGCTTAGTTCTCCTTCCCAGCCGATGTGGGATCAGATCTAACCCACTTTCACCCCCCATTATAGGGTTCGACGTCCCCGTCGAACACATCGACTCGTGCCCTGGCTCTGATACCATTTGTAACATCCCCTTCTGGCACGTATCACAATATTGTCCGCTTTGGGCCACTCGGCACGAGGACTTCCCAGGGGGTCACCCATCCTGGTACTACTCCCGCCCGAGCACGCTTAACTGCAGAGTTCTTATGGGATCTGCTGCCCTCACGGCTTTAAAACACGTTGTGACAAGGAAGGTATCCACACCCCTTATATGGAGATGTTTCGTTCTCCTTCCAAGCCGATGTGGGATCAGATCTAACCCACTTTCACCCCCCATTATAGGGTTCGACGTCCCCGTCGAACACATCGACCCGTGCCCTGGCTCTGATACCATTTGTAACACCCCTCTGGCACGTATCACAATATTGTCCGCTTTGGGCCACTTATTAATAGTCTAAGGTGGGTTGCACCTGATCCTACATCGGCTTGGAAGGAGAACAAAACATCTCCTTATAAGGGGTGTGGATACCTTCCTTGACACAACGCGTTTTAAAGTCGTGAGGGCAGCAGATCCCATAAGAACTCTGCAGTTAAGCGTGCTCGGGCGGGAGTAGTACCAGGATGGGTGACCCCCTAGGAAGTCCTCGTGCCGAGTGGCCCAAAGCGGACAATATTGTGATACGTGCCAGAGGGGGATGTTACAAATGGTATCAGAGCTAGGGCACGGGTCGATGTGTTCGACGGGGACGTCGAACCCTATAATGGGGGTGAAAGTGGGTTAGATCTGATCCCACATCGGCTGGGAAGGAGAACTAAGCATTCCTTATAAGGAGTGTGGATACCTTCCCTATCACAACGCGTTTTAAAGCCGTGAGGGCAGCAGATCTCATAAGAACTCTGCAGTTAAGCGTGCTCGGGTGGGAGTAGTACCAGGATGGGTGACCCCCTGGGAAGTCCTCGTGCCGAGTGGCCCAAAGTGGACAATATTGTGATACGTGCCAGAGGGGGATGTTACACTTCGGACCGAGCCTGCCCTTTCGCTTCTTGTTGTTTCGCCTCGTTTCGCTTCGGCCCAGCACCAGAAGGGACCCAACCTTCGGCCCCCTTAGAAGAAGCCTCGCAGGAAGAGCATTTCTTCCCGGTTTTCGACTACGATTTCATTTTAGCTCCGTTTTTAATTGTTTTAACGCGGGATTTTCACCAAAAACTTTATTTTAACATATAAGGCCCCATATTTATTAATTATCCACGTTTTTGGGGATAAACCTTATCCAAGAAGAGTGGGTAAAGTACAAGAGGTGGAGTGTTGACTTTTCTTTATTCTATGACACAAGCAACCACTCTCATACCCACTGCATGTCACTATTCACCATCAGCCCATACCTAGTCATTTCATGGTAATTTTCCCACCTCTTTTCCAACTACACACTTGGTCAAGGGTTAGAAAACCCTCCACTCTCCTCACATTTCCTTCATTTCCTCTCATTCCTCCATCAAGAACAAACTTCACTTTCTCTCATTTTCTCTCTCTAAAATTCGAGATTCAAGGCTATACTCCAAGCTTTTCTTCTACTTTTGGTAAGTATTAACATCCTCCATATGATTATTGCACTTCCTTCTACTCAAATCATAGATATCTTACACAAACTCCATTCTATTGGTGTTAGATCTTCGAATCTTCAAGCGATCTCCCAAAGTGTTCTTGAGTTGAACACTTCTTTTCTCCACCATCCATCTACTGAAATCACCTAAGGTGAGTTCACACCCCTAAATTTTCATGTTTTCTTAAGTTTTTAGGGGGGGGGGGAATACAAGTTAAAACACCAAGAACATAACTAAACTTTTCTAACAGCTTTCATCAGAAAAGTTGGACTTCATTCACGGACTGTTTTGGACAACTTAAACATTTTTGTTTTCAAAACTGTTTTAGGTGTAAGTAGCTCCAGTTCTTAGCTTTAAAATGACTACTTGCACATCTCCATATAATTTTTCTACAATTTATGGTGATTTTTACAAAACTGTCTATCATTTCAAACACCAAACCGGACCAGTCTGTGATTATGGACTTTTTCACCCAAGTTGGAGGTCATTAAAAATCATGATAAAAATTTTGAGTAAACTAGACACATTTTGGGAACTCTCAGAATATACGGATTTATTTTCGACTTCGTATGATTTTTCTATGACTTTTCTAAAACAGCGTAGAAAGGTTAAATTTAGTTAACAACATATAACTTTCATGACACTTTGTATTATGTTGAGCAAAGTGTATAACAATAAGTTCTAAATATTGAATGTGTTTCCTTGTTAGTTTATCATTATAAACTGAAACTTAGTCATTCATGATAAGATTATTCATTCATTTAGAACACGTATATTAAGCTATAATGAGCATAGTTTATGGATTCATAACACTAATGCATTTTCATAAAAGAGTTCTTATACATTACAAACGTTTTGGACAAACTATAATGGGTCTAGTTTATGTATCATTCACTTCTCAAACTTATTTACCAAAGGTTTTCAGTTTAGTTCACGTAAATCTGTTAATGAATAAATTTGTGAGTCATTCGCTTCGGGTTACTTCCAAAGTAACCAATTCAAAAAGTCCTGTAAATTGTAACCAGAGTCTCTTGTAGGGAGAACATGATAGTTGTGTATAGATCTATATTGGGTTTGACAAACCCACACCTGAGCTGCTTGCAACAGCTAGACCGGCAGGTCTATGGTGACAAGTGTCATTTCAGTTTCGCGACGCATGAAGAACGTCGCAATTACGAGGCCGTCTAAGTCAAGTATGGTTATGATAGCTCACATGTGGTATTAACAAATCATAAGATTTACGGGTTCTAACTTTAAATTAGCGAGTTATGTCGATTTAGCTCACTGAACTTACTTTAAGTATGGAAAAATACTTGTACGTCTTAATATCAAAAAGGGTTTTATGTCAATTTAAAATCACTTTTTATATCAATTACAGATATTGCTGTATATTTTTAGTCTTGGTATTTAAGACTACACACCATTCATTACGGGAGTTTTCTCAAATCAGAAAGGGTTTTTACGCCAATTTGAAACCACTTTTATATCTTTAAGTATGAAAATACCTGATCATTTTCGGTCCTAGTATTTAGGACCACATAACTTTTATAAGGAAAATATTGGATTTTACTTGGTAACATACATCTCTTTACAAAGATCGATTTTCAAACTCTTCCTGTCAAAAGCTTATGAACTCACCAACCTTTGTGTTGACACTTTTCAAAAGTACTTGTATTCTCAGGAATTCAGTGAAACAGGAAATCAACAGCGTTTTGAGGATGGGACGATAAATCGTCAAACAGTTTATTTTGTATCATAATGTAATTGATTTGAAATATGTAAACATATACATTGGTGTAACATTTTCAATTATATTTATGATGGTTGTATTTACTTTGAGCACTATTATACACGTCGTTGTGATACTATACATGAAGTCCTCCACCCTCGGACATTTCCGTCATCCTTGGTTTGGGGGTGTGATAATATGTATTTTATACCTATAATTATGTTGGGTAAAAGATGGATAGATTAAAGATGAGATGAATGATGAGTGATGAAAAATAAGATGAATGATGAGCGATGATATATGAGTGGTAAAAGATAGTGAGAAGCGATGAGCCAAGCGATGGCCCTATAATCTATCAGAGTATAGATGACAACCACAGACTATTCTAGACAGTCAAATGGAACACTAGCAGGCTCGCAACTTGTAGGTGTTGTGAACGATATGTTCACTCTGTGTACTCTAAAAACCCATTGACATGTATTACGGGTGGACTCCCGAAAATAATATTGTAAATAAATGAGATAAACCCTGGCAGCTATGGACTTAGCGCTTGTTGGATGAACCCTTGCAACTATGGACTTAGTACCTGTTATATAAACCCTGGAAACGATGGACTTCGTGCCTATTCCTTAGGACAATTCTTAGGAATAAATAATGAGGAATTGACAAATCATAGAGAAGATACTTAAGAATAAAGAAGATAAAGGGGATGGGTAAATGGGTTAATTGTTTGATGATGAAACATAATAACAATATTATTGTGGATTGAAAACCCTATGTACTCACCAGGTTTCCTAACCTGACTCACTTAGTTTATTAGTATCACAGGTGTCGATATGAAGCTACATTGCACAGAAAGATTAAGGAGATGTAGATCACTAGTGTAAATGAATGTAAGGTCTGTTTATGCTTATGCCTTTGTATTGACGATGAAATCCCAAAGTTTTAAAATAAATAAAATACATTTCTTCGGAAAAGCTTGGATAACATATTTATCATGTTTTTTCTGGGAACAAATTCCGCAATGCTTTTCTTTAAAAGGTTACTCTGATTTGAAAATAAAGCATTATGCAAATCGGTCTTTTCTGGACATGAAAATGAGGATGTCACAATAACCGCCCGGTTCATTGTGTTCGCTACTCCAACGTTGCAAAATACAAGTATTTTGTGGTGTCGTTATGGATTGGTACAAACAGTGTTACAACCACATAAACCTCCCATATCCCACGTGATGTTTGCACTGACTTTCCACTTAAAGCCAGCATCTCTCCAGTGCAAACGTCATAAGGACAATGTTTCAAAATGGTTGTCTAGAAAATGATTTGACTCTGCTATGGCTTAAGATCTTTTACAAAACATATCTTTCAACACATAGGTCACTACAAATTCCGGATATGGTATACACCTACTTAAGGTAATTACCCTTGCCCCTCTATATATATTCCTTGCCTTTTATTTAATCATTTATATATATATATATATATATATATATATATATATATATAGAGAGAGAGAGAGAGAGAGAGAGTTAGGTATAAATGTTTTCACTATCTATTGTGTGCATGTATGATTGATTCTGGACCAATCATTTTTGTTATTTTAAGAAAATAATTAATGCTTATTAAATGTTGAAGATGTAATTAATAGCTATTATATCTTCAACATGTAATATGCATTAATTACTTTCTTAAAATAACTAAAATGATTGGTCCAGAATCAGTCATACATGCACACAATAGATAGTGAAAACAAAATAACCTAACCCTATATATATATATATATATATATACACACACACACACACAAAGGTCCATTTTTATTCTTCCATATTATTATGCATAATTTTCATCATTTAATTATTATATAATACATCATTAGCATGCAATTGTCCTAACACCATAGAAAATCTAATATTATAAAAAATAGTGTGCAATTAACTCCACATAACACAATAATCCAGAGATTATAAACTAGCATAAATATTTTACCACAATTCATAACAGGTCAACAAAAATATCATCTAGCATACAATACATCCTACCACCCATACCACGTCAAGATAACATGTTTTCTAGCACATAAAAATAACATGACGTTTCATACACAAGCTAGACTATTTTGGATCAATCGACTCGTTATCAAGATTTGTAAGTTCTCAACAATGTACTAGAGTTGTAAAGAGGATTGAGTCGCCTTAAATCCAAGAGTAATGTGCAATGAATAGATAAATATCCTCCCAACACCACTATTGAACACCCTAAACAATTATATAAAATCTTGATCGGAAATTAGCAATCAAAACAAAAAACAGAATCAAAGTTTCATATTTCTAAAATTTCACAATCTGATCAATATTCAATGTTTTGAGCATAAAACAAAATCTACAACTACAAATGGACTGTTATCGAAGTCACTCGAAACTAAAATCGATTTCCTACAACATTTGTTGCTCTGTTTCATTGTCTAACTCATATCATATTTGACTCTACGGCCCTCGTAAGACAGGTTAATAATTCTATCCAGATTTCTAACTTTTTCCAAAATCACCATATTTGTGCATAAACTCTAGGATACATGTTTCCATTGAATCCAATGTAGAAATTAGAGTTGAGGAATCGATTGATACCTTTTGGAAATCTTGGGAACTCTAGGAACAAGATGATGAGGAAAGACCACTATTACACCACTTCAAAAACCACCAAAAAGCCGCAAAATCACCAACACACCTTACTGATTACTTTCAATCTTTAAGCAAGGAAACCTCTGCCACAAACTATCTAAAATTAGGTTACAAACTCAAATTTTAGGGTTAGTGTCACTCAAATACCCCATAAATTATAATCTAGGCCCTCAAAATATGACAAAATGACTCATAAACCCATGATATTACACATTGGCTCTCATAATTCAACTTTAAACCAAAGAAAATGTTAGTTTAAGAAGAAAACTTAACGGAACACTAACCTTGTCAATGATAAGAAATTTGGGTTAACTAAATCGTATTTTAATAAGATGTTACTATAACACATATAAGCTCCGTGTATTTTCGATTGCATTTTGGTTAGGTATGTTATTGGATTATTAGTCTTATAGAACGGTGTTTTGTTATTATATATTACAAAATTCAACAAAAAAATTTATGTTTTCATGGAATTTGACTTCTCAAATCCATGTATTTGATTGTTATTTTTAGGGTTAACTACATAAAAGTCACCGTATTATGTCTTTTTTGGTTTAAACAATATATTTGTTTTTATTAAAGCAGTCATATTTAAAAAAAATCCACATCGACCACTGTGACCCGTATGGTTGGTTTAGCAGGTGGTCATGAAGAGGTGGCTTTATTTTTTTTCAGTGAAGCTACCAAAATGAACAACCTTTTTCTAATTTGACAACAATAACAACAAACTTGTGTTTTTTTTTCTTTTGCAAATATGAGATTTTTTTTGTTGAAAAAAAGTTGTGAAAGCCAGGGTTATTTTGTCCTTTTCCATTTTTTTTGTATAATTTGTATTTTTTTTTGTACAATAACAAGTTTTTATAATTTGACAACTTTGATATATAATAACACTAGTTTATAACTCGTTGGGAACCACGGTTATAAAATTAATTAAACTTTAATAGTTAAAATTTAAAATTATTAATAACTTATTTTAAATAAATTATTAATTAAGAGGTTTTTTCAGTTGTATAAAATTATAATCATTGATTTAAATAAATATGTAAAATTATATTACTTTATAATTTGTATTAATTTTATTTTAATTTTTATTCTAATGTTGTTAATTTAATGTAATTAGAATGAGAAATTTAAAATTTGAAATTTAAAATGGAGAATCAATATGTTGACAAATGATATGCATTAATTATAAGACATAATAATGTGAAACATGGCAAAAGAAAAATAAAATTTGCATTAATTATGAGGCTTTATATGGTGACACATGTCAAAAGGAGATTAAAAACTACTCTTTTATTAGAATAGGGAGATCAGATTTTTCATCTTATGTTGCATTTTTATACGATTGAAAATAATATGTGTCATTTTTAGACGATTTGGTATTGAAATATTTTTAGTGTGTCATACGCCTCAAAACAAATACCATATCCTTCGTTTGGCTCTTTCTCTTGCAGGCTAAAACTTTCTCCACTTTATAGTCTTACAAACAAATAAATTGCTAGGTATTTCACCCTTAAATAAACAAGTAGATTTAAATCTATGATATTTACTGTTGGAAGAATTAGGGTTTATGTTGGAGATCCTTTGTCTGGGTTGCAAGAAATTTAACTTATGATAATCCAACATGACACTTACAAATATAGGCATATAAATCGTAAGCCAAATTGCTAGAAGGATTCTATGTTCATCTGAAGAAAAAGAGAGCTAATAATTTGTGTGTCCCTCTTCTCAAAGAGAAGAGTCATTTATATAATAAACGTGATTAGGGTTTGCCTTTTAGGGTTAGCCGTCATGGGTAACTTTGGAAGCAAGTCAGGGAAATCCGAAATTTAATGAGGATTTAGGGTTTCCAAAACCAACGAATTTCATTAGTTTTACCATAATCACCCTCAAGAATTCGATTTTCCCACTATGTTCCCATATTGAAAATTCAGAGAGTTTTTTAGGCGCTGCCCCTCGACCCCGCCCGCTGACCCCAGTCAGGGGCTCTGCCCCTTGGACCCCGCTAGGGGCGCTGCCCTAGACCCCGCCAAAGGGTTGTTGCCTTTTTGGAAACCCTGGACCCAGGGGTGCTGCCCACAAACCCCCGACTTGTCGTTGAGCCGACTTCTAATTCAGTCTTATATGTGTGCACTCTGCATGCATATATTATAGTACAAAATATAAAGCCCCTTAGTTCACTTGTTAGTTCCAATTACATAAAATGACATGGTGACACTAAAATCATCGACATTTACTATAACAACTATACATAAAGGCTAAGGTGGTAAAAAAACATGCAACACCCTAATTTCGATATAAAATACACCTATTGAAAAACAATAATAATTTAAATGCAAGCATGACTTGATACTTTACAAGTGAGGAGGACATAAGATATGAAATCATAATTATTAAGTGCTAATTTAACTAAGATCATAGAAGAGAGTTTGAAGAGAGTTTGAGTGTAATCTTATTATTTTCTTTAACTATAAACTTTTATTAAAAGAAAATAACAAAAAGATTAGAACTAGTTTGTTCAATAAGTAAATCTTGCAAATTACTATTTCAAAACGAAAATAAAATCTCACAATAAATTTTTTATATTCATAAATATTAGGAGTAATTTGTTTGATTAATAGGTTTGTTTGATGAACAATAATTGTCTAATTCTAAAAGAAAATGTAAAACTTAGAAATATGTGTAGTGTAATGTGGAAAGACAACAACCATAAAGATACAAACATTTGAAAAAAAATTAAAAGGTAGTTAAATTTTTAAAAAAAGTTCAAAAATTTTGAAAAAAAAGGAACTAAAAATCATTTTAACATCTTTTTTTAACAAAAAAATATTGTCTCTAACAAAAAAAATTAATACAAAATAATTATTATTGTTGTCAAATTATAAAAAAGTTGTTAATTTGAGTGGTTTTAGCAGGAAAGAAAAAGGCATTTCGTCATAATGACTCGTTAAATTGGCAACAGAAAGTTGCATTGGATTTTTTTTCTCTCCAAATTGGACGTTTTTAATTAAAAAAAAAATAAAATATAGTGCCTAAACTATAAAAGTGTACAAAATATGAAAACTTTTTGTATGGTTAGTTCTGATTTTTATTGATTTATAACTAAAAGAAGAGAATATCAATAATCAATCCGTCTTTAACCTAGAACCGAAGGAAAAAAGAAAAAAATCTCAAAAATGAATCGTAATTTTAAGCTTGAATAGTCTTTTAGGCAAAGGCCAAAACCAAAAAGCATACTCACCTTATTGTATGAGCTCATATTATGAATTTTTCTTCATCGATGCCCATGTCCTAAACTCTTACATACATAGTGATTATAATAACGTCTTTTGGCAACCATACTTCACGTCTAAACATGTACCAACCATTGCTTAGTTTGTATGAGGCAAGGGCATAAATGGAAGGGGATTATAGCTTACCAAAACCACCACAAAAATGGTGCACAACCATAATAAATGAATAAAGGACCACTTAACAAGACCATTGTTATCAAGGTCCCCCACCAAAGGCCTCTCCGAAATAAATTGACAATCTTTTGAAGGTGTGCCTGTCTATTACACTGGCCTACAATTTGTCAATTTTGGAATAATTAATGACATCATCTTTTTTGTTCTACTTTAAACGTTTCAATCTTAAACTTCATTTTTTTTCCTCTTGATTCTATGATATAAATTCATGTCGATAAAAACCATAATCACCACCCTATGCTTGATAGATACTTGTTAAAAAGAATATATGCTTTAATCTTGGAAGTGACATTTATTTTTAATGAACAACTTTCAATCATTCAAAAGAGAGTAAGCATGTCCATTTAAGTGGAGTAAAAAGAAGGATCCACAATCTCCCACCACTCGAGTTTGAGGCCAAATAGAAAGAAGCAACATGATAGGAATTTAAAAGATGGTCATATATAGTCTCAATATGTCCACTCCTTTTTTTATCTATATTAACTATGATAGGAAATTTATGTCATACATTTCATTGATGCTCGAATTTTGGTCATTAGTTGTCAAAAAACATGATGGAACAACATTGTACCCATAAAAGTAAATAAATATTTGGTTGCCAATGACCAAAGTTGCTCCAAAAGGTCAAATAATTTCACTCAATCCTTCCTATTTTATTGAGACAATGTTCTTCCATCAAGTTTTTTGGTTGTCGATTACTAAAGCTTGAACGACGATGAAACATATGTCAGAAGATATCGTATGGATTCCATCCGGGTCTAAATCATGAACTAGTCTTGATTATCAAAGACCAAACGTCAAATAAGGTCACGCAATCCCTCCCATTTTATCTACACATATGTTATATTTTTATATTATAATTAATACTAACTTTTTAATAATAGTAATAAAGAAACTAATATGTGCATAGACTTGATAGAAAAAGTACAAGCATCCCTGTGTAATTTGTTCACAAATAAATCAACTTTAAACAATTCCAAAAGAAAATTTTAACATGACGAGTCTTGTCGAAATTGGTCAGTTGGTGGTGAAATCCTTGTATCGTCCAAATATCGTATCTTTAAATTATCATATCAATACAGTAGCGTTTTTACCCTTAACAAATATTCCAATATCACTTTGTCTCACATGTATACATACAAACGTGAGAAGGACATAGAAACAAACACACCATTCTACCTTGTCTCGAAAGAAAACAATTAAATATGTCACATTTTTTAATACAAGCAGCTTTATATATATACACTATAGTACAAAATATAACATATTTTATTAATAATATTTAATAATAAAACAAAACACTATATAAAGTATATAAATCTTTCTGTACATATATACCGTTGGTTGCTTGTCAAAAAGCATCACATTTCCTTAAAGAAATGTTACTCACAAACTTCCAAATAGTGTGCATTGATGCTTACAGTTTGATCCATTTCATGTCAAAAGCAAACTGCTTTAAAAGAAAACTATATTTTTGACCACTTATTATTTTTACAAGTATATATTTATAATATGAATTAACATCTTAGAGTTTATAATATAGTTTTATAATCATATAATGAAATAGGTATCAAATAAGGTACATTAATTTACCAACTAGTCGATTTATATTTTGATTGTATAGTGCATGTGTTTAAAATCTAAGTTAACTGAAAATATATTCTTTACATGCAAATTATCCACATGAATAATGAGTAATAAAATATTTAAATGCGAAGCTAGATGTTTCAAAGCATTTTTATTATAATTTTTTTATTTTCTAAAATATTACTCTTCTTCTAATATATGAGACGAAAATAACTTTTTGGTAATCTTTAATTATTATTTATTTCTTATAAATAAACATTTGTTAATTTGTGTACTATAATATATATGAATAATTAATTTAAGTTTATTTTATGTTAGTAAATATATTATAGATATCTAATAAACAACTAAATAAGACTATATAAAAGTATTACACGAAGATAGCAAGTTCCACATGCAAATGTGGCCATATAAGTGGCACAAACAAATCTCAGGCCTCGAGTCTCAAATCCCAAATTTGGTAACTATGTTACTACGTCTCAACCCATCTTAAGTGGATATACATTATCATAATCAAAGTCTCATTCGAAAACGAAGTAGTTTGTCCTCGTATCAAAACTCTTTACAAAACTATTTTAATGTACATGTATTACATTTACTCATTCATATAATATTATTATATAGACACTCAAACAAAGGTAATTTTCAAAATACCACATATAGTAAAGAACATGTGTTATTAGATAATAAACTATCCCAAAAGTATTTTAGACCTTCTAAACATGTGTTATTAGATAATAAACTATCCCATAAGTATTTATTTGTCACATCCGTTTTTGTCTCTTTTTTTTTTCATCTTTTCCAACTCACAACACACGGAAATTCTATATTTCTCAACTCACGCAACCCACTCAATTAAAAAAATACAAAACAACTAAGGTACAACTTTTAAAACACATGGTACAAGAGAAAATGAGAGAGAGAAATTAGAGAGAGGATGAAGTGGGTTAATGAAACCAATTAAACAAGGGAGTTGTATCTTGGAGGTACCGACAGTAACTCTATTATTAATTAAGATTTTACCTTGATTGTTTTGTATATTTTTTAATTGAATGGGTTGAGTGAGTTGAAAAAGATAGGGTTTCCATGTGTTGTGGGTTGGGAAAGATGAAGAAAAATAAAATAGAAAATTTGATGTGACAGTAGGTTGAGTGAGTTGGGAGACAATGACTCCCTCATCTCTAATAGATGAATGTGACGTCAAGTATAACCTAAGGAAAGATAATAACTCCAAACCATTATTATTAAGAGCATAAAGAGTCACTAGTGGGTTGGGTTGTAGGATGTACCGGCATCGGCAGTACCATTTGTTTAGGACACCTTGCATCAAGGGATGAGCGGTTTGGAGTATTGACTTTGATTCTCCAGGTTTGTGAACCCGTAAGTTGCATTCATGTGAAAAGTAAATATGATAATTCAAATGTGAAAAGTAAACCATCAATTGCTACTTTTTTGTATTTAATGCATCCTTTGCTTTTTTTTTTAAGGGTAAATTACACGGATGGTCCCTATGGTTTGGAGTAACCTGCGTGCCTAGTCCCTGAGCAAGATTTTTAACTCGGGTGATCCCTAATGTTAAAATTCGTAACCCACCTGGTCCCTCATTTAACATTCCGTCTAGTTGCTTCGTTAAAACACCCCACGTGCAAGGCATGCAGGGGCATTTTTGTCTTTTTAATATTATTGAGTTACTGCCATGTTGTATACGAAGAGGCGATCATTTTCTCAGTACTCCATCTTTCCGTTGAGAAAACCCAGACAAAAATTTCACAGTCAAGATAAGAAAACCCTAATCGTGATATCTTCGTCTCTGAAACACAATGGTGTTGTGGCGTATACGTGCAAGTATGGAGGAAATCGATGTTGGACGTCGTTACTGTAAGTATTCTTTCACTCTCAATCTTCTATAACTTTGATTTTGTTGAAACCTAAGATGAAGTGGGTTATTTCACAGGAGGGGGCATCCGACAATCTTTTCCATTAGCTTGTACCATGGTGGAGAGTTCACCAAATTTCCTGGAAGAAAGTACATCAAAGGAAAACAAATGTATGTGGACTTACTCGACATGGATACTTTCTCAGTGCATGACATTGATGAAATGATGGAACAATAAGGCTATGTTGATGAAGGTATACCTTTGTACTATCACTTTAAATGACCTTTATCAGATTTAGATTTCGGGTTATTTGCTTTGGGTAGTGATCAGGATGTGAGACATCTGGGTACCTTCATTTCCAATCATAAGTTGATTGAAGTCTATATTGAGCATGGAAAAACCCAATTACATATGTACACAATGTCCCCAAATCAATCAAAAATTCAAATAAAGGAAATTATTGAACCTCCAATATGTTCTCGTAGGCTTTTCTTAGATTGGTATGATAGTAGTGAAGAAAATGTTGTTGGGGATGCTTCTAAAGAGGCTAATGTAGTGGACCTCACTGGAAATGACAATATGGAGTTAACTGTTATTGATTATGGGGATAATAACAATGAAGAAAATCCATGTGTTGATTTTGAAATTGGGGACAAAATTGACCACACAAATGAAGTTGAATTTGAGGATGGTAACAAGGATGGAAAAGATCCATGGGCTGAATTTGAAAGCGGGGAAAAATTTGAGGACATAAATGAAGATGAATTTGGAAGCGGGGACAAATTTGGGGATGATAGTGGTTATGAATCTAGTGAGTTCGATGACATAGACTTTTATGTTGACAATGACAACATCTTAGATGATGTAGAAGTTGACATGAATTATTTCAATGATAACATTGATATGGATGCAAAGTAAGTTGGAGGTAAGAATGGCAATGTGGTAGAAGAAGAGAATGAAGTTGGGGAGCTTAATGAAGTACTAAATAACGAGGTTCTTATGTCAGGCTCATCTTCGGATGAAGGACCAGTTGCTCAACGAAAGAAGACCATCAAAGCTATCCAAAGAGCTCACGAGAATGATGAAGCAAATGTTGCTAAACCATTTTATATCCTTCAAACCTTTAATACAGCCCAAGAGTTTAAAGAAAGAGTTAAACTCCATGCTATTGAGACAAGAAGGGAACTTGATTTTGAAAAAATGACAAGAATAGGGTAAGAGTTGTGTGTAGGGGGACAATACCAAAACTGGGAAACTTAGACAATAGTGGGGAAGGTCAACAAGAAGTCAACAATGAAGATGAAGAAAAGTGCCCGTGGAGCCTCTATGCTAGTAAATGGAAACGTGACATAAACTGGATGGTCAAATCTTACAACAAAGAACACCGGTGTCTCCAAACGCGGAATGTTAAAGCTTGTACTTATAAGTTTCTCGCCAAACAAATTGCAAGTCAGGTGGAATCTAACCCAACTATTCCAATTTGTGCTGTACAAGAACAACTACAACGTGATTACCAAGTGGGACTTTCCAAGATGAAGGTGTTTAGGGCTAGAACTGAAGCTCTCAATCAGGTGCGAGGGGATTATGTTGTTCAGTATGCTTTATTGAGAGATTATGTTCTAGAACTTCAAAAACATAACCCAGACACGACTGTGAAGATTGATGTAGAGAGTGAACCAAATCCAAATGCAGAAACTAGAACTTTCAAGCGCATTTACATCTGTCTTGGTCCTTTAAAAAAGGGATTTGCTGCTGGAAGAAAAGACTTTCTTGGTCTCGATGGTGCTTTTATGAAGGGTCCATACCCAGGGCAAATACAGCTGTGGTAACCTTTTTTCATATGAACTACATTTATATCCATTGAGTTATATTATAAAAAGTTGTATTTTAGGTTAATTGTGAAATATTTACTTATGTAGGGAATTGATGGTAACAATGGAACATATCCATTGGCTTATGTTGTTGTGGAATCTGAGAGTACCAACTCAAGGACTTGGTTTCTAACTTGTCTAGGGGATGATTTAGGTTTAGGAACCAACTCGAATTTTACATTTATGACAGACAGGCAAAAGGTATTAATTCGAAGTTGTTTAAATTTACATTCAATACATTATATATGGTATACTTTTAATACATATTTTCCATGTATAGGGAGTGTTACCTGCTATAGCAAAGTTGTTTCCATGCGTTGAGCATCGTTATTGTCTTCGTCATATCCATGAAAACATGAAAACTAGTTGGAGGGGAAAGCAATTCAAAGATTTGTTATGGGATTATGCAAAAGCATCTACTGTTCAATAGTTTCAACGATCAATGGAGGAAGTAAGAAAACTTAATAATGATGCGTATGAGTGGCTTAAAAACATTCCTCCTCAACATTGGTCTCGTTCATACTTTACAGGTAGATTTTAATGTTAGATCATTAGTTTGTAACAAAGACTGATGCATTATTATTGATTTATCTGGTAGAGCTCATACAGATGTTATGCTTAATAATATGTGTGAATCTCTAAATAGCAAGATTGTTGAAGGTCGTGATGTACCAATCATTACATGTTTGGAGTACATTAGAGAGTACTTAATGAAGAAAATTGTAACTATGCAAAAGGAAATTGATAAAGCTACAGGCCCCTTGACTCCAACAACTACCATATGGGTTGGAAAATTGAAGAAAGAGGCTACACAATTAAGGTATGTTTTCTGTGGTAATGGGAAATATCAAGTCGGTAAAATCTTATGGAACAGTTCGTGGTAGATATGGGCCAACAGATATGTTCATGTAGAAGGTGAGAACTAATAAGGATACCATGTGCACATGCAATAGCAACTATGTGGGAGATGTTGAAGAACAAAGAAATTGATAAGATACCAGAACATTGGGTGAATCAAACATATTGGTTAGAAACATGGAAGAATATGTATTCTTTTACAATTCAGCCAATCAATGGAAGGAACATGTGGGAGAAGTCTACATGCCCTACAACCTTATTCCTTCCAAAACACCATGTGCCCATTGGAAGACCAAAGAAAAAAAGAAGGAGATCTGCCATGGAGGTTGAGGATTTGGTGAAAGGTAACCAATTGTCAAGAGAACAAAAGTCAGTGACATGTTCTAAGTGTAACAAAAGTGGTCATAATGCAAGGACTTGCAAGGGACAGAAGGCTAGTGGTGTTGGAAGTGCTAAAGTGAAGGCTAGTGGATCACAAACTTCAAGGAATGTTGGTGGTGCTAGAAGTGCAAAAGTGAAGGATGGAAGTGCAAAAGTGAAGGCAGGTGTTAGCAAAAAAGGGAAAGGTGTCCCATAAATGTGGCTTTTAGGTGCTTATGTATTGTTTTGGTTGATGTTGACAAACATAGTCTTAATTTGAACTAGGTTATATGTTGTCATGGTTGTGTTGATTGCTTTTGAAAAACAATGTTGTAATTATAGTATCTAGTTTTAGCAATGTACTTTGCCTTTGACAAACAATGTAATCTTTTGATTGCTTTTGGCATTGCTTTTATTTTGGTCACCTATTTTGCTCATTTTTTGACAAACAATGTAATCTTGTGATTGCTTTTAACATTGTAGTTTTACACAGATGGTCCCAGTATACCTCACAAATTGTAAAATACAATGAAGTTCAACAAAATATCATTTTCATTGATAAAAGGGTATACCAATAAGATTCATTACAATGCATTGATAAAAGGGTACCATTGATACAAATAACATTCATTACAAAGCATTATAAACAACAGCAACTACATCAATTGATCTTAAACCTAACACTACAACTTGTAAACAATTATCCCAAAAAACAAAACCAACTGATTATTAACAATGTCTTCAGATTCCGATTTTGGACCTCAAGTTCTTGAATTCGGACTTCAAGCCCCTCATTTTTTATCTCCGCCTCATCACCATGCTTTTCATCATCTACCCACTTAATAAAGCCAGACCTTGGTCCCTGTACTGTCAATGGCTTCAATTAGCACATACACATACTAGGGTTAAAATAGAAAATCCCCCCAAACAATACAAGATCATACCTCTAACGGGCAAGCATAAAATGCCCTACCTGGGTTTCTTTTCGTAGTTGAAGTTCGTATAACGCCTATCGCACCACAACTGCATTTCACCATTTTTAATCGGCTGTGAGAAGAAAGGTAGGAGGAGAACAATGCAATTGAGAAAGAAATGAGGGAGGAAGACGAATAAACCATATTTAAAGACTGAGTAATATGAAAAGACAAAAATACCCCCAACGTGCTTTTCATGTGGGGGGTTTCTAACCACAAAACAGACGGAATGTTAAATGAGGGACCAGGCGGGTTACAAATTTTAACATTAGGGATCACCCGAGTTAAAAATCTTGCTCAGGGACGAGGCGTGCAGGTTACCCCAAACCACAGGGATTATCCGTGTAATTTACCCTTTTTTTAATATAACTTTATATAAATTTATAATACTCACAGTTCACTTAATATAAATTTGTGTGTTTCTGTGACAAATTTTAACAAGAGTGTATTTTTAAAGGAAAAACTATTATGTTTTATTTTGTTTTATATTTTCTATTTTTTTTAATAGTAATTCTAATCTAAAAAACTATTATGTTTTATTGTATATTTTCTAATTTAATTAAATAAAAAAGAATGATGTGCCAAGTGGGTTGAGATAGATAGGATTTTCATATGTTGTAGGTTATAAAAGATGAAAGTGAAAGAAAATGGAAAAGCTAATGTGAAAATGGATTGAGAGGGTTGGAAGGGAAGGACTCCTTCCTCCCTAATGCACCCATAATTAACAAATTAAGATTATTAAACTTGATTAACACATTTGACTTCTAAACACCATGACCTCAAGGCAACAATAGAAGCAACCAATTAATTTTCGAATGCCCCAAGGTTAAATTAGAAAGCTTTTATGATTTTTCTTAGGATAGTACAAGATCAACAAGGAATTCACATGACTCAGTGAAAACAACATGTCTTTATTTTTAGCCAAAAAGAACAATATACTCTTTTAAATCTACTCTTAACACATTAAACACCAATTCTGATGACTTTTAATGATTGACATACATAATAAACTTAGTTTAATCATTTAATAACCTTCGTATATTATCACTAATTTGATCAGATCATAGATTAAAGAGATCATTTCATAAACTCCAATATACTACTTTAAACTCAAAGATGATCACTAGATTGTATCTTCACTCATGATTTTCTTAAGGATGATAAAAGTTAAATCTTATTACAACCTTATTATCATAATCAATTTCTGAGTCCAAAGAATTAATGGTGTTTTGTCAAAATCATGGTTAAAATTCCATTAAAACACAAAAACTCAATTTCAACCCAGTTGTATATTTTGTGAGTTCTAAATTATATATATGATATAACATTGTGGGATTGAAATCTCTATGTATTCACCAGATTTCCCAACCTGACCCACTCCAGCTTATTTGTATCACAGGTATCTATATGAAGTTACATTACACTGAGGGATTAAGGAGATATAAATCACTAGTGATAATGAATGTAAGTTCTGTTTATGCTTGTGTTTTTGTATTGACGATGACATCCCAAATGTTTTAAAATGAATAAAAATACATTTATTCGGAAATGCTTTGATAATGTAATTATCATGTTTTTCTGGGAACTAATTCCGCAACGATTTTCTTAAAAGAGATACTCTGATTTTTATAAAGCATAAACAAAATCGGTCTTTTCTGGCCGTGAAAATGGGGATGTCACAGTTGGTATCAGAGCATTAGTTTAAGCGAACTAGGAATAAGGATTTATTTCTACACTTCAACTTAGAATGCTAAGCTATGATTATGAGGAGTGTGTCTAATATATTTTAGGTAGTACACCTAAATAGACGCAAGCACTAGCTTATTTAGGGAAAATGCCTAACATGCTTTTATGCGCTAAATGATTTGTGATGCCTTATGCTATCGTTTGATCAGATCTATGGTCTGTTGCCGACCAGATCTAGAAATTTTATGTGCTCAGGATTCTAAACGTTTAATTATGATATTAGAACTGACATGTAACTTTTGGAGTAATAAGGAGGAATACGCGTCTAAATCTTCCTCTATCTATATTCTCGTCTCAATACACCGAACGTCTGCTTTGGTGTATAGAATGTCATGATAAGGACTCATAGCAGACTGAGCAAATTGAGGAAATGAGAAGGCTTACGATATTGAATGATACCTATCGGAAGATATTTTAAGAGTGATATCTTGCCTTTAGAACACATCTAAGAAATAATACGTCTAGTACGGGAGAAGTACACTTTCGATTAGCAGAAAGAAAGATTTTTGGTATAATAATAGATGTTTGTAAATTCTAGTAGAATAATAGATGTTTGTAAAGTCTGTATTATTCATGTTTATGCTTATATATTGTATTGACGATGACATTCCAAAGTTTTTAATATAAATAAAATGCATTTATTTGGAATGCTTTGATAATAATTTTATTATGTTTTTTGGAATAAATTCCGTAATATTATTCTCCAAAAAGGATATTATGATTTTAAATAAACATAAACAAATCGGTTTTTTCTGACCGTGAAATTAGGGATGTCACATTTGAACTTAATGTCTTCGAATTCTTTTGAAGATCGAACATCAATTTTAGACCATTATAGATCGACATATTTATCCACCTTTTAAATCTTAGTTTTGTTTGAAGCCATCTTGTTTTCCACAACTTCCATATTTAAATATATTTCTTCATTGTTCATTGCCTTCAATTTCTTATGCATCTGTCATTAGTATATACGCAATGCTTATTTGGAAGTTCATGATCAATCCTAAGAAAATACTTATTTTTTCTTACTTGGTCCTGCATATTCCATAAGAAATTAAAAGAATTTCGTCAAAAAGAAAAATAAAGACATCGATATTACCATCCAATCAAGACAACCCCTAAACATTCCACATGTATTATCCTTACTCCAACTAACTGTAATATTCACTTCCTTCTCACGATTTCATCTATACGAAGAGTTTCATTCACATGGATTTCATTCTTGTAGATCATTTGGGTCAATGAAGGACAGAAGGACAATGCGGTAAAAAATCTCAAATCGATTGTCCGGATTTTGCAATGGGAAGAAAGACAACTTGAAGGACATATTGTGGACAAATAAATTAGGTCACTTGCCACGTAATCATCCATGTAAAATGCCAATTGACAAATGAAAATAGACAGTAGCCAATAAAAAAGATCTAACTTTGGACAAAAGAAAAAAAAAAAATATATATATATATATATATATATATATATATATATATATTTTTGTAGTATTTCAACTTTATTATAACAAAATAAAGAAAAGGAAAAAATCATTTTTTGCAAAACAAACGGAAGATAATGCATCTTTCGGTGTTTAGTTGAACGCCGTTATGGCTGCAAAGATGTTGCATCTGACAGACACAATCCACTGACCCACCATTATAAAAATCTCGAAATCAATTCGAAAATTTTCCCAGATTAACTTACGTAATCTAAATATTGTTCTTCCCAAATTACAAAATCCAAGACACACGCTCTTTCTCTCACTCTACATTCTCTTTCTTTCTCTTTCTAGATTAGAACACCCAGTTTACTTTCCAAGATATTGGAACTCCCCAATTTGATTAAAGATTTGCAATAAAGAAACCACTGATTTTGAGTTTTTTCAATTACACACAATCACAAACATTCATTTCTACTGTTGAAAAAGGAGAGAGTAGGTTTTCTGTGTGGAATGTAATATGAAATTGTGGAGAATACAAGAGCAGTATATTATATTATTCGATTTTAATAAATGGGGGTAGCAAAAGCTTGGAGATACACCGGAGGAGTTTTGGTGTTGGCTAAAAACCATCATCATCATCATAATCATAAAAGCAACAATCTGAAGCAAAAAAATCAGCAGCATTTGTTGTCTCGGCATCATCATTGTTTGCTATGGCAGCCGCTGGACACCGAGGCGGCGGTCGGTGGACAGAGGAGGCGGATCTCGTGGACGGTGGTTTGTGGGGTGTTGCTGTTTGTTTTGGGGTTGATATCGTTTTTTACAGGTCATGTTGCTTCTGATCTTGAGTGGTATTCGCATCGACTTGTTAAGCGCCGATTGTGGACGCACAAAGTGGTAATCTCTCTCTCTCTCTCTCTCTCTCTCTCTCTCTCTCTCACACACACACAAAACATTTGTCACGAACTGTAGGAAACAAATTTGGTTGTTTCTTCTTTTTTGTTGTTTTATGTTTTAATCTCAACAATGTTATTTGTTTGTTCTTCAGACATGGAGTTCAGTTGAAGAACATATTTTGTTTGTTTGTGGTGTTTCTTTGTTTGTTGTCTGTAACCCCAATATAAACGAGTTTTGACCTTCAATTTATTGCGAAAAAGCTTAAATTTCTTGAACAAATTGATATCTTGAAGCTTAATTCTGAATTTCTCTGTGAATTTATCCAAAGTTTAAAACTTTTATGCAAATTTTCTGGGTTAAGATCTTGTTGAGTTGTTTCTTGAATCTTTATTTGAGTTGCATTGCTTGAATCAACAGTTTCTCTTTCGTTGTGAAATTTCTTGTTTATTTTTCTCTTTTAAGGTCTAATTTCTTGAACAAAAATCTCGAAGCCAAATTCAAAACTTCTATGAGAATCTTTTTTATGGGGTAAGGTTTGAGTTCTTGAAAGTTTCTTGTGTTGCATTGCTTGGAATAGCAGTTTCTCTTTAGTTGTCAGATTTATATTCTTTTTCCTCTTTTAGAACTCTAGTTTCTTGAAGAGAAAAGATATTTTGATGCTAAATCTGAAACTTCCATGCGAATTTTCAAGGGCAAACTTTTGTTTCTTCAAATTTATTGCACCCTTCTTTTTAGAGGTCTAATTTCTTGAACAAAAGTGACATTTTGGATGTTCATATTTTCGTTTAAACTAATTACCATAATCAGTTTTGAGTGTTTAGATAAAAGGGATTATGATTATTTAAGGTCAAAATAGTCAGACTCTTTATTTATTTCATTTTTAAAATTTTTTAATTTTACTTTAAACTTAGGTGCGGTTTAGCCCTGGACCCGTTGACATATGGAAATCCAAGTTCTCAAAATTCTATTATGGATGCAGTGAAAGAAGTCCTTATTATGCACGTAAGCCTTCTTACTTATTCTAAATTCTAATGATTACTCTAAATTTGTCCCACATTTATTTTAATTTCATTTGGAGATTTTTAAACCATAAAAAATTATGATTTATGCAGCTCCTGCTCGACAAATGCTTTCAAATGGTTATCTACTAATTGCTGCAAGTGGTGGATTGAACCAACAAAGAACAGGGGTAAATATAAATGTGTCCTTTTCTTAGTTCATTTGGGCATGCACAAACACACAACACAAAAAAATCTACCCAATTTCATCATTTTATCAATTTGGATTTTGGCCACTTAACTATTATTTTATTATAATTCTTTTAATAATAGTCTTTTGAATGGTCAATCACTACAGATAATAGTTAAGTGACTAAATCGATAAACTAATGAAAGTACAAATGCTTTTCAATATTTTGTCATGAAAATATATATATATTTTTCTTTATTTTTTATACACCAATTTCATTCTCTCAGATTACCGATGCGGTAGTTGTTGCACGTATTCTAAATGCTACTTTAGTAATTCCCGAGTTGGATCATCATTCGTATTGGAAAGATGATAGGTGAGTAATGAGTTGCGAGCTATTAGTATTACTTATTAAACTTTTTTGTGGGAAGTAATTTCTAAATTTCTATTTAAATTTGCAGTGACTTTGCCAATATATTTGATGTGGATTGGTTTATATCTTTTCTCGCGAATGATGTTCCTGTTGTTACGCGGGTCCCGGATAAATATATGAGATCACTTGAAAAACCACCGTACACAATGCGGGTCCCACGGAAATCAGAACCTCGATTTTACCTTGATGAAGTTTTGCCCATACTCTTGAGGAGACGTGTAAGATATTATTTTGAATTCAATAAACAAAAAGACTTAAAATGCAAGAATAGCAATGTTGTAATCGGGTAGATTTTCTAATTTGATTAGTGATAATTGATTTGTGCAGGTTCTTCAATTAACAAAGTTTGATTATAGGCTTTCTAGTGATCTAGATGAAGAGCTACAACGGTTGCGTTGTAGGGTGAATTATCATGCTTTACGTTTTACAAAACCAATACAAAACCTTGGTCAAAAGATTGTTATGGAAATGAGGAAGATGGCTACTCGATTCATTGCAATTCACTTGAGGTATCTAAAGACTACTACCCCTTCATCATATTTTCTTTAGAAGGAATAACAACATACTTTCTTTTATTTGTTTCTATTATAGGAGTGTGCTTTTAATATTTTCTTTATTTAGTTTTGTGCTTGATGTTTAATGGTATGTAATTTTATTTATAGGTTTGAGCCCGATATGCTTGCATTTTCGGGTTGCTACTATGGTGGTGGTGATAAAGAAAGATTTGAGCTCGGTGAAATTAGGAAAAGATGGGTAACATTACCCGTAAGCATCCATCTTCCATGTCTAAATTAGTAAATTTACCTTCTTTTGCTTGATTTTCTTTTAACTATATTTTACTTTTGATTTAGGAAACAAGTCCTGATGGAGAGAGAAAGCGAGGGAAATGTCCTCTAACACCTCATGAAGTAGGTTTAATGCTACGCGCACTTGGTTTTGAGAATAATACGTATCTTTATGTTGCATCGGGTGAAATATATGGTGGAGATGAGACTTTGAAGCCTCTTAGGGAACTATTTCCAAATTTTTACACAAAGGAGATGCTTGCTAGTGAAGAGCTTCAACCTTTTCTTCCATATTCTTCTCAACTTGCTGCCATTGATTACATTGTTTGTGATGAGAGTGATGTTTTTGTCACCAACAACAATGGGAACATGGCCAAAATTCTAGCGGGGAGAAGGTAAAAATTCTACAACTCTTCTCGTTAATTGCATGTGTCTAATTTGAATGGCTTTTTTACGTGATAAGGATGAGGAGGGCATTTACTTCTTTTCTTTGACCTCCTCTAGTAAGTCGTTCTTTATGCATTAAGTAAAAAAAAGAAACATCTGTATATAGCTTACAAGCCCAAGTCTTGTTCCCATTAAGTCCATTATAGAAAACATAATCTTCTAAATGTCTTTTTATGTCATTTTATATCTTTCAGCTAGCATATCAGCTACTTTTTACCAAATGTCATTTTTATCAGTTAGTTTTTCAGCTAGTAAGCTAAACATAGCCTAAGTAAAAAATAAACACCACCTAAGTATTTGACAATTGATTTGATTATTTTATAAGAAGCAACTAATTATTCTTATCTTGTGGCATTGAAAAGGAGGTACATGGGGCACAAGAGAACCATTCGACCAAATGCAAAAAAGCTCAATGCTTTATTTTTCAAACGTGAGAAAATACCATGGGAAACATTTGCTAAAAAGGTGAAAGCTGCCCAACAAGGATTCTTGGGTGAACCAGATGAGATGAAAACGGGTCGTGGTGAATTCCATGAATACCCTTCTACTTGTATTTGCAAGAAGCCCTTCAAGTTTTCTGACCTTGATAGCAACTACAATGCAAACCAAACCCTCACAAAATCATCCTTCAACCCCGAAGCAGAAACCGAATATGGACGCAATGAAGAAGATCAAGGTGTGCAAATTATAGTAGATGGAGGAGGTGTGGTGGAAGAGAAAGGTGGTGTTAACTTTTTGTCTGACTAATGGCAACAAGAAACTTTGATAGTTTTGTTTTTGGATATATGTCTTGGGCTAAGTTGGCTCAGTGTTGTATTTATATATTTTCTGATTGCCTATTTTACCCTTGTGGTGTCATGTTAGGGTTTTGAGTTTGAGTTTTAGAAGTGGCATTTGGGTATGAAATGAATCTGTGTATAGACAAGTGTCGACTTCTTGTGATAGTTTCCTTTTTTATATGGTAGGAGTAGCATATGGGTGTTAGTTTACAAGATACTTGAACTTTCGGTTAATTGATAAGTTTAGTTTGGTTTTGAAAAATTAGGGTTTGATTTTGAATCCATAATTGGCTTTTCTCATATTTCATCTAAAAGATCTTCCAATTGCATAAACAAACATTTAACCCTTATATTCTTTATATATCGTTTGCATATCCACATAACAGAAAGATGTTCATTATGATTCGTAATTTTTCAAAAAAAAATGAATTTTTGAACTTACAATATACTTTGAAAAACCGTAACCAACTAAATATGAAAAGTCTTCAAGGCAAAAAATAAATTCAAAATATTTTCATGAATTTATCAATCCATATAATATACCCTTTTAAAAAATTCCCAAAAAGGAAGGTCCAAATTCAAAGCATGACACAAAAAGAATACAGATGTGCTTTGTGAAGGAAAATTGGACATATCACCAAATCGAATTCTTTCACCCCTTGATTGATTCCTCAAAGGAAGCATAGCTAAGAATCTTCTCGAGTTACATATAATTACAAAAATAGGTAAAAAAAAAAAGTAGAAAGTATGTTTTTATATTTTCATGGTTAACAGAAACATGTAATTTTATCTTCCACAAGGATAAAAGAAGAAAATATGAGTTAATTTCTCAAACTCAAAACTAACTAACCGAAGCTACGATCCTCATCCAAAACAAAGTAAACCTGCAAGAACAACAAATGAAACTCAATAGAGAAACTATAACCATAGTCAATGGCCTCAAAGTTTGATATCACAGAGTCTGAAATTCATCAAATTGACACCAAAAGATTGTTCTATTGGTAATGACTAATGATTAATGAGTTTGTAACCTGTCAAGTTCAATGCTTGCTAGAATTCAGATCATATTAGAGTAGATAAGTGACCATTTTGACACTCAAGTGAAGATAAAGTAAAGTTTTTTTCTCTAATTTCCACCATCATACAGTTTTAGGAAGTTATGAAATTGACTTCACATCGTGAAAGTTGATAGCAATCAGATCAATTGAGAAGAATTGGAAGTTCCAACTGTGCCCTAACATTGTGGTTTTCTAATGATGTGAAATGATATACAAGGTTCACGAATGTGGTGGTGTGTAAGAACTAAGAGGAGTGAAAACGGAAACTTTACCGAATCATGAGTGTGGAGGAGTAGATGAGGAAGAATCAGGGTTTCCACGGCGGAGATCTGCAATTAGATCTCCTAATTCCTTCCGAGAAGATTCTCTGCCGAACATGAAGCCATACCTAAGAAGGGGGTGATTATGAAGAAAAACATCGGGAAAAATGGAAATGAGATGAAAAAAGGATTTGAAAATTACCAGAAGGAGACGGCAGAGAAAAGTCCGGCGGTTGCAACTGTCTGGATGAGAGTGAAGCTCTTCACCATTTTCCGCTCTCAAAGCTTCTGTAACCGTCGTAGGAGTGTGGTATGTCCGATCACCGATGTCGCTTCTTTTAATTTTTATTATATCTTTATTTTAGGTTTAGGGCATAATTTTAGAGATACTCACAAAAAATAACAAAAAAAAAAAACCATATTATTATTATCTACCCTAATAAATGAAAATGACTTTGCCACATGTCTTCATCTCATTCATTTGGACACATGGCATTTTCTAGAAATTTTAAAATTTTCTATTTTCCACTTGTCATTTTATTGTATTTTTGATTTTTATTAAATTAAAATTCACATTTAATATATAAGGTAATATATATGTAAGGTATTTATTAGAAAATGGTTTATATATGTAATGTATCTAATGCATTAAAGTCTCATTAATTTTAATAATTCAAAAAATTTCTTATTTTTCTTATAAATTTAAAGTTTTCAAATTGTTAAAATTTTATATTTAATTTTTTTTAAATAAACCCATGTAATACATGGGTCTCACACCTAGTTTGGAATATATTAAGTAAATGTCCTAATTTTTTAGTTTTTAGAATGATCGTTATGGCCTTATGGGATTTCGGATCTGTATATACTATATAATATGTATTCTCTTTCAATTACACCAAGCATTTCAACTAAATTTGTACTTATTGTATCAACAAAATTCGGTTTAGTAGGTTATTTGAACCTTTATAGGAATTTAATCGTTATGTATCATTTCGAGAGAATATAATGAGGCATTTCAAAATATTTTTCGGGTTTGGAGTTTGAAATAATACATATTTTTTAACATTTTTAATCAAAAATAACATCAATACGTTTTATTTGTTTGCTATATTTCATGGGGTTAACCCAAAATTTTGTACTATTGGATGTGTTCGGAATGTAGTATTTCGTGCATCTATTTCGAAGATGTTCCTTGTATTTTAAAAATATTATTTGTATTTCAGAGCTTTCCATGTGACGGTTCAATATGTTTAACTTGGATATTTTTTTATTGTGTTGATACATGGTTGTAAAAGATAAGGAATGAATCTGAAATAGTAACCATGTCCACGATGCATTTTTTAATTCTCCTAGCACTAGACCTTTGTGTTTGTGCCATAAATTTATGGAGAGACTGGGGTTAAATGTAAAATATGCAATGATATAACATCCAGATTCTTGGAGGTATTTAAATTATTGTATTTTGGATTTTGGGCAGTGTCACGTTGTGGTGAAGACATCTCACGACTTTCTAGAAATCAGATATTCACCGACTCAGACTTTCTAGAAATCAGATATTATGTACTCTTTGCTTGTTTCCTTGAACAAAATTTCCACTTTTGGATTATGTTCGGTCTTAGCGTGAAAATTCATGAGCAAATGTGGACAATAAAGTTTGTGATATGCATTTTGGAACACATGTATAATTTCATGTCAATGGAATTGACATTATCGGATATTATGGCTAAATTATCAATACCCTTATTACATTCTTTCAAACTTGATGAAAACCATATACATTGTTCCAACTCTTTGTTTTTCCCACAATGTATGTAAAGGGGAAATATGGTTGTTTCGCCCGTGTTCCACGCTAGGAACATGGTTTTAGAGTATTCCTTTTCAGATGGACACCATCTATTATGAGTAGCGGTCACATAGTTTTAAAACGTCTGAATCTACAGCATATTGGCCTTTTAGTTACAAAATGAAAGTACAAACTAATGTTGTATGCAAAATGAATCTATCAGTCAACCGATGGAAGCAAAAAAAAAAAAAAAAAAAAAAAAAAAAAAAAAAAAAAACCTCAAACTGATCATCGTCTTCTGCTTTAATGTCTAGAATATGTGTATAATGTCTTAAATGTAAGAAGTCCGGATTCTTTTAGGATTATGATGTCCATAAAGTAATATTAAAACGTACAATGTATCTATTAAAATAATCTTAAATGTAATTTATAACCGGTCAATTTTTTGACCCATTTATGTCATCTCAACATCATACCAGACACTTTGAAATGCAATCATTTCTTTTGGGACGAGACACACGTAATGGATCCATCATAGATGTTTTTTAGATGGTTCTAATTGTGGTCGATAGTCTTCAACTAAGGAGGTCCAGAGTTTCCAAAATCTATACTAATTTGCCCGGTAATAATTAATAGAACTGTGAAAATTTCTAAATATATAAAAACCTTCTTACATATCATTTAGTAGGGCTTAGACTTCGTCTCATACACCAAAGAAAAGCATTGTACTTGAAGGAAACTTTTATTGTGGATGATAAACTTTATTTTGCCAAATAAAACATATTGTATTTTGAAAACTCATTATGTAAGGTAATTGTTAACTAATAGTCAAATCAACATACTTTAGCGTAAGCTTGTTGTAGCTAGTCAAACATAGCTAGCCTAAGTTGGGTAAACATTGTAACACCCCTGAAATTCCAAGGCTAAAAACGTAAATTCAACCAAAAACTTAGCATTAAATAACAAAGAAACAACACCTAATTTTATACAACAAAAGCTGAATGCAAACAGAATAGGATGAAATCACAAGGTCAAGGTTTTAGTGTCTGAAACTCTTTACCACCATTTTTAATGATATATCTGTAACCATACAAGGTCCATATAGCGCCTATCAGGGGCAATTTGGTAAATATATAAACATCTTCTACAAGCTTTGCGTTTTAAGACCTTGGTAACCACTGTAATATCTAGTTCTACAATCTCTCGTTAATTACACACTTTGGAGAAATCGCCTCATCCAGGTCTAGGACTCCCTGTTACAAACATTATATATATATTTATTTATTTTAACAAGTTAATAACTTGTATTTATTTTATCAAAGTGGGATATAAAAAAAAGTTTTTTTGAGATTTGAGTAAATATTACCTTTTGACATACCCTTGTTGTGGTTTCTTTGACTTGCATATGAAACTGTAGGCATCTTTGAGATAGTCAAAGAACTCTGCAAACCTTCTAGAAGCTGTGTAGTAGAAAACAAAATTTGAAAAAATGAACAAAGCTTAGGAAATACATGTATAAAAATTATAGGGTGAAAGTACAAGACTGACCCTGGAAGTTGGCTGAATTTTACGATTTGACCTCCGTGGTTCAGATTCTGAAGTCAAATTCTCTTTGACTTCCAGTTTGGTTGACTTGTCATTACCAGATGGAATTTTCCTCTTGTTTAAACGCTCAGATACCACAACCTTCTTTGATGTTGAGCTTTGCTTTGGTGTATTCAATGGAGCATCTTTGGAAGAAGAAGAAGAAGAACCAAACCCTATATCCTTTTGCTGCTGACCTGGCATGTTTTCATCAGCACTAACATTTTTATCACTCACAGAGGGTTTTGATTTGTCCTTTTGAGCTAAAGTTCTGACAATCGTTGGAATTGGTGGTTTTCTAGTAGTTTTGAGTGGTTTGGATTTAGCTTCAGCAATTTGTTTTTCTTTAGATTCGTTTGTGAAAATCTTTCGGAGTGGATTAATATTTGTTGTGGTGTTATTATTATTATTTTTACTGCTTCCATCTCCAACATAGTGCTTGCTCACATCCATGAATTTTTGCTTTTTCCCTGGTTTAGGAACACCAAAAACCACCCGTGACCTTTCCTTTTGAAAACCACTCCTCATTGGTCCACGTGTCTTCTGTTTGTTGTCATCCATGGAGGTTTTACCTATATCAAAGGAAGTGTTTTGGGAAGAAAAGCTAGGTATCCTTGATTCTTGATGTCTACTACTTGTCTCAATATTATTCCATGCTTTATCCTTTTCTTTATCAAACTTCTGTCGTTTTTCTTGCGGTGTATCACCCTGTAGGAATACATATATTTTTTATATTAAATAAAAAGAAACCAAATAAATAGGGAAAGGAAAGAGAAAGTAACTAACCTCAGAAGAATGGCGTCCTTTCAAACTAGACCACTCAATCCACTTGTCATCCTTCCAGACAAGAGTTGGCCTCACATGCCATGACCTAACAATTGATGTCTTTCCTTGAGCTGGAAAAAGGGCAAAAAGGTCAAATTTCAGCACCTTTTATAAATTTTGAAGAAAAAGTCAGATAAAAATACCTACCAGGAAACTGGACAGTTAAAGAAGTTAAATCAATCTTATTTGTGTCCACAACAATTGCTTCATGCCAGCTACAAAAAAAAATACAGTTTGATGATTAATAAGTTAATATACATGAAAGCATTACGAATGAAAATGTAAGGAGTTAAGTTAAATGGTTACCTATCTTGTACCCAAACATCAACTTGATCTCCACTACACCAAGCATAATCTGAAAAGACTGTTCTGCCCCTCTTTCTACTCCCTTCAAATCGCATGGTGGTCAAAGGATGTGCTATACGAATCCTGGGTGCCTCGGTGCCTTCAACTTCAAGTGGGACCCATTCCATTAATTTCCCTGACCCTAAAGAAAAAAAAAAAACAGTAGAATGATTAATCAATAAATCAATATACAAGAATAAGTAAATTGTAACATGTTACCTTCATCTGATGGAATTTCAGTGTAACAGACAAAAGCTTTTCCATCTTTCAAAGTCAGTACATTAGCTGCAAACCAGGCACCTTTGTTCTTGTTATCATCTTTATACACCTAAAATCAGACAAACGGGTTGACAAAAAATCAAACAAGCTGTTAGAATCAGAAAAGTGAAATACTAATTCCCTTACCTCAACAAGACAACCCTCTTTAATGTTGTTATCTTTCCATGTGGGTGAAGTGCTTTGTGGCATCATGTCCACATCAGCAGCATTAGAAGCATCACTTGGTCCAATCTCCAAATCAGGAACTGCCCCAATGGTTTTGGTCAAGTCAATACCTTCACGAATCCTAGCTGTACTTTTATCGTTTTCATAGCTTGTAATCATCATCTGGTTCTTGAACAAATCATCATGTTTCAAAGTCTGAATCTTTTTATCACTGGAAGCAGCTTCAACATTCTGTTTTTTAGATGCCTGTGGAGTTTTCCAGTAGCCCTCGGGACCCGCTTCAACCAATTCACTAATAGCCAAGGGTTTACCCATTGCAACAATCTTCCCAGCTTGTGAGACAGCTTCAGCTGCCAGCTCAGCAGCTTTGACAATCGCATCTAGATTCTCAGCATGCTTTGAAGCAGCTGAAGCAGCTTCAATTCTCTTACGTGCAGCTTCTCTTGCAACAGATATGACTGAAGCAGGTGTAGTAGTTTTATGAGTTTCAGTTCTACTTGATAACAACACTTCATCAGCCATTAACCTTGCTTGTTCTGCAACATTTGATGCGATTTTAGCAGCATATGCAGCCACTTTAGCAACAGAAGCAGCAGCTGCAATGGAAACAGCTGAAGAAGCTAGCTTTGCTTCATCATCTGAAGCCAAACCAGAGCTCTTTTGTCTTTCTAATTGGCTCCATACATGTTGGCAGTGTGTGACTGCAACAGCAGCATGTTCAGCAGCTTCTGTTGCTTGTAGTTTGGACTCCTCAATTTTGGTCATGATTTCCTCTTTGGTTACAGTTTTCTCTGTGTTTCGGTCAACAGGCTTAGGTTGACCATGAGTAGTTTCAGGAGATAAAGCCGAGAGAAACTGATTGGTTTTGGGTGTGATGGAAACAGGTGTGGAGAAGGGGACAGGTGGAGGAGGAGAAGAAACAGGTGTCTGAGTCAAGTCAACAATATTAGGAGTCGGTTTTTTCCTTTTTCTGGTTTTTGAATCATTTGAAGGTTGACTAGATGAAACGATTGTGTTCTTGATGTGGGATATGGAAGAAGGTGGGATAGGAGAAATGATTGGAGAAGAAGAAAGGTCCACAGGAGTTACAGATAACCCTGGAGCACCTGATTCTTTAACAGTGGTTAGTTTTACAGACTCTGTTATAGGAAGTGAGGAAAAGCGAGCATTGAATGGAGAAAGTGGTGAAGAAGCAAGCCATTGACCAGGGAAAGGCCCCTGAGATGGCCAGGATTGATTATGTCCAGCAAAAGTCTGCACCCTTTGAGCTTGAAAAGGGTGAAGAGGAGAGAGTGTTTGGCGATAATCAAAAATAGCACTTCTTGGTGTGGGATTAGTCTGCAAACGATCATGAGGGGTAGAGATATTCCAAAGAGGAGAAGGAATTGGATTCATGGGACTAAGACTAACAATTGATCCTGTAATAATAGGTGTAGAGAGCACTTTGCTTTGAGCAGTATCAGTTTTAGTTTCTTGTTCAGGATCTCTGTTAGCTGCATTTCTCAAAAACAAAGTCAAATTCAGATGAACACTACAATAGTAATTACTAAATCAATAACGAATTTGAACAGCTTTAATGTCATGAGGTACCTGAGCGTGATTGCAAAGGGGTTAGAGGGTTGTTGACCTGAGTCTTATGACCATGAACACGTTCTATACAAGCATGCCAAGCAGCCTCCCAGGCTTTCCTTCCAGGATCTGCAAATATATGGGAAGAGGATGACAATAATATAAGATTTTGATTTGATTCGGTTAAAAATGACAAGTGTAAAGTGTATTATATACACTGTAAAGTAAACTGACCTGATTGTCCAAATGCAGCAATCATGTGAGGCTCTTCAGGTGACATCCCAGATCTGAAACATGTTTCAGACATGATTATAAAACCAAATGACAGACATACATGTGTATATGTATGAAAAGTAGACTTACATTAATGATCCATATACTAGAATCTGTGCTCGCAATTGCACTTGTTGAATGTCTGTGAAAGACTGGTGGGGTATAGAGGTTGGAATATTCAGATCAGGCTGATTCTCAGAGGTTATCAATGGAGAAGGCGATTTTTCCGTTCCTGAACGTCTTGTGGGAGTTGTTTCCTTTGAGTGGTTACCTTTTTTGGCAGTTTCTTTTCCAACTGATTTTCTTCTTGGCTTACGTTCAGAAGTTTTTTTGGCTCCTGATTCAACGGGTGCAACACTAGGCGTTTGAGGGGTAACCATAGTGTCTTGATGGGGTTTGTTAGAATCCAAAAGCCCACCAGAAGAACTAACAGGTGACACCTTCATATTACAGCCAGTGTTATCAAGAGTTATGGTGCAATGCAACAATAAACAAGTCATGTAAAGGACAAAGATATAAGGAATACCTTTGAGAAATCAATATTCTGAATGCCCGTTTGTCCAGTGACCTCAAAAGTGAAGCTTTTTCCTTCTTTTCTAGCACTACTTGAAGAAACCGACAGAAGTCCTCCATATCCTTCATTACTTATCTTTGAAAGTGGTGTATTCTCCATAGTACCCTTAGTGACCTCGTGCTTATCTTTTGCACTTTGAGAAGGTTCGATGCTTTTTGTGTCTAAAAATGAGAAAATTTGAGGTTTATCTTTATCCAAAGAAGCAGAACCACCTTCAGTCTCATGTACAGATGGAACAGCTACACTAACAGAAGCCTGCTGTTCATTTGAGATGTTGACTGCAAAAACAAAGTCAGGTAATCAGAACAACAAAACAAAATTGCATTTCAACAACTTTGATATGAAAATGAAAGAATGTCATTGTAAAGGAGCAAGGAAGATTCACCTGTTAAATTTAGAGGTTCCACTCCTCCTTCTCCTGCCATTGATTCTTTAGGATCCAGTAAACCTCCAGCATCAGCATTATTGGCCTCTTCTGATAAATCATAGGAAAGAGGGGTTGTCTCCAATGGCTTAGAGCACTTGAGATCACTTTGATTAACATCCACTGTTTGTTCACTTGGGCCCACATCAGAGCTTCCAACAGGAAGATCATCATGAGAATCTGAATCTTTTTTAACCAATGGTAATGGACTACTATCAACTTGTGGGGCCCCTTTCTGGCAATTTCCTCCTACTTCAACTTTTTCTTTATTATCATCATGCAATAAGCTCACCCCTAGTATAGGTGATCTTGGCTGGTCTTCAGCAACTATATCAGCTTCCTGTGTGACAGGAGATGATATTTTACTTGATTCCACATCAGCAACTGATTATGCAAAATGAAACAAGAATTAGTTCTGATAGATCATGAGTATCTGCATTTATATTGTATGTTTGAAACTCCAAATAAAAACCTAGATAATCTACAATAGTAAATCCTATACATACCAGCATCAGGTAGAACCACGATATCAGGTTCAGATATTTGAGTCATCACAATAGCCTCTTCACAAACTTCAGTAGACAAAGAAGATTCATCATTCTTTTGAGTATCATGAGCTCTATCGACATCCATGTCCGTATCCTTATAATCCAAATGCAATGTTGTGTCTCCTCTCTCATTGAAAGTAAAACCTTGATCCATAGAGACATCTTCTGGCTCCAATGATTGAGTTTCTTTATCACCCACATGTGCTAAACCAGAAATCTTGACAGATGAGCTTTGATTTGAATCCTCTGTGTCAATGTTTGGAGTAGCATTTCCAGACAAAGATGGTTCAACATTCTTTTGGCTATTAGGAGCTTCAACTTCATCTATGTCCATATCCTTAGACTCCAAAGGATCTCTTGCATCCCCTCTCTCACTGAAAGTAAAATCTTGATCCATAGAGGCAGCATCCAGCTCTGATGACTGAGTTTCATCACCCACCTTCACTACATTAGAAATATTGACAGGCAAGCTCTGATTTGAATCCTTAGTGTCAATATTAGGAGCATTATTTTCAGCCCCTTCATCCTCACTTGAGATGTCTACAACAGGCACTTCAGCTGAAGAGTTTGTTGATAATAAAGTGCTACCAACATTATTGTTGTCACTTCCTTCTACCTTTGAGACAGAAGGATCTTCTTGCAATTCATTAACAAGAGATTCACTTGCCAAATTACTACCCTCTTGATTTGCATCATCAGATATCTTAACAATATGCTCTGGCTCACTATTATGAAAGTTAAGATCACTTGCATTTTCATTTCCTGTTTCAAGGACTTCTTGTGTGTTATCTTGACCCTCCACAACACTTGCATCAACATTCTGAGAGGAACCTGCAACTCCATCTTCTACCTTGGAGGCAGAAAGATCTTGCAATTCATTAACAAAAGATTCACTTCCCAAATCACTACCCTTCTGATTTACATCATCACAAAGCTTATCAACATGCTCAGCCTCACTACTATGAAAGTTCTTTGACAGATCACTTGCATGTTCATTCTCCTGATGCTCCTCAATACTTGCTTCCTCTACCTTGGAGACAGATGGATCTTCTTGCAATTCATTAACAAAAGATTCATCTGCTAAATTAATATCCTCCTCTTTTGCATCATCATGTATCTTATGAATATGCCCAGGCTCACTACTATTAAAATTCTTTGAAAGATCCGTGTTTTCAATGGGCGTTTCAAGAACTTCTTGTGGGTTCTCAACACTTGCATCAACATTCAGTGAGGAACCTGCAATTCCACCTTCTACCTTGGAGACAGAAAGATCTTCTTGAGATTCATTGGCAAATGACTTGTTTCCTAAATTATTTCCCTCCTCATTTGCATCATCAGATATGTTATCAATATGTTCAGGTGCACTACTATGAAAGCTCTTTGGAAGATCATCAGTGTTTTCATTGTGTGTTTCAAGAACTTCAACACTTGCATTCACATTCTGTGAGGAGCCTGCATTTCCACATTCCACCTTGGAGACAAAAGGATCTTCTTGCAACTCAACAACAATGGGCTCATTTGCCAAATCATTCACCACGTGATTTGCATCATCACAAATCTTATCAATATGCTCAGACTCATTACTATAGTTCACTGAAAGATCAGTTTCATTTTCATTGAGTGTTTCAGGAACTGCTAGAGGGCTCTCCTGACACTCTTCAACACTTGCATCCACATTCTGTATAGTATCTGCATTTCCACATTCGACCTTGTTGACAGAAGGATCTTCTTGCATTTCATCTGCCAAATTACTACCCTCCGGATTTGCATCATCACACAAGTTATCAGCTTTTTTATCACCAAAAGATAAACCATATTTGTCACTTACAACTACAGAATCTAACTCCCCAGGAGAAATATGAGTCTCTTGAGATTGAGAAGTAAATGTAACATGAGATTGCTCAATAAAATTCTCCTGGAACTCATCTTGATCATTTCCATCACATTGCTTCAAGTTGGGATCCAGTTCTTCAGCCATTGTTTCTTCTAGAACTTTTTCTTCCTGCCCTACTGATTTCAAAAGCATTTCAACAGATTCTGAAGATGTTGCTTCAGACCATACATTTTGACTTCTTGATTCAGCCACACTTGAATTAAATGGTATTGCACTAGGTCCTTGTGAGTATTCCTCAATCCACTGATTATCTTCCTGACTTGTGATACCCAAAAAAACCTCGTTTTCAACCAGACTATCAAATCTTAGATGCTCTTGTAAGTTATCATCAAAGTCAAATTTGGGAAGAGGATATGAATGCAACACAGGAGAAACTTTGGAGCTCCCTTCCCCAGTTAAGTGCAGATTTTGTTCTTGAGCATCATTGTCATCATAATCCATTGAGTATCCCTACAGTTGAAATAAAGTAGTAAGGGAGATGTAGAAACAAAAACAAATTACATACACACATAGATAGGTAAACATATTTGAAGATAAAAAAATGTGTCAATGATGCTCAAGATCAAAATCTTCAAATATGTTTACAATAACTACACACACAGAGTTGTTGATAAGGAATGAAAAACAAATGTTTAGTTAGCAATCAAAATGGAAACATAATCCACAAGAAATTCCAACTTTTTTTTCATTTCATTGGGTATAGGAATGAAATATGTCAAAATTTGCCCTTGATGAATTACACTCCAGACCAATTAAATCTCTATCCAACTTTCCCAACTACAATTTATAAGGGAGTTTAATATATGATTTTTTAAAGAAATTTGCTATGTAGACCCTATATATCTACCAAATCTCCTTAATTACATATTCACATACAGCACGATTGGCTATTTAAGACTCCTTTATATTTCCGTCTACTATCTTACTTATCTTGTTTACTACTTTTTTCCTGGATCAATATATTTATTTCTTAAGATTGGTTTGTGTGTGATTCTTGTTTGGAGACGTTTATTTATCAAAATACAAATCCTCCTTGGTCATTGCCATAGTTTGAACAACTACCATTTATCATTTCATTTCACATCATCCATATAATGAGCTCTAGCAAGCAATCATCCTAAATAGGCATCTCTTCCTAACTTAAACTTCTCGATCTGCCCCAATTGCATAGAAAAAAAAAACCCCTTAAAAAATTTACATTCAAGGGAAAAAAAATCTATGGTTGGATGGACATTGTCTTAAAGGAAATATTTACATCAGTTACAGTAGAATCAATTTATAGTATCATAAGAAAGAAAAAGGTACAAGCTTTAGCTCAAGTGCAAAATCTTCATTTAAAACATAAAATCACATTTCAAAAACTAGCTAAAAGCAACAAAAGCCCTTTCAAGTTTAAGTTTAGGCCTCATATGAATAACTATAAACCCTTTGCCACAAACAGGAAAATGCATAAAACAAATCCATTCTATGAGTCCCAAAGCAACCTGGCCCTCTTCCCAAAAAGATATTTATTTTATAATGAAAGCATTCAAAAGAACTAACCATGATAAGTTTGATATATGATAGTTCATCTAACAGTTAGAACGCTTGTTTACACTCAAACATACAAGAAACAAAAATCTATGAGAATATGGTCATCACCCATAAATGCACACAAACACTAACCGCATGCAGGCCATCAGGCACAACTTTATGTTCATTTCAAACGACTCAAAAAGGTTTATTTTTACTTAATATATATATCTCTCTCGCACTCAATTCCACTAAAAATTACTTGAACGAAATCAAATTTGGCAAACACTAGATAACATAAAATAAACCCAAATTCACGCTAATCATGTTCAACATATTATCTGATATACAAAAAGTGAAACAATATTTGTGCAACAAACTCACTCTATCGTCAATGAAACAACACACGTTTACAGAGAAAAAGGAACTGTTGTTACCAGAAGAAGTAAATGTAGAAGAAGAGGATAAGATATTACTACCTCCCTCCATTCGGTGATTGAATCTGACCGTTTGATTAAAGCTGCCGGTGCTTCGCACAAAAGTCCCTCTAGGGCTCAGAAAGCTCAACTTCTTTCAAATTAAACAAGGAAAACAAACCCTAATTTTACACGGAAACACTAGACTCGTCAATGAATTCCAAGTTATGCGATCCAACACTGATTTTCAGAAATGAAATTGATTTCTAGGATGAATGAAATGAAGAAGTACCGCGACCTAGAGAGAAGGGGTAAGACACTCTTTCAGTGTTTTTGAAGGCGTGCGCGAGAGGATGGCGATGGAATTTGAAACAGTGTTGAGGGTATTTTGGTAATTAACGATTTAACGTGGAGGCATATGATTTGTTGGGAAATGGAATGGCTTTTTAGAGATTTTTGCATTTGAATTTCAGTGATTACTCGTTGAGTCGTTGGAGTGGATTCCTTTTCTTCAGTCATTTTTTTTTTTATTTATCAAAAGTAAGAAAATGGTTAATTTTTTATTATTTTCTATATTTTTATTTTTTTTTAAATATATTTTATATAAATATTATACTCGTTTTCTAAGAAATTAAAAAACATGAATTTTAATATATTTTTATAATTTTTAGTATATATATTTATTTTAATAAAACTTAAAAAAAGAAATAAAAAATTAAATTAAATACACTACAAGAAAAATGACTTACAGTCACACCAAAAAAGAGTGACCATATGCGTATAGTAACATTTTATTTTTTCAATAAAAGTGTGACAGAAGGTGACGACATCGTATGAGTCTTATGGTCATTTTAAAATGTAGTGTTCGTATGATATGAAAAAATGTGGTCGTATTATAAAAGTGTGGCTATTGGGTAGGGAATTTTGTTGCTAAAATCAATCATTTTATCCAATATTGTGGCGTTAAACCGTCAGTATACACATTTTTTAGTAATTGTAGTGATTGTTTATCACCAACGACGACATACATTTTGTTTCAATGTGGCGTTTTGCTAATAAACTGTCACACAATTCAAAGTTTATTAACACTATTGGGTATCTTTTGCAGACATGCAGTTACAGTGAACATGACAATGTTCACTAAATGACCACAAATAATTAATTTCATAAGTGGCGATATGCAGATAATTAGTCACAAAAACAATATTTGATTGTAACCATTGCCCATACAAATGCCACATGAGTTTATCGTTAGTGTGGTCGTACCTATTATTTAGTCACTCGAAAGATTGTTTATTGAGGTTTTAGTCACGTCAATTTAAGAAAAATATGGTAAAAGTGTTGTTGTAATCAAGCATTTTGTCCAAAAATTGTGACTATAAACTCTTTATAGACGCACGCATATTTTTTTATAATAACTATTGTTCATCTAACAACCATGTGAATTTCTTGTTAGTGAGATGTTTTCAATTATTTAGTCACACATAATAAATTAAACCATGACATAACATTACTCATAGTCACAATAAATTTTTCATGACGGCTACTGTTACTTGTAGTCACACATAATATAATTAAATTATCACTATTAACTGCTTCTAATCATTGTTTTTTTTCTTTTATCAATACTATTATTATTTTCAGTCACACACTTATATTATAAAACTAGGTTATAACCCGTGGACACCACGGATGAGAAAGATAAAATTAATTTTAATTAAATTATAAGTTAATTATTGACCAATGGTAATAAAAAGATAAATAAATTATAAATATAGTTGTTTTGTCTGTAATTTAATAATGATACGATGATAGGTTGAAACTATAAAATCATAATGGTTTGAATATCCGGTCAAGAATTTGTATTTGTAGATAGAAAATTATGATTTTGTATAATGGAATAAAATTATGAATATCACTATAAAAAATACAAAAATTCATGAAAATGACATTATATGAAATTTAAAATATATTGTAATTTAAGATAAATAAGTACATAAAATAAAACAATTATATATTCAAATGGGGAAGTAATGGTCATATACTAATAATAAATAAAATTGATATAAATAATAATATTATAAAAAATATTTATAAATTAAACTTTTTTATACACAAATATCATCATAAAAATTATTATTATTATTTCTTGAAAATAGTGATTTCACCGATGATACAAAAAGTGTGTGGATTGTTATCAATATAGTTTTGTATTTTGTAAGCATAATCACCCAACAAGCTGATAACAAATTGCAAACCATCGGAAAAAAAATATTATTTAAATTAAATATTTCACAGAATTATCCATGTGTTAATAAAATTTAGTGAAATTTGGTCCCTAAGTTAATATATTAACAAAATGGTCCCTGTATTACTAACTTTACAACATAGTTACCGTGTTACAATTTTTAGTTAACTTTAAACAATTCTACACTAAAATAATACATTGCTAAAAATTACATAATTACTCTCTTTGTTACTCAATTGACAGAACATCCACTCTGTATTTACAAAACAATCCATGTGTTATAAAAGACTCATATGTTACAAAATAGCCCCTGTGTTACAATTTTAGTTAACTTTTAACTATTCTATTCTAAAATATTAATGTATTTTATACTACATTGCTAAAATAAATACATAAATGCTCCCTATGTTAAAAAATTGACAGAATAGCCCATGGGTTACTAAATTTACAAAACAGCTATTGTCTTAATAAATTAAGTGAAATCTGATCCATATGTTATTCAATTGACAAAACAGCCCCTGTGTAACACAAATTTTGAAAACAATCCCCATGTTAAAAAGATTTACATAATGGCGCCATTGTAGATTTAGCAAACACTTCCGATCACAATTCTACTAAACTTTCCAAACCTAAAATTTTCAAATTACAAACTTTTTAAGTACTTGCCTTTAAACAAAGTTTGAATTTTAAGTTTATTAATATGTTATCTATATATAAATGGATGAAAGTACATTTTCATTACAGAAAAAAAAAACAAACAAATTGCTTCCCTATCAGGTATGATTCCCCACCAACCATACTTTTGACAGTATGTTGCTATTATAGGAAAAAAAATGAAAGAACCGAAAAATTGATAAACCAAACAAATAACCGATGCAACTGAAAAAAAAAATAATGTTTGAAAGTTACGTGCTGTAAAAGAAATGAATGAAAGTAGAATGTTATAATGCACAAATAAATGAAAGTATGATGCTATTATTGAATAGAAACACTTGGGATGGTCAAGATTCATTATGATACTTATTGGCTAGAAAATTATAAACATATGACGTTTAGAATCTAAATGTATGTACACAATTTGGATACTGAGTACCGGTTTTGACCTCTACAAACTATGTCTTGTCAACCTAAACCCCTATAAACATGAAATGTAGAAATTTTAGGGAAAGTCCCATTTTCTACATCATTTATGGTTGTGATAATAACATGCAAACAAATATAAACAACATCCACAAATTCAATTTCAGAGAATATATATATATATATATATATATATATATATATATATATATATATGTATAAATGGATATATGCAAGGAATAGCTATGTACTTCTCATTTTTTTTCCTTATCATAGAATAGTTCTTCCCATGGATCAATACCATCTAGAAATTGGCTAAAATTCAAGAAATTTAAAAGAATCAGAAATAAAATATAAGTTTCTTTTTGTTATACACAATATTAATTAGGAAAAAGCGTCGAACAAATAAACAAAGGGTGTTTCTTATCAACATCACGTTATCAGTTTCTTCTGCATATATAAGATCGTGTTTCAATAAATAGGGTGATTCTTAGATAAATAACTGAAGTAACATCGGTATCATAAATAATTTAACATGCATTAAAAACACTTGTAATAATAATATCATTACTACTTAAATGTGCAGTAAAATAATTTTAATACATTAAAGAAATATTGACCTTGTTAAAAACCTATTCCTTGAATAATAATTTCAATTGTGGATGAAAGCTAGTTTAATCAAACTAATATATTAGTAACAAAATATATATTGAAATCCATTTTCAGGAGTTAAAATCAATTTACCTAATTTGAGAGTTAAATGCAATTTGTGAACCACAATTGGAGAAATAATATAAACATTCTCATATTAAAACCAACATCACTATAATATCTCTTATAATATCTTTTACCAGGAATATTTTTTTTCTAACTAAACGTGACCCCTGAGATTCATGTCATGTTATTTGAATATGAAAACTAATATCCAAAATCAATGAATTCGCCTTTCCGCACCCTACTCAATGATAAAAAAAATGAATTTTTTTTTAAGTTTTTACTTATAACTGAATTTGTATTACATTTTTATTTTTCTTTATTACAATAAATATAATTAGGTATTTTGTACTACCAATAGAAAAGAGGAATAATGGTACCTCGGTAGCAACATTGAGTTCTCATTTTCCCCAGCTGTGATGTGTTTAAAACCTTAAAACCTTAACTGATGTGAAATTACTGGTGGCTGCTATTGCTAATCCTTGTTGGTCCATTTCCTTCATACATACCTTATATCATCATTGTTGTTTTTGTGGCCTTGATTTCATTGGAGATCTGCTCAAGTTCAGATTTCATCATACACATGCTGCTAAATAACAATATTAGGCATGCTCTCTTAATTAAGTGGTTTCAAAGTTCAATATTTTAAGTCAATTAGTAGAGATCAGATTCATTAACGTTTTCCATCAAAAGATGGGTTGCATCTTACTCTAGTTCTTTCAAATGATCATATCTCATTATCGAGAATAGAAATTAAGTGGTTTGAATGGTTCAAAAGGGGACCAGATTCATTAAGGCATTTCATCTAACACATGGTGTGCATCTTAATAAAGACCAACTATAAAACAATTAAAATCATTCTTCAAACCCAAGCTCAAGCATCAAGATTGAAAAAATAAGACAATATTTATTCCAAGTAAAATTATGTACACTGAAACATACTTTAGCTCACTATACCATTAACGAAAACCCATTTAGAATCAAAACCAAAATCGAATGGGTACAGGAGAAAAGAAACCAGATAATTAGAGAAGATAAGAAATTGTTTTTAAGTGGATTAGCAAAGAACCTGCAAACCATGAGTAGAAATCGATGGTGGTTTCTCTTCTTGGAAGAAGAGATGACCTGCAATCCATGAGGAATAAGGGGAAGAATTCAAATGGCATGAAAATTTTTCTTATTACTTCATAAAATTACTATAAAAACTCTTCTATAAAATGAGTTGAAAGAACTCACAAGAGGAAATAGAACCCAAAATATATGCAATCGTTGAAGCAAATCCTAGAGGTTAGGATTAAACCCTTCAAATCAATGCGGGAAAGCTTGTGGGTGGAGGAATATTTGTAATCGATACAAGCTGGAAACAATTTTCTTCTTTGTATATTTGGATGTTTAATTATCAACATATAAAAAACGATGATTTAGTTACCGATTTATAGGATTTCAACTAAGAAAGAAGATATGTAATTTAAAATTCTGCTACGGAAATGCCTGATTTTTTGGGTTGGACATAGAAAGTCTATGAGAATTTCCAAGATATTAAAACTAATTTGCTTAATTTTAGAAGATGAGTTACTGACGATTGAAGAAATGAATGAGCGGGAAAAACAGTGCAAGAGTTTCTTCAGTATTGACATGTGGCATCTTGCTTGTGTATAAGATTGACACGTGGCGTTTAAGGGAGGTTTTTATTAAGTAGGGGGATGAAAATATACAATACAATGTAAACAAAAAACAAATTTTTACTAATAATAATTCAAAATTCTTACAACAATACAAATCCAAAAAAAAAACTAAAAAAACTAAAAAAATATACACAAATGTTAAACCTAAAAATAAAACTTCTATATTGTTGTCTTAATAACATTGATCCTTAGCTTGCTTTATCGGATGAATATTTGTTGCCTTCATCATTTCATTAAAAACTCAATCCACAAATGCAAACCTTCTATTGCCAGAGCTCATTCACCCAAGATTTGGCGTGTCGTTTCCTGACATGACCATCATACCAGATTCCATAATGAATTTCAAAAACATACAAAATAAGAAACTACAATTAAGAACTAATTGTTAGTCACTTGTACACGATTCCTTTCATCAACAATGTCATAACCGCATAGACAAACTTAATATAATATCACTCATTAGGCTTTTATCACCGTGGAATGAAGGTTAACATATAAAATAAAATTATGGGTACTCACTATTCACAAAAGAGAACCTTACAGAGATAGCATAACAATCATGATCATGGATAATAAGTGATTTGAAACATGTATTTATGAGAACCGAAACTAATTGAAGTGGTGGGCATAAACATTCGAAAAAAATTGGCAACAAAATTCAAGACATAAACCAAAACAAGGATGGTTTCAAAACACAGTCAATTAACATCTTCCAATTCAGTAAAATAAAGTCAATTATAGACCTTGAAGCTCTAATACAATATCAACACAAAACTATATGTATTCTTATTCTCAAAGGATTTCATTAAATTAACATCATATCAATGATTGATGCTTAATTAGGAAAAAGAAATATCATTTATCTCATGTGTCAAAAATGCATACTACAAGGCTTTTTCATGAGAAAGCAAATAATGGTCACATGAATAGACACTCATAAAGAGAAATCAAAGACCAAGAAAAAGAATGGAATATCCACAACCAATGGAAAGGGTAGATTGCCAAAAAAAACATAAGCAATTTAGCAATGTAGGAGTCATACTGTAATTGATTTTTCATAGTCTCCTACTAACTTAGCTTGCATATTATTATGTATCTGGGACCCACCATGTAGCAAATTTCCTAAATATCACAGTATACTACGGTATCAAGTATAACAGATTATCATTTGTAGCAATGTGTTCTTACCTCAAACAGAATTTAATAAGATTCAATTGCTTTGATGTTGGCCTCAATTGCGATAGGTGGACTGTATAAAAGAGGTTATCCTGCATTACAGGAAAACATAATTCTTATGAAACCAGTTAAACACTGAAGTATTAATGTGAGCATTGTTTCTCTCAATTTAGTATGAATTTTTTGGTGAATTGGCGTCAAACAAGTATGAAGCCAAAAATACAATGAAATGGTGAAAAAAGTAGGCGTACGTATTGGGGAAAAATGGTCGAAAATACCAAGGGTGGGGCAGGACAACGACAAAACGAGTGACTACCGGAGATGGTAGCGTGAGCCATGGAGCGATGGTCAATAATGGACCTTGGATCATTGATGCAGTGAAAACACACACAGAGATGGTCGAGAATACCAGGGGCAACGTAGGTTAACAATGTCACAAGCGACAACCGGAGACAGTAGCGTCGGCCATGGAGCGATGGTCGATAACGGAGGTATAAATCTATGCTGTCGTGATGAATGCAAAGAGGATTGGAGTTTCTGGTAGTCCTAAGCGCTTCAACTTTCGAAGTTAATCGATATTAGGTTTAAAGATGAGGGAAGAAACGAAATCTAATTTTTTTGGATGGAGGGAATCTGAAATTTCTGGAATCGAGCAAGGGGGAACGACAATCGAGAATAGCTCGTCATCATTGTGAAGGCAGAAGACGATGGAATCAGAAGGGCTTTCCCCTATTTGGTGAAGAAGGGTGTGGTGTCTGGCTAGTGTAGGCTACAGAGCAATATGGCGGAGTAGGGGTGGAGGGGCGGTGAGGTGGGAAAGTAATGCAAGGAAACATCTATGACCGCATGAGAACCCTAGCGGTTAAAAACATTTTGGTGTTAATAGGAATCAGGGAACTTTAACAGGAGGCGTGTGATATTTCAATTTACAAGATTACTCGATCATAATGCCACAAAATCTACTGTAGCACCTGGTTCCTGGTACGTAAATCTTATTTGAGTATTCTCTTTTTTTTGCCTTGGACTCGGCGAGTCATAGGTCCGACTCGCCGAGTAAATACGGGACCCGGGACATGTTTAAGTTGGCGACTCGGCGAGTCCATATCCTGGACTCGGCGAGTCACCGCTGTTGGATGAAACCCTAAGTTTCAGGGGTTTGCACCCTATTTAAACCTCATGTCCGCCCCAAAGCCAGCCCCCATTCACCTCAGAGCTCCCAACCCTCGTTCCAAAGCTTATTTCCTTGAGAGTTTGAAGCATTTTGTGTGTTCTTGAAGGATTTGAGAAGGAAGTGGAGTAGATCAAGAGGAAGGGAAGGAAGCCAAGCACCTTAGTGTTCTCTCAGTGATTTCTTTGAGGTATAACCCGTTTTCCCTCTGTTTTTATGCTTATTGCTCCATTAAGTATTTCTTGAGCCCTTCCCCAAGCTTGTATGTGCAATATAATTCGTAATAAGTTGATTGACCTTTAGATCTAGGCATGATTGAGCCCCAGGAGCTCAGATCCGTTGCCTTTATGGACCCATGTTGCTTGTTCACCTTAGATCTACCCTTTTGAGGCATTTTGAGCCCTAAATCCCTTATTGGTGAGTATCTACACGTAAAGTTGGAAACTTTACATGTCATTCATGCTCTAGGAACCCAAATCTGTGAATGGCATGGACTGGAATCGAGCAAAATCGCGTATATAGTGATTGCATGGCGACAACTCGGCGAGTCGTTCATCTAACTCGACGAGTATGCTTGCGAGTCTCCGAGTTGTCCCCTTTTCGTTGTGTTGAGTGTGTGTGGTGAGTCACGAGGTGTGACTCAGTGAGTTGGAAGCCAAACTCATCCATGGAGGAACTCGGCGAGTCCATGCCCTGACTCGGCGAGTTCAAGGCAATCTCCTTAGATCAAGAACAGACTCGGCGAGTTGTTCATACAACTCGGCGAGTCGCAGCATAAGTATTCATCGGATGAAGATGAACTCGACGAGTTGTTCATACAACTCGGTGAGTCTCCGCATAGTGTTCTTCGAATGAAGATGAACTCGGCGAGTTGTTCATACAACTCGGCGAGTAGGATGAAGGACTTGAACCTCAGTTTAGAAGAAGAACTCGTCGGGTCAATGCCTAACTCGACGAGGAGGATTTCCGGAGCAGCAGTAGGCAGTCAGTTCTCGACCAGATCAACAGCTACTTCGAGGTGAGTTACCTTCCAGTAGCGGTGGGTCTACGGCCACAATGTCGGCCCACCAGTAGGAATTGTATGTGGATGATCGTCTCCGTGATAATCATCTAGGGTTACTACTACCTGTTCCATGCTTATGTGTTAGTATGAAGTGATGTTATGTGTTAGTGGTAGTAGGGGAGATAGTCCCCAAGATATCCGGTCGATAGGGCCGAAGGGGTAGTTATACCCAGCCATGCCAGATAGATTCTTATATTGTGGTACGTATTATGTGGTAGTAGTAGAGGGGAGAAGCAGTCTCCGGTACCCGGTCGAGAGGACCGAAGGGGAGGCCAGCACCCAGATATGCTAGGCAGTATCCGGTCGAGAGGACCGAAGGGGAGGCCAGCACCCAGGTATGCTAGGCAATATCCGGTCGAGAGGACCGAAGGGGTAGGTCGGGCACCCAGATATGCCTGACAATAGATGTATGTTATGTGATTATTATTATATGTGGTACAGTGGGGGAACTCACTAAGCTTTGTGCTTACGTTTTTCAGTTGTTGTTTCAGGTACCTCTTCAGCCAAGGGGAAGGAGGAGGCCCGGTAGCAGCATATCACACACACTTTTGTTTCCGCAGTTACGAGTTTATTCTGGGATTGACACTCTGATATTTTGGTTGTTTAAATGTTGAGGATTTCAATTTGGTTTTCTATGTGAAATGGTTTAATTATACAATGTTTTAATTATTAATGATTTCCAAGTAATGTTTTTACAAACAAAATTTTTGGACGTGAAAAATTGGGTCGTTACAAGTTGGTATCAGAGCCCTGGTTTGAGGGATTCGGACACACCTTCGGGGGTGTCTGAACTCAAATCGAGGGATTAAAAGATTTTCAAAAAGAAAATGTTTTCTAAAAGTTAAGAAAAGAGTTTTGAGAAAGAACGAAGTGTGTGATGTGCGCGACCGGCCGAGCTCAAGTAAGTATTCCCCAAAGTACCCATACAAGTTTATGTTATGTTTATCAGCTTTTGTAGAACAGCATGCTAGAATAGGACTAGGGATCTAAGAGTGATGCCTTATGTGCCTGCTTTATGTGCTTCAGTGTATGAAAATTGCATGCTAGAATTGAGTAGACAATAGTAGGACAGCCTGTTAGGGTATGCCTGATAGTATGAGTTAGCTCTGTATGCTAGATCAGTTTTTCTCTATGAGAGCGGATTTACTTGAGAGTGTTCCCTTAGTTCGAATGTTGCTTGCTTTGTGCTTTGTGGGACTTTGAGTGGTGGGAGTTAGCCATTAGGTGAATACGTCACGTCACATGTGAACAAGGTTGAATAATCTTAGAGTGCTGGATTTGGCCCTATTGCGCAGCTCTCGTTTGAGTCTAACCGTTGTAGGGATGAGCCTGTTACTCGAAGGATTATCCGAGCCTCACCACATGTGATGGTATTCAGGTAATGGTTAATTGGCACTACTAAGGGGCCTTCAGCAGTTGAGGACCTGGTAGGGTGGAGTCTGAGATTTCCCTAGGGCAAGCCTAGGGTGAGTATAGCAGTGATCAGTTGTAGTGGAAGGGATCTGGTGGAGTCGAGGCAGTCCTTGAAGAAGGTACGGATAGATGTGGAAGGTAGTATGGGCCCGTACTACTAAAAGCAGAGGATCCGTACCCGAACCAAGGAAGGCCAAAACGAGACCAGGGAACTTGTGGTAGATGTGATCCCTCAAGAAGTATTAGTATCACTAATGGTTATTATTCCTGTATTGCATAATGGTGGTACTTCGATCGAGGCCGATAGATGGCGGTTCAGGAGAGGGGTCAGGTTCGAGATCAGGTTCCGAGCAGGTAGATGAGGGACTACGCGAGTTCATCGCGTCAGAGATCACCAGGGGTATCCTTGAGTCGACTCCCATTATCTTCGGGTCGATCAAGGAAGGGATCATCGAGTTAATGGAGGATCGCCTCAGGGCGTTTAGGAGCGACATGGCATCTGGCCAGTTGGGATCTCGCACACTGTCCTTTAAGGACTTCAGGGGCAGTGGTGCGCCGGATTTCCATGGGGTGAAAGACCCCATTGTCGCCAGACGATGGATTGCAGACATCGAGTCTGCACAGTTGACTAGCTTCTGCCCCGAGGGGTCGAAGGTGAGGTATGCAGCAGGGTGTTTGCGAGACTGAGCTCGGGACTGGTGGGAGTCAGTGGGTGACTCGTTGGGAGCCTCAGTGATCGAGGCCATGACTTGGTCAGATTTTGTGACCAGATTCAGGGCAGAGTTTGCGCCGGCTGTCGAGCTTCAGCAGCTAGCCCGAGAGTTTTTAGACATGAGGCAGACGACTGAGACTGTGGCGGAGATCACCTCCAAGTTCCGGGAGAGGGCTTTGTTGGTGCCCCAATATGCTGGTGACGAGGATATGAGGAGGACCCGTTATCATGGTATGCTACGAGCTGACATCCGGGAGCATGTTAGCTTTTCAGCTTACCCTACCTTGGACTCCATGATTGCCAGGGCAAGGGAGAGGGAGATAGATTTGGAGCACATCCGGAAACGGAAGGCAGAAGAGGGTCAGTTAGGAGGGGCTTCGGGGAAGAAGCCCAAGGGATCAGATGTGGGGCCGAAAGGCCAACAGGGACGGGGACGCTGCAGGAAATGCGGCAAGACGCACAAGGGGACGTGCAGGTTGGGATCATCAGGCTGCTACAAGTGTGGCAAGTCTGGGCAATTTAGCAGGGATTGCACTACTCCGGCAGCAGTTATTCAGACATCGGAGTTGCTGTGTTTCCACTGCAACCAGAGGGGCCACAAGAAGGCCAATTGCCCCCAGTTGACAGTTTCAGCACCGGTGAAGGCGCCAGCTCCAGCGACCCTGCGGATCACAGATGGCCGATAGGGCAAGGTAGAGGCTCCGGTGGTGAGGAGCCGAGCATTTCAGTTGATTACCGAGGAGGCACGCGCCGCACCCGATGTGGTGACGGGTATGATTCTTTCCCTCTATTTTTATTTTATGATGTTATGATATTGATATGTGCTCGGTATATATATATGTTTTAGGATCGTTCCGTGTGAACGGTATCCCAGTTCAGGTGTTATTCGACTCGGGTGCATCCCGATCATTTGTGTCCCTTGCGTTTAGCAAGAAGTTTCATGAGTCTTCGGGCATGTTGGATTGCCCTTTGGAGGTAGAGATTGCTGATGATCGATCGGTGCGAGCATCGATGGTGTTTCGGGATTGCGTATTGCGTTTGTTTGAGGAGCGCTACTTAGTAGACCTGGTTCCCATTCCGCTGCGTGGGAACAAGGTGATTATAGGCATGGATTGGTTGAGCCCTAATGGGGCGGTGATAGATTGCGCGCAGCAGCTAGTGCGGGTCAGGACCCCAGGCGGGGGAGAGTTAGTGGTTCATGGCGAGAGGCCGCAGTATGTTCAGCAGCGAGGGTGAGACGCTACCTTTAGCAGGGATGTGCAGGATATGTCGCGTATGTGATGGATAACCGGGAGGCGGGTAAGGCGACAGTGAGCGAGGTTCCGGTGGTGCGAGATTTCGCAGATGTTTTCCCAGAGGAGCTTCCTAGGATACCTCCGGAGCGACAGGTGGAGTTCAGGATTGACCTCGTTCCTGGTGCGGCTCTGATAGCCAAGGCACCGTATCGGTTGGCTCCTCCCGAGATGCAGGAGTTGTCTACGAGCTGCAGGAGCTACTAGACAAGGGATTTATTCGTCCTAGTAGTTCACCCTGAGGAGCCCCGATCCTGTTTGTGAAGAAGAAGGATGGGTCGCACCGGATGTGCATAGACTATCGGGAGCTGAATAAGGTAACGGTGAAGAACCGTTACCCACTCCCGATGATTGATGATCTCTTTGACCAACTTCAGGGAGCGTCTTGGTTTTCCAAGATCGATTTGCGTTCGGGATACCATCAGATGAGGGTCAGGGAGGAGGATACGCAGAAGACCGCGTTTCGGACGCGCTATGGCCATTATGAGTTCGTGGTGATGCCGTTTGGGCTCACCAATGCTCCTGCCGCGTTCATGGACCTCATGAACCGCGTATACAGACCGATGCTGAATCGGTCTGTGATAGTCTTTATCGATGAGATCTTGGTTTATTCCAAGACTCAGGAGGAGCATATGAGAGAGGTGTTGGAGACCCTGAGGAGGGAGAGCTTGTATGCCAAGTTCTCCAAGTGTGAGTTTTGGTTGCGCGAGGTGTGACATCCCCAAAATCTCGGCCAGGAAAGACCGATTTTCATTTATGCTTTTAAAATAATTTCAGAGTAAATCCTTTTGATTTGAAAGAGTTGCGGAATTTGTTCCCAAAAACAAAACATGATAAAACAATGTTTACCAAAGCATTTCATAAAAGAAATGTATTTTCATTATATAATCAAAACTCAGGGTGCATGTTCCGATACAGACCAATAAGCATAAACGATAACATTACAAGTCATTCAACAAATATATACACATACAGACTTGTAAACAAAACAACTTGATGGTTCATCCATCTTATGCCCTCGCGCCACTTCCTGTAATACAAATAAAACTGAGTGGGTCAGGCTTGGGAGCCTGGTGAGCATATAGGGTTTTCAACCCACAATAAATAATTATATTTAATTCCACCAACCAACAATAACCCAATTACCCATTCCCGTTATTCTCACTTTATGTCCCTAAAATAACTAACACAAGGGACCTAGTCTAAGAATATTTCATCGGGGCGACAACACATGCTTCGGGGGTTCCTCAGCAATATAAGTCAAATAAGGCAACCATGAGGGGGATGGAGTACAACGAATGAACACCCGAGTTCATTAACACCTACAGGTGGCGAGCCTGCTAATGTTCCACATGACTGTCTAGAAAAGTCCGTGGTCGTCATCTAAACTCCGTTAGATGACTAAATCAAACAACAACGAGGCCTCTCATCTGTTTATTACACACCAACTATCTACCCATGTTCTACCCAACATATTAGTAGATAAAAATATACATTTTTATACATAGTTTAAAAACCTGTATAGCATGCTTTAATCAATACATATTCCACATAACAGATGAGGCGCACACACATAACACGTATTTCATAGAGAAATAATTAGATCTATAAGATAGAAGAAAGTGAATACACATTCACACATATAAACAACAATATACTTAATACACTCAAACCATACTTGTATTATTATCGTATTTATGAAAGGTAGTATACACTCACTTGATCAGAAGATGATCGGACAGCACTACGGCTTGCAGAAGTAGTAATTCTCTGGAAGATCTTCACAAAAATCGAACTTCTCTCGGGCAGAGCTTCGGCTCGGGAATCGCACTTCTCGGGATCTTCAGGATCTCGGGACTTGCTTCGGGGCTCAAGAATATTACTGGGGCTTCGGGGTACTTCTGGCACGCAAATCGAGGTAAAACGGGAGAGAGAAGAGAGAAAAATAGCAAATAAGCCGGCTGCCCTCGCATCCTATTTATAGGAGGCTGGAGCCTCGGAGTACGCGGGGCGTACTGGTCCGAAATCGTCATTGCTTACGTATCCGAAGTCACTTGAGTGCGAGGTGCGTCATGCTTCGCGGTACGCTGGGCGTACTTCAGATATGCCCGGTGACTCCCCCTTCGGATAATACCGGGTTTTATAATTAAATTTAAATACAAATTATTTAATAAACTTCGGAATTTCATATGTTCTTCATACCAACTCCGTTTTCGACGTTCTTTATATCCACGCGTAGGTGAGACTACGCTCTACAACTTTCGTTTAGACTCCGTCGGCTAATTTTAACTTTATTTTTATTATTTATTTTTAATAGGCCGGGACAGAAAAACTTCGTTATAAATTCATAACTTCTTCGTTTGACGTCCGTTCTCGCCTAACTTTTCATCGCTTCGATACCAACAATGAGACCTTCGATCCTCGTTTAGATTGCTTCGGCTAAAAACCGCTCGATCTCAAATCGAGTATTTCAGGCTGCATACCGCTAAGCCGAAGCTTCGATAAATCATAACTTCCTCATACGAAGTCAGATTTGGGCGTTCTATATATATTCGGAAACCTCGTTTCAACTACTACAACATTAACCAAAGATATCAAGTTTATTTTACACTTTAATTTTGACGCTTATTTTTATTCTTAATTAATCAAACCACATAATTAAGCAATTAAGCACAAAACACATAATACTCAAATAATACACTCTTATTATTTCAAAACGGGTTACAAAGGTTAACCTAGACTATTACATTGCTAAAAATGGCAAGCCCAGAAACACAGGCGTTACACGAGGTGCAATTTCTCGGACACCTCGTCAACCAGAACGGGATTTTGGTCGATCCGGCCAAGGTCGAGGTCGTGATGAGATGGGAGGTTCCGAAGTCTCCATCTGAGATTCGGAGTTTCCTAGGATTAGCAGGCTACTATCGGAGATTTATTCAGGATTTCTCCAAGATAGTCGTACCCCTGACGCGGCTGACGAAGAAATCCGTGGTCTTTCGGTGGGGACCCGAGCAGCAGGCTGCATTTGAGACACTGAGATAGAGACTGTGCGAGGCGCCGATCTTAGCCCTGCCAGAGGGCGTAGAGGATTTTGTGGTTTATTGTGACACATCCATTTCAGGGTTGGGCGCGGTACTGATGCAGAGGGGGCATGTCATTGCCTACGCTTCGAGGCAGCTCAAGCCTCACGAGGCGAACTACCCGACGCATGATTTGGAGTTGGGGGCGGTGGTTTTTGCCCTCAAGATTTGGTGACATTACCTTTACGGGGTTCGATGTACCATTTACACTGACCACAAGAGTTTGAGGTACCTCATGGATCAGCCGAATCTGAACATGAGGTAGCGTCGGTGGTTGGACGTGGTGAAGGATTATGATTGCGAGATCCTTTACCACCCGGGGAAGGCCAACGTGGTAGCCGATGCGCTTAGCCGCAAGGCGGCGCCAACCAGGGATATGTGCATGAGGATGACCGTAGTGACTCCCCTGTTGGAGCGGATTCAGGAGGCTCAACAGGAGACTATCAAGGAGGAACATCGGAAGAGCGAGCGTGTGGTGGGTCAGGTTTCCTCCTTCGACTATGATAGCCGAGGGCTATTGACACTACACCGTAGGGTGTGGGTGCCGTATCATGGAGGCGTGCGTCAGATCTTGATGGAGGAGGCGCACAAGTCCCTCTTCTCTATTCATCCCGGGGCGACGAAGATGTATAGGGATCTTCGTCTAGATTATTGGTGGCCCTGCATGAAGCGGGATGTGGCATGGTACGTTGAGCGGTGCTTGACCTGCAGGAAGGTCAAGGCCGAACATCAGAGACCGCACGGCAAGATGCAGCCGTTGGATATTCCACTGTGGAAATGGGAAGATATCACGATGGATTTTATCACGAAGCTTCCCAGGACCGCGCGTGGAGTGGATTCGATTTGGGTCATCGTGGATCGATTGACCAAGAGTGCTCACTTTATCCCGATTCAGGAGAGCATATCGGCCGAGAAATTGGCCGACATCTATATCAGGGAGATCGTGGCGCAACACGGGGTGCCAGTATCGGTTATCTCGGACAGGGATGTGCGTTTTACTTCCAGATTTTGGAAGAGATTTCATGACGAGTTGGGCACTCGTTTGCATTTTAGCACCGCCTTTCACCCGCAGACAGATGGTCAGAGCAAGCGGACCATCCAGACCTTGGAGCATATGTTGCGGGCGTGTGTGTTAGACTTCGGTGGTAGCTGGGATACCTATCTTCCCTTGGCTGAGTTCTCCTACAAAAACAGCTACCACGCGAGTATCGACCGCCCTCCATTCGAGATGTTGTACGGGCGGAGGTGCAGGACCCCGATATGCTGGGGAGAGGTTGGCCAGAGAGTCATGGGGAGCACCGAAGTGGTGCTCAAGACGACCGAGAGGATCCAGCAGGTTCGGAGCAGGCTTCAGACTGCTCAGATTCGAGAGAAGAGTTACGCCGATAAGAGTCGATCCGATTTGGAGTTCCAAGTCGGGGATATGGTTCTCCTGAAGGTGTCGCCTTGGAAAGGCGTCATTCGATTTAGGAAGCGGGGCAAGTTGGGTCCGAGATTCATCGGACCGTTCAGGGTTGTAGCTCGGGTGGGCAAGGTGGCGTATAGGTTGGATCTGCCAGCCGAGCTCAGCCAGATCCACAACACTTTCCATGTTTCTCAGCTGCGGAAGTGTTGGGTTTTGAGCATTCTAACACTCCTAAGTGTACATGCAACCCTAAATACCTTGGATCTATGTTTTCTCTATTATACATACAAATATGAACATCCAAGGTATTATCCTAATCTAGCAAATAAAATAATGAATATAACAAGATAGAATACATACCTCTTCCATGTAGAAAGTCTTCATGAAGCTTGAGTGCCAAGTGCCCCAAGTGTGACACCTCAAATGGTTCACACAACACCAAACACACTTGGAATAACTTGAGAGAATTCTACACTTCATGAAAATCGGCTAGCCCTCTATTACACATTCTAGTGTCATACTAGTGGCCGATTTTGTCAAGAATAAGATCTTTATATAGTGTTACAATTAGGGTAAACCCTAATTGTCATGACTTTCCATTTCCTTGGATCCATGGGTTCAAATACACCATGGAGCATCCATGGACCATCCTATGGGTTTTAGCCCAACTTGATTATCCATGGAGCATTAGCCCACTATACAAGTATGGGTGATTTACACAATCAACCCATATATTTAATTAGTCTTCTTTTGATCACTTAATTAATCCTAGATTAATTCTTGATCAATACTAATTAAATAATCTTATTATTCTTATTATTAATATACTAGAACTTATAATATATTAATAACCATAAGTGTCTTATTTCTCTCATTATAGTCTATCCAAATGCATGATGCCATGCAACCCAAATGGACCATGCCGGGTCGGGTCAAGTCTTACCAATTATAGTTATGGACTTAGACATTAATCCAACAGTCTCCCACTTGGATAAGTCTAAAACTATTATTGCGTATGACTTTAGGAACCAACTGGCAATCGTAGCTCTCAAAAGCTTCTGTCGAACTCTGACCTTGTAGATGAACTCTGACCTTTGTCAGTGACTTGTCCATTAGATAAGGGATCATATAGTCCTCCATTCTAGATATCATATGGACTGAGACATGGAATATAATCATTCTCTCTGTCCATTTGTTGTTTCCCGATTTCCGATTTATGACGACTGACTAATTGAACAAATCAAATCAGTCCTGGCCCGGCCGAGCACTTCCATTTGTCATCATCAAATCATCGAGGGGCCCACAGATATCGCTTTTATCCCGAAGGTAAAAGGAATAGATAAACTTCGACTCATATGGCTTGTTCTACTACTTGTTGAATCATACACAAAGGCACGTTTTATAGCACCGAGTTACCAAATGTGTTTTCGTGCAATCAATATACAACCAACTCATAGTAACAACTCATATCTCTAAGTTTGAAGAATATAAGATATTATCGTCTCATGATCACTCGTGATAAAATCCATGAAGTGATTCCAATGAGCGCGGGTTGAATCCAATACTCAGAACTTATGAGCACTCATGAGTGTTGTAGCCCTTTGTCCAACACCTTAGACCTCTACAAGCCAACCCATGACAGTCTTAATTCATATCTACTTCCAACATATGACCGACTGTGGATGGTTTGAATAACTTAGTCATTCCGGAAGAATAACCTAGTTTATTCGGGAAGTCAAAACATGCAAAGTGAAACACAATAATAATTGAATCCAATATGATATCAAAACCTATGAACATAAATAAAACACCTTTTATTTATCACCATATGATTACACATTATTCATTGTATACTGTTTCAGCTATCAACTTTATTCTTGAATTTAAAACCATAGTTGTCCCATGCTCCAAGCATGTACACTATGTTTTCTAAACACTAGTCATGCCATACACCAAGTATGCATACTATGTTTGTCTATGATCTTCACTTTGTGAACTAGATCAATTGAACATAACTCCAATGATCCTCTTTTCACAGTCCCAAATCCTTACTGCAAATGCAAGAATTCCAAATTCATGCCATTTACTGAAATCTGTTAGATTCTAAGCTTATATGCATTGATCCTCTAGTAATGATTATGCACAAAGTCAGAAAGACTTGACAACAATCATTATAGAGTATTCCAAAGGAGATCAGCTCCTTGGAAACATCCTTCTTGCATTGAGTTTCCTAATCTTAAACAGATTGAAAATTCTAACTTTGAAACATTTCCAGATTCCATTTTGACTATCACTTCTGAACAAGAGTTGCCTCCTTCCAGATTATGTCAATATGGTCCTTCCAGAATTATCACTATACTTCCAACTGTCCTTGAGCAACAAAACTTTGGTAAACCTTAGATTGTCCTCGACAATTGTTTAATCCTCTTAGTCATATCCAGTTCTAAACCTTTTCCCTTCTTAATGCCCCAGGCATTTGGAAAATTTTAGAACGGATGAATATAGCACATGTAATCGATCCTATATCCGAAGCATATGGGACACGATTCATGATGTCTCACATAAAGACTAAACCAGTCTTTTTCTATAACATTTCCATTTCAATTTGCCAAGTTCTCATAATTCAGATTATGAAAAGGGATTCTGTAATCATAATAGAATTTTAGAACGCAAATAATGGTCCCATATACAAAATTTCCTTATGTTGAGCCATTCCAACATGAAATTCATATATATTTCCTTGACTAAATGATTAAAACCTCACGATCTAAGCTTATAGATTTGATATGAAGTATAATTTCCTCTCCCTTAATTATAGCAAAACAACCTTTTTCCCAATTGAAACCTTTTGTTTTCTATAATTAACATTGCTAGCTTGCAATACTTATCATAATTATCATGCTCCCACTAACATGATGATTATTAGCATAACACTTATGCTCCCACTAGCTTTGACATGTACTCAGAAATCAGCTGGACTTCTAGAAATCAATACTTCATTGACTTTCTTACCAAAGTTCAGATTTCTGATACTAGATTGTTTTGATAAGACTTTATCAAAATCATACACCTTCCCTTAGATAGCACACTTGTGTGTCTAAACAATTATGAAGAGGGATGCCGTAATCATAATGGTTAGACCTTTTTGCCACTTCTCACAAGTCCAGGTTAGTGTGCCGGTAAACCACACACGCTCCACTAACGGCTTTGAGAATGCAAATATCACAATTGCTATCTAGCTAAAATCTACTTAGTGAAAGTGTTTCCTCACCATCATTTTCATGAATCGGAGAGAAACCTTATGACACTTAGATTTGCTGGTGTATGTGTTCTTATCCATGTGAATTGTCAAAACCATAGTCACAAAACAAGGATAATGACAAATCCAAACTCATATGGACTGAACTCAATCTTAATTTCTTGCCACCTGGCAGCTCAAGGGCCTGCCATTGCTTCCAAGTTGTTGTGCAACTAATTGAGAACTCTAAGAACTCAAATGCAAAGCCAACTTTAACTGGAATGGGCACAGAATATGTCAACATGATAGGTTATAAACCTCAAGTCGTGTGCTAGTGAAGAACTTCAGGTTTTATTCTTGATTTGTTCTTGATACTTTCAAGACCTTTAAGACTCCCACTGTCCTCTTGACATATAAGACTCCCTTGTCAAACATCCGAGAGGTAGTGCGGATTCTAATCAAGACAAACACTTCACACAATTGGCCTTAGTTGGTCTTTGTTTTATCCAAAACATCACAACTTTCCAATTTCAAATGTACAAGAGTAGAAAACTTTTACTCTTACATTTCACAAGTGTTTTAAACCTTCTTTAAGACATGTCACTCAAGTTACAATCTTGGAGTATGACTCGAAGACTTGTATTGGAACGAAGTATGACTCATCTTGATTTAACCACTTCAACAATTCAAGTTCCTCTTCTTAGTCATAAGAATGCACTAAGATTTCCTTAGAGAACTAATTGTGCTATGGTTTCTTAATCATTAAGATGATCACAGAACTGATACTAAAGTACTCTCCCATCTTTTCAGATTTGAGAAACTTTTATCCTTCTGCCTAATTTGATTCTTCTTATTCGCTCTGCCTTACATTGGAACCTTTTTCCAATGTCTCAGAGTTACACTTAAGCTTGTAAGTATAATCATATTTATTGAGCTTTTGTAAACTATGACGAATAGTTTTATCAATCTTTTGTGGTGGACTTAATCAGTGCACAAGAATGTGTACTCGATCCCTTAGTCCTATTACTTGACTCACACATCCATGTGAACAAGTAATTAGTCTTAATTTTCCAATACTTGAAAGTTCTCATTCATCATGCTATACAACTTGCATGATTCCAAGTTCCGGTCTAATTGAAACTTGGGTGATGAGAATCTTTCTTTATTTGGTAATTTAGACATTACCACAAATGAAAGAATCAATTTCATATTTCCACTCTTGCTCTTAATGGAATCATATAAGCAACAATTTTTCCTCAAATGCCATTGTAAGGATATTTTAAAATAAATAAAATCAAAATTTTTCTTTTATTTTAAAACTTTGCGGAAAAACTTATCCTTACAATCCATATGAAAACTTGTTGTTATCTATTCCTAAGCAATATCTCATAACTCCTAAGAAGTAGCTCAAGAATCCGATCTTCAAACTATGCAATAGAAATCCATCTACGCCATCAGATTCAACATATTCTTTCTTTAAGTTTCTTCAATTTTCTTTGATTCTTAAAACATCACCATGTGACCCAGTCACATCATGTATCAAGAACCTCAGAATAGAAACTTAGCAGAGTTAGATAGTGGACTTTACCTGAAGTAGAGTCAAACTTATTGACATTAACATCCTTAGGTAAATTTGGCAGGTTCGCAACCAATGCCCCTTTCTTTGGCAATATAAACATATGGACCCTTTGATAATGGTACACGGGACTATCACAGACTTAGCTTTTCTCTTTACCATTTGGTCAACCGAGTTGACTATGGCCGATCCCTTTCCACTGGGAAGAGAGAGCTTTACTAGATATCCAATGTCATCATTGTCAATGTCCATAAAGTTTTAAGGAAGTTGATCTTAACAAAATAGATAAGATCATTAATGGTCTTGTCACAGTCTGTTTCATAGGTGTCCCAAAGGAACTCACTATGTGACTTAGAAAGTGATTGAACCACCAACTTTCTCAAGACTTTGACACCCAACTCTCCCGGCTTGTCAATATGTGACTACATCTCCAAGATGTGATCACACCTAGACCTTGCCTTGCCAATAGGGCTTGAGTGACCTTAAACTTTTCAAGAACTTGTGGGTTAGGGAGAATAATTTGAAGAGGTAAAGAAGTATGATATCCATGGGACATCAGCTTGTTTCAAGAGATTTAGGAAGATCATAAATGTCTAAACCAGACATGTTTTTGGGAGATATTCAAGATAGTTGATCTTAAGTCCTTAATATGACACCCAATATGAAATATTAAGGCTAGGAACCAAAAAACTAGTTTATAACTTAGAAGAGGTATGCCGTAATCCAAGCTATAAAATATTTGAAGGTAGGTGAATGACGATTCACCAATTTCCACCAAGATAAACGAAATGTATTATTAGGTTTTAATTGGTTTTTGAAACTCCTAGATCTTTGAGATTCATTGAACTGTTCAATGACATGTTTCAATCTCGAGTGTGCCCTTCAGGTTTTGTGACTGGGATGCCGAGGATCACAAAACAAGGTGTGAAGTAACCATGCAAATTACTTGGTACCCTTAAGTGTTTACCCCTCAATCGATGTGCCGGTTAACCACACACGCTCCATCGATGCTATGATAAACATTAAGTTACCCTTTGCCTACCTTGTTAAATACGAGTTAGTGTGCCGGTTAACCACACACGCTCCACTAACTGACTTAAACAAAGTGCAAAGTGTAATTTCATGGATTAACACCTTATTCACATTTTCCTAAGTAACTAAGATTGGGTATTATTAAGAGTTTAGTTACTTAGTATTTATCATTAATACTTTTAGTGAAGGGAGAATTATAGTCCTGTCAAACCCGTTCGGCTAACGACCCTCCACCAGTCAAGCAAGCGGTGGGTGAGAGTGGACACCCATTAAGTTGCCATTTTATAGGCAACAACCTTATACCCACCTTATAGACCGGCTTCATGAATGAGGCGTACTAGCGGTAAGACTGACTTTACTCTTATACATATATATATTATTAACTTATAATATTATAAAGTATAAGGGTTGAATTTTAACTTTTAAAATTCTAAGGGCTAACTTGGAATTAAAGAATTCATAAGAGAAAACTTTACAAATTGCAAAACTTGAGGGAAAGTTTTGAAACTATTCAAAACTAATTAATTCCATGATTTATGTGTTTAAAGTAGTTTTAATCCAAAAACTCTTCAAGTTCCATAACTTGAGGACAAGTTATGGAAGACTTTAAACTAATAAAAGAATTAACTTTTCTTTATTTTATAACTTATGGAATTAATTAAGGTTACACTTTTTTTTAATTTATTATTTAATGAAGAGACTCTTGAACCTCCATAACTTAAGGACAAGACTCTTCATCTTTTGTAACCATTGCCAACTTTTATGAGTTTTATGAAACTTAAATGTGACTTTTCATATAACTTGAGGACAAGTTACAAAAACACATTTTAGAATCACCTCTTAGATTAATTTGGATTGAAAACAACTATTTCACTCAACTTTCTATTAATCTAAGCAACTCATAAGAACAAGATAATTCAAATCAAACTTTTTCATGTAATTAGTCTAAACCTTAAACTAATACAAAACATGAATCTATTGACAATTATCTTTGAAATTGGATTAGCATGAACATTACCACATCAAAAACAAGTTTATAAGTTCAAAAACATCTTAGGATAATGTTCCTAGTCCAATTCCAACCAAAAAAGTCGAGTTTATGATGTCTGGGGGTCCAACTCGTCGAGTGCATGAACCAACTCGGCGAGTTGGATGCTTTTTGCCTTGGACTCGACGAGTCCATTCATGGACTCGGCGAGTCTGCTAGGCAGACATCATCAAAACTCGTTTTTTCAGCTCCTTTTGCAAGTATAACAAGAAAACAAGCCTCGGCTCTGATACCACTGTTGGGTTTTGAGCATTCTAACACTCCTAAGTGTACATGCAACCCTAAATACCTTGGATCTATGTTTTCTCTATTATACATACAAATATGAACATCCAAGGTATTATCCTAATCTAGCAAATAAAATAATGAATATAACAAGATAGAATACATACCTCTTTCATGTAGAAAGTCTTCATGAAGCTTGAGTGCCAAGTGCCCCAAGTGTGACACCTCAAATGGTTCACACAACACCAAACACACTTGGAATAACTTGAGAGAATTCTACACTTCATGAAAATCGGCTAGCCCTCTATTGCACATTCTAGTGTCATACTAGTGGCCGATTTTGTCAAGAATAAGATCTTTATATAGTGTTACAATTAGGGTAAATCATGACTTTCCATTTCCTTGGATCCATGGGTTCAAATACACCATGGAGCATCCATGGACCATCCTATGGGTTTTAGCCCAACTTGATTATCCATGGAGCATTAGCCCACTATACAAGTATGGGTGATTTACACAATCAACCCATATATTTAATTAGTCTTCTTTTGATCACTTAATTAATCCTAGATTAATTCTTGATCAATACTAATTAAATAATCTTATTATTCTTATTATTAATATACTAGAACTTATAATATATTAATAACCATAAGTGTCTTATTTCTCTCATTATAGTCTATCCAAATGCATGATGCCATGCAACCCAAATGGACCATGCCGGGTCGGGTCAAGTCTTACCAATTATAGTTATGGACTTAGACATTAATCCAACAGGAAGTGCCTAGTGGACGATTCAAAGGTAGTGCCGTTAGAGGATATACAGGTTGATGACAGCCTGAATTACATTGAGCGCCCAGTCGCAACCCTCGACAGGAAGTCGAAGGATTTGAGGAACAAGAAGGTGGAGCTAGTGAAGGTGCAATGGCAGCACCACAAGGGTTCGGAATGGACTTGGGAGCCGGTGGACGAGATGATGGAGCATTACCCCGAGCTGTTTCAGGATCGAGTAGCAGACTTCGAGGACGAAGTCTAAAATAAGTGGGGGAGATTTGTAGCACCTGGTTCCTGGTACGTAAATCTTATTTGAGTATTCTCTTTTTTTTTAGCCTTGGACTCGGTGAGTCATAGGTCCGACTCGCCGAGTAGATACGGGACCCGGGACATGTTTAAGTTGGCGACTCGGCGAGTCCATATCCTGGACTTGGCGAGTCACCGCTGTTGGATGAAACCCTAAGTTTCAGGGGTTTGCACCCTATTTAAACCTCATGTCCGCCCCAAAGCCAGCCCCCATTCACCTCAGAGCTCCCAACCCTCGTTCCAAAGCTTATTTCCTTGAGAGTTTGAAGCATTTTGTGTGTTCTTGAAGGATTTGAGAAGGAAGTGGAGTAGATCAAGAGGAAGGGAAGGAAGCCAAGCATCTTAGTGTTCTCTCAGTGATTTCTTTGAGGTATAACCCGTTTTCCCTCTGTTTTTATGCTTATTGCTTCATTAAGTCTTTCTTGAGCCCTTCCCCAAGCTTGTATGTGCAATATAATTCGTAATAAGTTGATTGGCCTTTAGATCTAGGCATGATTGAGCCCCAGGAGCTCAGATCTGTTGCCTTTATGGAACCATGTTGCTTGTTCACCTTAGATCTACCCTTTTGAGGCATTTTGAGCCCTAAATCCCTCATTGGTGAGTATCTACACGTAAAGTTGGAAACTTTACGTGTCATTCATGCTCTAGGAACCCAGATCTGTGAATAGCATGGACTGGAATCGAGAAAAATTGCGTATATAGTGATTGCATGGCGACGACTCGGCAAGTCGTTCATCTGACTCGGCGAGTCTGCTCGCGAGTCTCCGAGTTGTCCCCTTTTCGTTGTGTCGAGTGTGTGTGGTGAGTCATGGGGTGTGACTCAGTGAGTTGGAAGCCAAACTCATCCATGGAGGAACTCGGCGAGTCCATGCCCTGACTCGGCAAGTTCAAGGCAATCTCCTTAGATCAAGAACAGACTCGGCGAGTTGTTCATACAACTCAGCGAGTCGCAACATAAGTGTTCATCGGATGAAGATGAACTCGACGAGTTGTTCATACAACTCGGTGAGTCTCCGCATAGTGTTCTTCGAATGAAGATGAACTCGGCGAGTTGTTCATACAACTCGGCGAGTAGGATGAAGGACTTGAACCTCGGTTTAGAAGAAGAACTCGTCGGGTCAACGCCTAACTCGACGAGTAGGGACGGGATATAGGACATTCGATTGGATAGGGACTCGGCGAGTTGGAGAGCCAACTCGGCGAGTCGGGTCAACTAAAAATTGACTCTGGCTTTGACTTATGACATGATCAGGGGTAAAATGGTCATTTTACCCAATGGACAGTTAGCAGTGATTGATTGAGTTTGTTGTGGGAATTGCAGCCGAAGGATTTCCGGAGCAGTAGTAGGCAGTCAGTTCTCGACCAGATCAGCAGCTACTTCGAGGTGAGTTACCTTCCAGTAGCGGTGGGTCTACGGCCACAAATTTCGGCCCACCAGTAGGAATTGTATGTGGATGATCGTCTCCGTGATAATCATCTAGGGTTACTACTACTTGTTCCATGCTTATGTGTTAGTATGATGTGATGCTATGTGTTAGTGGTAGTAGGGGAGATAGTCCCCAAGATATCCGGTCGATAGGGCCGAAGGGGTAGTTATACCCAGCCATGCCAGATAGATTCTTATATTGTGGTACGTATTATGTGGTAGTAGTAGAGGGGAGAAGTAGTCTCCGGTACCCGGTCGAGAGGACCGAATGGGAGGCCAGCACCCAGATATGCTAGGCAGTATCCGGTCGAGAGGACCGAAGGGGAGGCCAGCACCCAGGTATGCTAGGCAATATCCGGTCGAGAGGACCGAAGGGGTAGGTCGGGCACCCAGATATGACTGACAATAGATGTATGTTATGTGATTATTATTGTATGTGGTATAGTGGGGGAACTCACTAAGCTTTGTGCTTATGTTTTTCAGTTGTTGTTTCAGGTACCTCTTTAGCCAAGGGGAAGGAGCAGGCCCGGTAGCAGCATATCACACACACTTTTGTTTCCGTAGTTACGAGTTTATTCTGGGATTGACACTCTGATATTTTGGTTGTTTAAATGTTGAGGATTTCAATTTGGTTTTCGATGTGAAATGGTTTAATTATACAATGTTTTAATTATTAATGATTTCCAAGTAATGTTTTTACAAACATTAGAAATAATTCATACACCAAAAGTCATATGCCTTAAGCCTTGGTCTATATGTCATAAGTCATAATACATAATAAATAATTCATACACCACATGTCATAAGCCCTAAGCATAATCCCTAAGACATAATACTTAATACATAAGCCTTAAATCATAAGACTTAAGCCATAAGCCATAAACCATAACCAATATGCTCTAAACTCTAACATATAAGCACTCCTTAAGCCACAGACCATAAAGTCATAAGCACTAAGCCTGAAGTCCTAAGTCATAAGCACTAAGCCTGAAGTCCCACCTATATCTACACCCAACACCACCCCTAAATGCTAAGTGTCACCACAACCAGACACCTCGACGTACAAACCTACACCAACACATCCCCACCCTACACACACACACACACTTCACCCCCACTCACACATATAATCATATCCCCACCAACATTCCTTATATCCACTCCAACCCGCCCATACATATACCTACTTCACCATACTCCCACCTATACCCATATACGCATCCACACCTAGACTCACACATTTCATTAATGTTTTTTTTATTTATTAGTTGCAAATTATTAGAAATATAGTTTTAAATTTATACATCATATGCCAAAAATAGTATACTTTTTGTTAATTGTTTTATAATAGCATATTTATGTCACAAACTCATATACACATATACATACCCACATACATATTTACATACATATACAAAAAACAACAACAACAACAACAATAATAATAATAATAATAATAATAATAATAATAATAATATTAATAATAATAAAGTTAATAATAATAATAACTAGAATTTAAAAAATTAAAATGTTGACATTTATTTTTAATTCAGTTGGATATTTCCAACATACTCCGCTCCCCCAAACTTTGGCTATAGTTTAGATTTCAAAGTTCCCCCAAAAATTTGACTAATCTCTCACCACCCGCCAATTGATATCAGTTCCCGCTCACACCGAACTTCAATGTATGCTTCACATATTCTATGTTGTGTTTCATATTCAACTACGGCCTGGTTCGTCGTTCTATGCACCACCATCGGTCTAACGCCTCACCACCGCTCAACCAAAGCTTCGCCTTGCTGGCAACCTTCACTGATCCACCTCGCCTTTGTTGTCATCGATTGAGGAAGGCATTAGCGCAACATTCAGTCCCAAAAAAGGAAAAAAAAATCAAATTTGAATACCTAAAATCAAAATCAGTTACACCTAAATCCATTTTTTTAGTGTTTTTATGGTTATAGTTGAAGCTTTATAAGATTTATTGGGATTCTGTTTCTAGATTTGCAATTTGGAATCCATTGATCCAAAAAAGTTAATTACATCTAGTGGTCTGTTGGTACGAGCATCTATTTTCATTTGTAAATTATAGTTACTTCAGTATCGCATATCAACTGTTTGATGATTTGTCCAAATGAAAATTTAGATCACTAATAATGAAGTGTTGGTCAAACTTAGTGCTATGTTCCACCTATTTAACCAATTGTAGCATTGCTTTATGATTTGTTTTTCGGAGAACTAATCATTTATGGCATTGCACCTTAGTGTTATTTGGAAAACTAGCCAATTGTACCAGTGGATTTTGAGTTTTTTTTTAACCAACCCAATTTTAGCATTGCACTTTGTGTTTCCTTTTTAAGATCATATCACTCATCTCTTACCACTAACACCACCATCACCACGAGAAGATCTAAAATCTTCAATCAGTTTGATGACCAACAACATTGACAACAATGATAATTCTTTCTATTTAGGTTATCAGGAGAATCATTAGAGCATGTACAATACCCCTATGGAATGCCACTACCCTACAACATATGTGAAAGAACCGATGCTAATGTTTGGAAGTGGTGGGGAGGGTCATAAAGTGTGCACAACTGGTTCCTCCTCTGAAGCATGGAGTTCTTTGAGTCAAACTAGTTATGAAAATTTCAATAAAGATCATTATCACAAGAAACAACAACATCAGATCAAACAGGAAGAATTTACTCTTCAGGTTTTTAAAGATCACAACCAGAGTTTCATCATTAACCACGACTACACTAATCAGAAACAAAAATTTTATAATTTAAATAACTTTGAAAGTGGTCTTGAGGAAGTGGAATAACTCATTGGTGACACAAACAGCAACAACAACATCAGTTAGATGTTCCATGATGATGATGGATACAAAACAACAGATGGTCATAGGGAGATATGTTATCGTTACTAATGGGTACATTTGTAATTAAGGGAAAAGAAACAGAAGATATACTTTAAGATAGTTTTTGGGGTTTGTGTTGATTGTAGTGGAAATCAATGTAAAAAAATCACAAAAAGAAAGAAAGTTCTTTCTTTGTTTTCAGTATCTTTCTGTGTGATAGTACATGTACTAGCCTTTCTTTTTGTTTAATAAAGGCCTTACATTTATAATATTTTTTGTAAATACATTTATGTTTTATTTTGAATTTTTAATTAAATAGGTTAACCAATAAAAATACTAAATATTTAATATATAAATTATACACTTACGAGCTGTTAAAGAGTTTATCTAATATTCGTATCAATATGATGCATATGGTATTCTTCAACTAAATTGATTTGGCTTGGAGAGACAGATTTCAATTGGTTATATTTGTGAAAGAAAAAAAAACAAGGTATTGAAGATTTGTGGCCCATAATGTATAAAAATAATTGTTTGTAAATTTATGATGTATGTTTATAATATTTATAGTTTTCGTTAGAGCTTGCAAAAAAGGATAGTTGCATAAAAAAGAAGAATATGTTTCTTGAAAGTTTGTTTTAGTGTGCATGCTAGTCATTAAAAATAAACTTTAACTATTGGTTTTGTACATGACATCACTCCAAAATAGGTCCCAACAGTTAAACTGTAATATAACCAAAACTCATTTGATAGGCAATTCCAACAATCTTCAAACAAAAAAAATGACATTTTTTATTGCAAAAAACCATCCCAAAGTCTAATCATATGTAATGCAATTTGGGTGGGACTCAATGACTCTATAGAAGTCAAATCGTTGACTTGTCAACAAAGGGTATTTTGGTGTTATTTATTTTTGTTAACCACATTCTTAATCAAGTTCAAAATATATTAATAAGTCACCAGTAAATACTTACAACAACACATTTTCGTTTTATGATGACTATTCTTTAAACATATAGTAGCACGAAAACAATGACCATTATATAACCATAGTCATACATTCAACGATCATACTATAATTATATTGATCACAAATTATTTTTCTTTTATAACTAGATTTACCTATAGACACACATAATAATTTTAACTATAACCAAATTCCACTTACACTCACAATTTTTTTCAAGACAATTCATCATATTTTGACACACATAATAAAAGGTACATGACCATAAATAACCAATACTAACTTGTTTTCTTTTCTTGTGTTAACTAAGTACAACTAGTTTAGAACCCCCTATAGACACACAAATATTTAGTGTGACCATATGTATCACATTTTAACTATTTTGTCTGTTATGTGGCTAAAAAGGCACCAGGTTATAGACACACATACAACTGACACATGTCATAATACGCTTATCTACTGTCTTTCATAAAAAATGTATGACAATCGTAATCGATACATATGGCTACTTGTGACCTATGGCCTCAGTGTTCGAGTGTGACTAATATTTGTCACATTTGGTATAATTAAGTGTGGTTAAAGTTTTGATCATCTATATAATGGCCACATAAACTAATTTAAATGTATCCAAAAACAGTCTCTAAATTTTTTTAGTGACCTTTGGTCACACTTTTAATAAAAACTGTCACAGGCCGTTTTTCGGAAAGTGTGATCGTAGGTCTTTTTTGTACTAGTGATACAACATACAATGAAATGAAGAGAATGGGACGAGTAAAATACCACTCACCTCTACCCTGCACTCCTTAAACCGCACTCAATGTGTGGTGTTTCAGGGGGTGTGGTTCACGTATCCTTCACTATCGACGCTACTACACCCTTCGGCCTTACATTGAGAAAATTGATGAATCGATGATATCTATAAATCAAAATGAGTTTAAATAAAGTAGATATTTATTTTTTGAAATATCATGATAGGTTTAGGTTTGTAAAGAATTTATAAGTTGAATATTATAGCAACTGTATTATAAAAGTAACAAATTAATTTTTTGAATAACACTTGTCATTTTCATTTAAAATACGACTTTTGACAAGCCATCCATTCCAAATTTTCAATATGATTGCGATCAAGAAATTAAGCTTGAAAATAGACAAGTGTTTTCGGGAACATGTTCAGTCGAAGTGGCTGATTCGTAAGGGGGGAGGAGGGAACTTGGGCAACTGTCCATGGCTGATTCGTAAGGGGGGAGGAGGGAACTTGGGCAACCGTCCATGGCTGATTCGTAAGGGGGGAGGAGGGAACCTGGGCAACCGTCCATGGCCCAATTGGATTGGAGGCCCCAAATTAATGTTGATTGTTAACAGGAAGTTCATAAGCTTCATAATTATATTGAAGTGTCAAAATTGATGCATCAGTAGACGATAATTTGTCAAACGGGTGAGCGAAGTGGCAAAGCTAAAGTAAATCCCTCATGGTACTGTGACTTTATTTCTCTCACTCTGAGTTTTTTGATTTATAGTTGTTCATTTTATCAACCGATTTTCTAATCTGTCTATGATGTGGGTTCTAATTTCTAATTTCCTAAAGTTCTATAAGTTCTAATTATTGGTGATTTTTGTGTCACTGGGCATTTTATGTAAGTGGAATTGACATGTGAGCTAAGGGGCTTATTGTTTCTACTATATATTATATGTTTGATGAATGCAAAGTGCATGCATATATAAGATCGAATTATAAGCCAGTAAGACAAAAAAGCAGGGGTCAAGGGGGCGGCGCCCCTTTGCACGGTCCTAAGGGCATCCCCCCTAGCGGGGTCCAAGGGACAGAGCCCCTGGCAGTGGTTTGGGACTGTGCCCCAAAATGTTTTCGAAAATTTGAATTAGTTTTATTATGGAAAAACCGAATTCTAGTAGTGATTACGGTAAGATTGACAAATCTTAACAGTTTTGGAAACCATTAATTTCGAGATTTCCCTAACTAATTTAGAAGATTAAACCTTAATCTTTCATGCATATATACGACTCCTCTTTTGAGTAGTATATAGAACCCTTCTCAGCTCTTCTTCTTCTTGAACAAACTTATAACTCTTTGACAATTTGGCTTGTGTTTTTTTACCTAGATACACAAGTGTCGTTTTAGATTATCCTAGATCGAATGTCCTATAAGTCAGACATAGGGTGGAAATATCAATTCGAAAAGTGAACTTACACGATCCATAAGGAATTTGGTTCTCCACAATCACCCTACATTTTACTCCCCAACACTAAATAATGATTTATGAAATATAAAGTTCTAAAGTTTGATTCTCAACTAAAATTGATTGTTCGGTATCTTTAACATTATTCTATCTCTAAGTCTAAATATATGGTAAGTGAAATATATTAATCACTTAATTTTTATTCTCTCGTCTCTTTGATTTTTAGGTGTATAACATCTGAATCTTGAGGTACATTTTATTTATTTAAGTTTGGTTGTTTGGAGTTTCCACGACATGGTGGAGGCACCACCACGACACGACGAGGCTAATGGCGTAGCCAGGAATTTATTTTATAGTAGGCCAAATAATTTACAAAATACGAACGAGATATGGAATCTGTAGTTTTGAATGGGACGGGTCATATCACAACCTTAGTTCCTTTTATTTAACAAAGTTATATATATATATATATATATATATATATATATATATATATATATATATATATACTTAAATTTTGGTGGGGTAGGCCAAGGCACACCTTTGCCTCAATGTGGCTACGCCTCTAGGCAAGACACTTCTGGACGTGAACTTCATTTAATTCGCCATAGCGTGACCGCCATCTGGTGAATTAAACCCTATTTTTTTGAGTTTGCACCCTATTTAAAGGAATTAAGAGGCTAGGGTTTGTCCATCCTCAGCCTCCATGGACCATAACCCTCCTAAGCTCTAAATAAACTCTAATTTCTTTCCTCCATTGTTGAAGCTCATTTGGTGCTTTTGGAAGATCTTGAACGAAGAAGGAAGAAGAAGTGAGCCAAGATCTAGAAAACAAGTTTTCATTCCTCATTCTAGCATATTTTTTGACCTATGTAAATGTACATAACTTGACCTTTATGTTGTTAGGTTGCTAGATCCTTAGTTTTGTCCCATATTCTTCTTGTTCTTGTTAGTTGGGATTGTGAGACCCCATAAAGTTTGCAACTTTATGAATCTCTAGGACGTTTGGAGTGGTTGATGTTTTGGATCTAAAGTATGGTTGGATTTTGAGCCATGCATGAGATTTTTTTTTATCATAATCCTTATTTTGACCTAATAAGAGTTCAAGACATGCATTGGACATGCATGTTTATAAAGCACCAACTTTTATGTTAGTTTTGGTGTTGGAAACTCTTTTGGAGTTGATGAACTAACAACTTTAGAGATTAAGTGCTTAATGGTTAAGTTCATGTCATGTTTTGCCTATATTGGACCTCGGGTTTGAGATCTTGATCTCTTGAGAGGTCGTAAGGGATAAAGTTGGAAACTTTATACATTAGACCACAGGAAGGACTAGATCTAAACTTTGGTGTTATTGAGATCGAAGAAAATAGCTTAACCCATTAAGTTGTTAAGAACCCAATGCCTACGACGTGACATCCTGATCGCCACAGTGTGATAACTTGGGTGGATCGACTGTTTTGTCGTTTTTAGGCCACGATGTGGTCACAGGTTAGCCACAACATGGCAGTTGGCTGAAGTCAACTTTGACTGTTGACTTTTTTGCTTGAGTTGACTTTTGGTCAAACTCTTAGTTTTGGAAGGTGGGTTAAGGGTTTACCTTGTGTGACTGTCCAGGTGGTGTATAACATGTGTATTTCATCAGTGAAAGCAGTAGTTGTTGATTATCGTCTGAGAGGTGAGTCTTCTCACTGTACTCGTGGGTCGAAGGCACCAATGTCATCCCACTGGATTGTGTTATGTAGGATGCTAGTTATCTTTGTGATACTTTCATGGAAGACCGTAGGGGTAGCCCGTGACATTTGTGTGAAAGACCATGGGGTAGCCTATGACACTTATACGTAAGACCTTGGGATAGCCAAGGAACTACAATGGAAGACCATGGGGGCAGCCCATGGCAATGGTATGAAAGATCATGAGGGTAGCCCATGACACTTGTATGAAAGACCATGGAGGTAGCCCATGTCAATGTATGTATGGTATATGATATTTTGGGGGACTCATTAAGCTTTGTGCTTATTGTTTTGTTGTTTAACACTTTCAAGTACTTCCAATTCGAGAGGGAAGGGATCGACTTGATCGCATAACATCCCCTTATGATTTATGCATCAATGATCATATTACTCTTATGTTTTTGATACATTTGTTTGATGGTGGATTTGAGACACATGATGTATGGTTTCGACAATTTTAAATAAAAAAATTTATCATTATTTTGGGATGTTACAAGTTGATTCACGTTAGGCTTAATTTAAGAAATGATGAAAAATATTGAAAAGGCAAATGTAATGTGGGAGATACACCATGTGCATGATATGGGTGGATTGTTTATGAATGTTGGTTTCATTTCAACTATTTATTTAATGAGTATGTAATTATTTATAGTTTTGTGGTTATCATGATTTCTGTTACATAATCACTTGCTAAAAAGGATGAAATTTTATTAGTTTAAAGGGTATTAAGTGGTGATTCGTTACGAGGTTTTTGAATTTGGTATGATTTTCAGGATTTTGTTTAATAGATGTTGTTTTTTATTCAATTTCTAGACTATAAGTTGTAATTCAATATGGATATCTATAATTGGTTGTATGATTGTGTTTTTGTTTTACCTATAAATATAATGTGAAATTAGGTTTATGATTAAGTAGCTCGAAGTTGTTCAGGATCCTAATTTGGCCCTAATTGCATGGGTATAAAAGCTAGTAACTTTGTATAATCAAGATCTTAAATCCCCCATTTAACATCGTGATTTTCACCATGCAAGCTTTATTTATTTTGATGAACATTTAACAAAAAATTGCAACGAAAGTCTTTTAGACATTATTTCAAAAACAATTACTCATGTTACCTTAATTCCAAAAACAACCCAAAAGAATCAGTTTAAGTTTTAATGAACCAAAACGATCAAATGACCACCATAACAATTCCAAATGGTATTAACTAAACATAAAAAGGAACAATTTACCTAATAAGCTTGTAACATCCCAATACAAGGCTAGTAACATCCCAAAATAATGATAAATACAAGGAAAACATGACAAACAAAAACAAGAAACAAGTGTCAGCAATTGTTTAGTGAGCCAACAAGTTATATAGTGTCAAAGTGAAAACATACAACCCCCCTAACAGGTCAAAGATTTGAATTTTCAACACACAACAAGTTTTCAGCTTTACAAAGTACATATCATCGCATACAATTATTATACATTGCTTTAACGTTGCATTATATATTTTACTTGTGTTTTTCAATTTTGTAATTACTTGTCCTAACTCCTCATTATAATTATTTAATAATAATAGTTCATCGCTATAATTACACACTCTGGCTCTTTGTAATTACTATTATTATTTCCACTGCTCGTAGGTCCCTACGTCAATAATTGAGTTTCTACATCGCTCAACCCTAAAAGGATACCCAATTCACTAGTAGCATGTTTAACTTGATTGATTCATGAGGTGAGGCGCAACTCTCACCGAGACATGGTCGTCTTGTTTCGTAATGTTTGCTACTTTGATACTGATGGGTTTTAGCCATAAGGACATCCTATGTGCTCATGCAAACCCTAATGCTTGGACTAGGTTTCTCTATTGTACATGCAATTCATCCAAGACTTTAAACCCTAGATTTAGCATACAAGTAATCAAATTAACTTATGAATGGGGTTTAGATCTTACCTTGATTGTTATGTAGCAATAACAATCTCAAATCCTCCTTATAATGACTTTAGAAAGCTTAGAGTCACAAATGTCACTCCTCTAATGGTTCACAAACACCAATAGCAAGAGGATGAAGAATAAGGAGAGAGGAGGCTACCCAAAACGTGTGGAAACCCTAAGGAACAAGTTGACCACGTTTTTGAGTCTCAAGGGTCCTTTAAATAGTGAGGCTATTAGGGTTATCTAACAAGGAAACCCTAGTTTGGATGCTTAAACCCTAAGCAACCCATGGACTCCCTCCTTAGAGGCCTAGGACGATTTCTAATGGGTTTCCCCATAGAATTCGTCCACCCCTCTAATATAGAGTCCATTAGCCCAATATCCAACTATCACACAATTGACAGTTCTAGTCCCTTAAGTTTAATTAATGTCTTTTTTCCACAAACTTAATTCTTATTAATTCTTGACTAATATTAATTAAACAATACGATTTCTCCTTTAATATATTATTCTCATAATATATTAATAAATCATAATTAATCCTCTCTATCCATAATTCATCATATCAAGTTGCTTTGGTGAAGGCAACCCAAAAGGACCATGCACCATCGGGTCAAGTACATACCAAAATAGTTATGGACTTAGACACTAATCCAACAGTCTCCCACTTGGATAAGTCTAATAACTATTATGCGTATGACTTCATATCCTGATCTGCAATCGTAGCTTTCAAAAGCTGCTGTCAACTATGATCTTATCAAATACGCGTGTCCTTTTGATAAGGGATCATATATTCCTCCATTCTAGATATCGTATAGATATAAGACATGAATTCTAATCATTCTCTCTATACTATTTCCCGACTTCCGATTTATGACGATTGAGAACATACTACAATTGAACTATCAATTTAGTCCCGGCTTGGCCAAGCACTTAGGTGCCATCACTAAATCATCGAGGGGCCCAAAGATATCGCTTTTATCCTACTTTGGATAAAAGGAACGGATAAACTTTGACTCAATGCTCGCTTGCACTCACTTACCAAATTACACACAACAATATGTTTTATAACACCAAGTTATTGGTGCGTTTACATATTATCAATGTGCAACCGATTCGCAAGATACAACTCACACATCTCGGTTTTAAGAATATAAGATATTATCGTCTCACTAATCACTTGTGATAAAATCCATGAAGTGATTCAAGTGAGCGTGGGTTTAATCAAATGCTCAAATCATATTCGTAAGCACTCATGAACGTTGCAGTAAACATTTGCTTATGTCTAATACACTTTAGACAATCCACACCCCAATTCATGACAGTCTTCATTCATACCTACTTCCAACATATGAACGACTGTGGCCCGTTCGAATAATTTGACTGTTCTGAACCAATTAAATTATTCAGGAAGTCAAAACATGCAAAGTGAAACACAAGAATAATACTAATCCTAAAACACCTTTTATTTATCACCATATCGATTACTCATTATTTGTTGTTTCGGTTAATCAACTTCTTACTTGAATTATTACAACACTTGTCCCATGCTCTTAGCATGCACACAATGTTTACCTATGGTTCTTACTTTGTGAAATAGATCAAATGAACTCATTTCCAATCATACTCATTTCATGTACAACTCCCAATCTCTATCACAAGTGTAAGAATATCAAATTCTTGTTACTTATAGAATATGCTAGATTCTAACATTTTATGCAATGATCCTTTCGTAATGTCATAGCACAAAAATCACAATGACTACTGCCAATAAAATTACATAGTTTCTATTTGAGATTGTTACAATACAATTCCATAGACATGATGTCTCTCACTCAAAGTACATTCCTTTGAACATCCTTTTGCATAAAATTTTCTAATCTAGACATAGACTCTCAATATCCAACTCCCAATATGGAAACATTTCCATATTTTCCATATGACAACTCATTCTTAATAGATTCTTATCTATTCGTAATAATGTCGATATGGTCCATCCAATATCATACTTCCAACTATTCACAAGCGACCAATCCTCAGCGAGCTTTGGATCATCCTTTGATAGTTGTTTAATTATCTTAGTCAAAACCGATTCTTGTCCTTTTTCCCTCTAAATGCGCTAGACATTTGGAAAATTTTAGAATGGTCAAATATTATAGCATTTTCAATCAATCCTATACCCAAAGCGTATGGGACACGATGCATAATGTCTTACATAAAGATACGATACTTTATCAATCTTTTTCTATAATATTTTATGTGTCACGTTCTCACAATTTGAACTATGAAGAGGGATGCCATAATCATAATCGAAAATTGAGAATGCACTATGTATCCTTGACTAAATTTATTAACATTCCACAACCTAAGCCTTTAGATTTGAAATGAAGCATAATATTCTCTCCCTTAATTATAGCAAAACAACTTTTCAACCCTTACGACTTAGCAAAGTACAACTCTTGTTTCTATAATTAATATTGCTAACTTGCAATACTTGCCTTAATAATCATACAAGCACAACATTTATGCTCCCACTATGATGATTATTATCACATAAACATAACTCTTATGCTCCCACTAGCTTTGACATGTATTCAGAAATAACTTAACTTCCAAAATACAATTCCTATTGAATTTCTTAAGTTCATATTTCTAATGCTTTGATAATCCTTTATCTAAGCTTCTCAAACTTATACACCTTTGCCTTAGATAGTTCATATGTGTGTCTAAGCAATTCAGACTAATTGCCAAGTCTCACAATTCGAATCATGGAAAGGGATACTGTAACCATAATCGAATTCGAGAATACAATATTCACAATCATTATCTCCTTAAAATCTTTCTCAGTGAAAGCATTTCCTTACAGTCATTTTCATGAAGGAGGAAATCTTATGACACTTAGATTTTAATGGTGTATGTGTTCCTATCCATGTGAATTTGTCAAAACCAAAGTTTATGACAAATCCAAATTCATATGGACCGAACTTTCTCAATCCTGATTTCTTGCCTTATGGTAACACGAGTGCCCACCATGTCTTCCAAGTAGTTAAGCAGCTCACCCTTTCCTATCAATGTACTTTCCATTGATCATGGTGCTTGCCTTTTATGCGCTCAAATGAGAACTCATAGAACTCATATGCAAAATTAACTCAATTGAAACGGCCACAGAAACAAGATAGTGTCAACACGATAGGTTGTAAACCTCAACTCGTGTGCTAGTGATGATCGATAAGGTTTATTCTTGATCTATTCTTGAAACCTTTCAAGACCATTAAGACTCCCACTGACTCCTTGACATATAAGGTTCTCTTGTTAATAAACATTTATCGACAAACAAATATTCAAAAGTTAGTGTAGCTTTTATCAAGACAAAACACTTCACAAAATTGGTCCTAGTTGGTCTTTGTCTTATCCAAGACATCACAACTTTCCAATTTCAAATGTGCGAGAATAAGAAAACCTTTTTCCAAATTCTACATTTGATGAATGTTATAAACCTTCTTAAGACTTGTCACTCAATGTCACAATCTTAACTCTAAGACTTGTTTTGGAACGAAGTATGATTGACTTCTTGACTTAACCATTTCTTCAATTCTTGATTCCTCTTCTCAGACATACAATTGTACTAAGACTCACTTAGAGGATCAATTGAGATATGGTTCTTAATCATTAAGACCTATCATAAAACATAATAAAAGGCATTCTCCCTTCTTCTTAGAATAGATAAACTTTTATCTTTCTGACTACTTGATTCTTCTTATTCGTTATGCTATTGATTTAAACTCTTTCAATCAATTCAGAATTACACTTAATCTTATAAGCATAATCATATTTACTAAACCTTTAGTAAATCATGACGAATATCTTTGTTACTATTATGGTGGACTTGATTAACACACAACCTTGTGTACTCAATCTCCTAGTCCTTCACTTGACACTTTGTCAACGAATTAGTCTAATTTCCAAATATGAAATTTCTCATTCATCATGCAACCAAGTTGCATGATTCCAAGTTTCTGTCCAATTGAAACTTGGGCGATGAGAAACTCTCTCTATTTGGTAAATTCTTGACATTTCCACAAATAACATAATTAAGAATCAACTCCATTATTGCTAATAATAGAAACATTCAAACATCAATTTTTTCATACACGCCATTGCAAGGATAAATAAATAATATAAAATCAAAATTTATTTTATTGCGGAAAAATTTGTCCTTACAATGCAATTCATTGAAAAACTATGCTAATACATATTTCTTAGCACTCTTATTCTAACTCTAAGTAGTAGCTCAAGAATCTAATCTTCAAGTGATGCGATCGAAATCCATTTCTTCACGATTAGATTCAGCTTACTTCTTCCCTTAAGCTTCCTTTCTTTTCTTCAATCCTACAAAACATCAATTGTAATCTTATCACATTATGTATTAAGAATCTAGAATAGGAACTTAAAAGAGTTAGTTAATGGAATTTACCTAAAGCAGAGCCATACGTTTTGACTCTCCAATCTCTTAGATCTCTTAGGTAAATAGGGCAGCTTCATCTCCAATGCCCCTTCTCTTGGCAATAAAAGCAAATTGACTCTTTTGGAACAGCACACGGAGCTACTTCTGACTTTGTCTTTCTCTTATGATCAAACTTTTCGATCATGGCATGCCTTTGGTTGCCATTGCCTATATCCATAGAGGTCTGGAAGGCCGATCCACCAATCAACTTTGCTTTTCCAATGCGCCAAATCATCGCTGATTCAGCAACAATAAGCATGTAGGTGAGATCTATAAGGGTCACGTCCTGGTTCATCATATATTACTCTCTTATGAACTCACTATACGAGTCAGGAAGTGACTGAAGAACCCAGTCAACAGCCAGCTCCTCACAGACAACGGGTCCCAGCGTTCTTAACCTATCAATGTGTGACTTCATCTCTAGGACGTGTGCACACACCGACTTTCCTTCTTCATGTTTACTTACCAAAAGGGCTTGAGTGAGCTTGAACTCTTCAAGTCTTCGAACTTGTGGGTTAGGAAGAATAATTGGAGGAGGTGGAGGAAGTGAAGCATGATCTCTTGTTCCTCGATCGAATCGTGGAATATCATCTTCATGTGGAAAGCTTGTTCTACGGGATCTGGGAAGACTATAGTTGTCGTACTTTGACATCTACAAAACGGGAGAAAACAAATTCAAGTTAGTTGATTGATTGAGTCCTTAATAAATCACCCAAATGAGATATTAAGGCTAGGACCCAACACAATACGCTACAACCTAGAAAAGGGATGCCGTAATCTAGTTACATATTATTTGAAGGTAGGTAAATGACGATTTACCAATTTCCACCATGAAAAACGAAAAGGAAATTTAGGTTTTAAATCTATTAAAATTCCTAGATCCTTTGAGATTCATTGAACTTTTCAATGACATGTTTAAATCTCGATATGCCCCTCGATTTGTGACTGGGATGCCAAGGATCACAAAACAGGGTGTGAATAACCATGCAAACTTACGTGGTGCCCCCACATGTTACAGTCACCTATTCGATGTGCCGGTTAACCACACACGCTCCACCAAACTATGAAAAACATTGACTCACCCTTTGCTACCTTTTCTTAGAACCATTTAGTGTGCCGGTTAACCACACACACTCCACTAACGTCTTCGCAAGGGTACAAAGTGTAACTTCATGGAATTGCATCAATTCACTTTTGCCTAAAGTAACTAAGATTGGGAATTTTGTAAAGGCATTTAGTTACTTTTGTACTTCATTATACTTATAATGGAAGGTTTCTGTCATATCCTACCCGTTCGACTAACGACCCTCCACTAGTCAAGAGTACGGTGGGTAAGAGTGGATACCCATTCAATCGCCATTTTATAGGCAATTTCCTTAAACATCCCTTATAGACCAGCTTCGTGAATGAGGCCTACTAACGGTAAGACTGACTTTTACTCATACATATATATAATGTTAGACTTTTAATGTTATATATAGTATAAGGTGTATTTTACACTTTTAAAATACTAGGTGGTCAATTTTAACAATTATACTTTTAATTCAATTAAATTGTGAACCAAAACTTTATGGATTTATTAAACCTCTTTTAATTATACACTTTAATTAATCAATAAAACCATAAGGGTGTGATTTGAACTTTTCAAAACAATACTAGGGTTTTAGAATTTAACATTTCTAAATTAAACTTTTAATCAACTTTTAAATTCCAAAACTTGAGGTCAAGTTTTGAAACATTTCAAAACATTTGGGTTTAGAATTTAAATATTTCAATATCAAACTTTTTAATCAAAAATTTAAATTCCAAGACTTGAGGGCAAGTTTGAAACTTTTCAAAACACAAAGGATCAAATAGCAAATAATTTAAATTAAACAATTAATTTAATGATTATCTAAATTTGACCTAAAATCAATTTCTTGCAAGATAAGTTACCCAATTAATACAAATAATCAAAATTTAATCATATAAGGAAGTTATTATCTAATCAATTGGTAATTATCTTTTGTTCAATCAAGGATATACTCAAAAATATGTTTAAAATCGGATTTTAATGACCAAAACAGTTAAGGCGAGTATCCATGAGTAAAACAACAAGAAATCTCGAAACTGCCTCCTTCTGACGCTCGAACTCGCCGAGTCCCTCTATGGACTCGCCGAGTCCATATTGGAACTCGTCGAGTTCAGCAATCAGGGAGCCAAAAAAACGATTTTGCAACAAGAATGAATATGATAGGCATCAATACAATAGAAACCAATCAAGGCTCTGATACCACTGATGGGTTTTAGCCATAAGGACATCCTATGTGCTCATGCAAACCCTAATGCTTGGATCTAGGTTTCTCTATTGTACATGCAATTCATCCAAGACTTTAAACCCTAGATCTAACATAAAACTAATCAAATTAACTTATGAATGGGGTTTAGATCTTACCTTGATTGTTATGTAGCAATAACAATCTCAAATCCTCCTTGTAATGACTTTAGAAAGCTTAGAGTCACAAATGTCACTCCTCTAATGGTTCACAAACACCAAGAGCAAGAGGATGAAGAATAAGGAGAGAGGAGGCTACCCAAAACGTGTGGAAACCCTAAGGAACAAGTTGACCACGTTTTTGAGTCTCAAGGGTCCTTTAAATAGTGAGGCTATTAGGGTTATCTAACAAGGAAACCCTAATTTGGATGCTTAAGCCCTAAGCAACCCATGGACTCCCTCCTTAGAGGCCTAGGACGATTTTTAATGGGTTTCCCCATATAATTCATCCACCCCTCTAATATGGAGTCCATTAGCCCAATATTCAACTATCACACAATTGACAGTTCTAGTCCCTTAAGTTTAATTAATGTCTTTTAGCCACAAACTTAATTCTTATTAATTCTTGACTAATATTAATTAAACAATATGATTTCTCCTTTAATATATTATTCTCATAATATATTAATAAATCATAATTAATCCTCTCTATCCATAATTCATCATATCAAGTTGCTTTGGTGAAGGCAACCCAAAAGGACCATGCACCATCGGGTCAAGTACATACCAAAATAGTTATGGACTTAGACACTAATCCAACAGATATTGTGTAATACAAGTCTTTCATGATGTCATTAAGGATTGATACAAACTATGTCGAATCCAACCATGACACACCTCCCATATCTCGTGTGATGTTTACGTCATCTTTTCTTGTAAAGCCAACACCACTCTATTTTACATATCCTTGGTAAACCATGTGTCGAATTGATCTGATAGAGAAAACATTCGACTGACTTTCCTCGTATAACCAACATTAACTGACTTCCCTCGTAGATTCAACATTACTTGGTTGCCCTCGTAGATCACACCATTACCTGGATTTCCTCATGGAGCTAACATTACTCCTCGGGTATCTTACGACACTTAGGCAGTTGCATAATCCAGATAAGGTATGCACCTACTTAAGGTCACTACCATCTCCTTTTTATGGATATTCCCCCTTACTTTTAATTATTTATAATTATATATAAAAAAGCCATTTTCATTTCATATTATTATATATAATGTCAATGTTTAATTATTACATAATACATCACTAGAATATGATTTCCCTGACATATTTGACAATACGCCCTAAATAATTATTTCATAGTAGAGCATCAACTTTTCCAGCACATATATCATACATAAACATGGACACACATCACAACATATCCAATTTGGATGAACTGGTCGTTTAGTCTATCTAGCATGGGTTTAACATCACCTAGCATATCATATCATCATAGATATCATCTAGCATACATAGCACCCTAAAGTTCATACCACAACCACATAACATATTTCTAGCACATAACATAAACATTCCATATCACACACAAGTTATACTAATTCGGATCAATCGATTCGTTGTCAAGAATTGCATATTATCGACCTTGTACTAAGGTTGTAAAAAGATTGATTTGTCTCTAATCCAAGTGTAGTGAGTTAGGAACATAGGAAATCAACACTTCAACAAACAAATCAAACACCCTAAAAGACGATATAACAACAGACAGGAAAAAAAACGACACCAAAACAGCAAAATAACATTGTTATGTTCCTCAAGAATGTCACATATAGAAAGAAGCACATCAGACCCGATCAACGATCGCGAAAACCATAAACACCAAAAACCTGTAAGCGTGTCGTGACTCTATCATGGCGTGTCGCTCCTGGTCGTTAAAACCATTCTCTAGACTTTCAATCTTTATTGTTCTATACCAAACCTATTCCTACTTTGTGGTTAGTTCAACCTCAAGAACCCATCTTAGGATTGTTGGATTGATTGGGGAGTTCGTGATGGCATCAGGGCACTAAAACAACACCAAAACCCCACACACAAGCCAAGACTACCACCTACATAACTTCTAATGAATTGGAAACAAAAGTAAGAGATGAGGGAGTGATTCATACCTCCTAGAAAATTTGTGATGATGCAAGGAGCAAGGTAGGACAGAAAGAATCGAGCAACACACCAAGAATCCACCAACAATGACCCCTGCCACTCTTCAACTTATTACAATACTAAAGATAAAAAGGCACCAGAGAACTCTCCCTCACTCTAGGATGTGTTGGATGCAAATAGGATGGAAATCTCATATTTTAGGGTTAGCTACATTAAATCACCCCATAACTTCCTCATTTGGCTCTTGAAGTATCATAAAATGCCTCATAAGCCCATGTACATAACCAAACTTCATTTTATTACACTTGACCCCAAAACGAACTTTAAATCAATGTAAAATCTAGTTTAAGATTAAAAATTAACAAAACCCTAACCCTCAATAATGGAAGGAAAACTCAGGACGCTACAAGCATCCCCTCCTTAAAAGGATTTCATCGCAAAATCAATTGCCAACACGAACATGCGAGGATAACAAACCTTCAAGTCCACTTTAACCTCCCAAGTCATTTCGACTCATGCTTGATCTTCCATTGGACCTTAATGAGCTTGACTCATTTCTTCTACAACTGCTTGATCATACTATCCAATATAACTATCGACTCTTCTACCAGGCGCTTCGTCTCATTGACTCACAACTTGTCTAATTGTAAGGCAATTAATCCTAACTTGCCTCATTTTCCAAAAAGAATAATTCCTCTCTAAGATGAGACTTTTAGCATCGCTTTCTCACCCACCTCTAAGGTCTTTGATCAAAACTCCATGACATAAAACTCTACCAGACGTGGCGGAGGTACACTTAACAAATATTCAGGGAGAATGATACGTATTTTATGTACTAAGTAATAAACCTACTAATCTAGACTAACTAATACACGATAGGCATTGTACCTAATTGAATAACAGGATAGTTTGGGTAAGCATGGTATCGAACACAAGGAAGGGAAACAACAGTTAAATTACTACTAGATGTTAACTAATTTAAACAATTAATAAAATAGGGTGGTTTTATAGTTTTGAATGTCTAGAAACTTAAACACTACTTATCAAAAAATCATATTAATATTAGAGAAGAGAACAAAGAAACGAGTTAACCAAGAATTTAAAGAGTCTTTTGCTTAGATGTGATTCACTTGCTCCGATGGTTGATTTAGTGGAACGTGCAATGGATTGAGTTGTTTGTTGCTTACCGATTCCTAAGTTGATTAAACTTTATGATCAAAAGAATAATCCTCTAATAAAACTAATTCATTCATACATTGATCATGTGGATAAACAAATAAGATTACTAGTATTAAGTTTGAGTTAAGCTAGACTTGAAATAAGGATTGACATTAATGGATAATAACATCAATTCAACACATGAATGATCATCACATATTAGCTTCCACATTAATTTACCTATTTATCCCTATGTTTATGATCAAAACACTAGTCTTATAACTTTGATGGACACAAATTCATAAGATTCAAGTTTACCAAATAAGAATGATCATCTAATTCAGAAAAACACAGTAATAAACAAAAAAGTAGTTATCATTAACACAAAAGGGTCTTTGACAAGCTATCATAACAAATAAACAACTAGCAAGAATCCAAATCCACTTAATCAACACATAGCATGCAAGTTCATATACTCTAAACGAAAGTTAGGGTTTTTAGCCCATAACTACAATAGACAAACACATAAAAACGAAATCTACTTTGCTAAACATGATCAAAACAAAGTAAATAAGTAATTAAGAGTGATGTTGCCTTTAAATCTCATCAAAATCAAGCCTTCAATCGATCTTTGTGTACCAGAACCTCCAAGGAATGTTCATGTCCTCCTAAAGTCGATAATAACTTCCAACATTCATTAGGGTTGAATATATACGATTAAAATAACTGTTACCCCCCTAATTATGGGATGTATACCTATCTAAGTAAAGGTCTGATCGTAATCACAAAGATTACGGATCATATATATAAAACTACCGAATATAGAAAAGATCATCAAGAACATTATCTTCACGTTGACACTAATAAGGTCTTGTGTTGGCAGTGGCGCTGGTGGTGACGTTGGCGGTCTGTGTGTAATGTTTGATTTATCAGATCATAAGGTATGACCTTATGTTTATTACAAAATTTATTGTTGAAGCGATAAAATAAAATGTAAAAATAAAATATTATTTAGAATAAATAATCTTAACGAAAGTTGTAGTAATCGTGACGACAATTTTATGAGTATAAAGAATGCAAAAAATTGACTTCTAATGAGGAAGTTATGATTTTGTCAAAGTTTTGCATTTAGTCCTAGACAACAATGGAGAGCAATTGTTTGTTAGTCAAAACAATCTAAATGAAAGTTGATGTCCTCGTAAATACGAATTCGTTATTTGTCGATATGCAGAACGTCAAGAACAGAGTTCGTATGAAGAAGTTATGATTTATAATAACATATTTATGCAATAAAATAAAGTATAAATCATATATATATATATATATATATATATATATATATATATATATACACACACACACATACATACATATTTATAGGTCATCAAAAATGTATCGGCGATGTGGTCGATATAAGACTAATATTGAATACATTCAACATTAGTTTAGTACAAATATGTGACATCCCCAAAATCACGGCCAGAAAAGACCGATTTCATTTATGCTTTTTAAAATAATTTCAGAGTAAATCCTTTTGATTTAAAAGTGTTGCGGAATTTGTTCCCAAAACAAACATGATAAAATAATATTTATCAAAGCATTTCATCAAGAGATGCATTTTCATTATACAATCAAAACTCGGGATGTCATGTTCCAATACAGACCATAATGCATAAACGATAACATTACAAGTCATTCAACAAATATATACATATACAGACTTGTAAACAAAACAACTCGATGATTCATCCATCTTACGCCCTTGCGCCACTTCCTGTAATACAAATAAAACTGAGTGGGTCAGGCTTGGGAGCCTGGTGAGCATATAGGGTTTTCAACCCACAATAAATAAATTATATTTAATTTCACCAACCAATCACTATCCCGATTACCCATTCCCGTTATCCTCACTTTACGTCCCTAAAACAACATCTATTTCAAGGGACCTAATCAAGGATTTTCATCGGGACGGACATTACTGCTAAGGGGTTTCCTCAACAATAGATATCCTAAAGGCAACCATGAGGGGGATAGAGTACACCGGTGAACACATCGTTCATAATACCTACAGGTTATGAACCTGCTAGCGTTCCACTAGACTGTCTAGAAAGAGTCCGTGGTCGTTATCCATACTCCGCTGAATAACTAGATCAACAACAACAACAACATCGAGGCCTCTCATCTGTTTATTACACACCAACTATCTACTCATCTTCTACCCAACATATTAGTAGATAAAAATATATATTTTCATACATAGTTTAAAACCTGTATATCATTTTCATTCAATACATATTCCACATAACAGATGAGGCACACCCACATAACACGTATTTCATAGGAAATAAATCAGATCTATGAGATAGAAGAGAATGAATATACATTCGCACATATAACAACAAAATTATACACATAAACAACAATATACTTAATACACTCAAACCATACTTGTATTATTATCGTGTTTATGAAAGGTAGTATACACTCACTTGATCAGAAGATGATCGGACAACACTACGACTTGCAGAAGTAGTAATCCTCAGCAGATCTGGAAGATCTCTACAAAAATCGAACTTCTCGTGGGCTGAGCTTCGGCTCGGGAATCGCACTTCTTGGGATCTTCGGGATCTCGGGACTTGCTTCGGGGCTCGAGAATAATACCGGGGCTTTGGGGTATTTCTGGCACGCAAATCGTTGCAAAACGGGAGAGAGAAGAGAGAAAATAGCAATTGAGTCGGCTGCCTTCGGATCCTATTTATAGGAGGCTGGAGCCTCGGAGTACGCGGGGCGTACTGCAGTACGCGGGGTGTACTGCTCCGAAATCGTCACTGCTTACGTATCCGAAGTGCTCGAGTGCGAGTGTCGACATTCCTCGGTGTACGCGAGGTGAGTACGCGGGGCGTACTTCGGATGAGTTCGATGACTCCTCTTCGGATAATGCCGGATTTTCCAATTAAATTTAAATACAAATTATTTAATAAACTTCGGAAATTCATATATTTTTCATACGAACTCTGTTTTCGACTTTCTTTATATCCACGCGAAGGTGAGACTACGCTCTACAACTTTTGTTTAGACTTCGTTGGCTAATTTTAACTTTATTTTTATTATTTATTTTTAATAGGCCGGGACAGAAAAACTTCGTTATAAATTCATAACTTCTTCGTTTGACGTCCGTTCTCGCCTAACTTTTCATCGCTTCGATACCAACAACGAGACCTGCGATCCTCATTTAGATTGCTTCGGCTAAAAAACGCTCGATCTCAAATCGAGTATTTCAGGCTGCATACCGCTAAGTCGAATCTTCGATAAATCATAACTTCCTCATACGAAGTCAGATTTGGGCGTTCTATATATATATATATATTCGGAAACCTCGTTTCAACTACTACAACGTTATCCAAAGATATCAAGTTTATTTTACACTTAAATTTTGACGCTTATTTTTATTCTTAATTAATCAAACCACATAATTAAGCAATTAAGCACAAAACACATAATACTCAAATAATACACTCTTATTATTTCAAAACGGGTTACAAAGGTTAACCTAGACTATTACATTGCTAAAAATGGCAAGCCCGGAAACACAGGCGTTACAAAATATCATTACATCTATTTAAAATGGTACTATTAAGGGTCGTTTAAGTAATTATAAGGGTGCTTTTTTGAAATTTTGTTTACTATAAATAAGAGGCTATGGGCTCTGATATTTTTTGCACAGAGTCTCTTTCAAGATTCTTACTCTTCTTACCCTCGAGCATGCGGTTCCTCGTGATTCGACATCTCTTTTTGTAGTTTTAGTATAGTAACCTGAGCGTTGGAAGAATCTTCTAGAAGAAATATTCAACAATGAATTTCTACCCACAAAGTTTCTAAATTTTCGCTAGACGATCTCGTAAGGTTGTTTAAAAGGAATAGCTGAATTATTAGTCATGGAGCTAGCTTTCCTGTGGATCTTCCACCCAATCAAGTAAGTGCATAAGTACTTTCATGAGCATGATTTAATGATTATACCACATGACAATCTTAATACAAGTATTATTACTTAGAAAGCTTTAAGGTATATTGAATACTTACCGGTTAAATGATGTGTTATACATACACACACACATACACACACACACACACACACACACACACACATATATATATATATATATATATATATATATATATATATATATATATATAATAGACATGCATACCGGTAGGATGAAAAATATTTCGTAAATTAGGAAAAAGGTTTTGGAAATTAATTACATGCATCATAGAATTGTCTAGTGATAAAGAAAGACTTATAAGAAATGTTAGTTCAAAGTAAGTTAAAGAAGTACTTAGTTATACCATATGTCCCAATGATATTGCATTTACGGGAAATTTGTATTAAGAGTTGACTATTCATATTATAGTTAGGCCTAGTTATAAACTAAGATTTACAAGGTACGTTGAAATAGAAATAGGTTAAATAAGTGGGTAGTAATCATACAAGTTATGTATGCGAGGTTGGGACAGAGAGTAACACACTATTCTATAACTCTAATATGTGTCAAAATACGGATTATATACCAGACTTATTTGATAAGTTGGATATTTCGTAGACTCATTCTGGGGTGTGTGTAAGATTGGAACAGAGATGAGAGTTTTGTTTCCATTCCACTATCACGAGTCCGAGTGCGGGTTCCATACAAGCCATCTGCCGGAGTAAGATGACGAACACTGACCATTCTAGATAGTTCGGTGGAACACTAGCAAGTAGGGGTGTTGATTGAGTAATTTTTGGATTTCGGGTAATTTGGGTTTTTCATGTAAAAAAATAACTGTTGCCTGACCCAAATTAAATTCGGGTAATTTGTGTAGTGGGTCGGGTTTGGGTAATTCGGGTATTACCCGAAATATATACTTTTTTTTAATGGAACTTGAAATAAACTTAATGAAATAACTATGTCATGCTCTATTAGTCTTGTTTATATAAACAAACGAGGCATAAACGAAGTTCCTCAAACTTTGAACATTGAGATTTTTTAGTCAATAAGATATCAATATGTTAAAAAACAAATACTTAAGGATCTTAGTTTAAAAGTTTAAAATGTTTAAGATAATTGTATCCATAAGTTTTGTCATGTTCTAAAGTTTCGTCAAGATAATGAGTTTGTTAGCTGCAATAAAAACTATAATCTAGAAAACAGTTAAGTTTTAAAGAACATGGTGATATATAAACAATTGCTTTTAATATTGCTGGTGTCATACTATCATAATAAAAGAGATTCAAGTTTTACAATAATGACAGTTAGTTTAAGCGCGATTAAATACCTGCTACAAAGTACAAGCTCTACGAAAGAAAAAAAAATGAATTTTTAAAATAATTCGGGTAATTCGGGTATACCCGAAACCCAACAACCTTATCCTATACCCAATCTAAAAAAAATCAGGTTACCCGAAAAAATTAACCCGATACCCGAAAAAATCGGGCGGGTAATTCGGGTATCGGGTATTTTCAACAGGGCTACTAGCAAGCTCACTACGTGTAGGTGTTAATGAATCATGCTATCCGAGAATAAGGATTGTCTGTTTATTCGAGTACTCCATCCTTTTAGGGTTGCTTGAATGACTTAAACCGACCAAGGAACCCCATAGTTGTGTAGTCAAATAGTTTTTTTTTTAAATCATTCATCAAGCAAGGTGATTCTTTCACATGATTGTATATTAGGATTCGTGAGAATCGACTGGGCGGGGTATGTATGGGTACATTGTTTTATATATGTCCTCGTTAGGATTATATATCTATAGTGTTTGGTAACAATTGGTTTTGCAAGTTTATTGATTATGGATTATTATCATAATAACATCGTGGGATTGAAAACCCTATGTATCTCACCACGCTTCTCAACCTGACTCACTCAATTTATATACATCACATGTAGCGATGTTAAAACTGTTGTATGCTTGAATATGATGTTGAATGGTTTGAATAGAATACCTACAATATTGTTCAGGACCATTAGGTCTTTATGTTGTAACATATGTTGTGTATTGATTATGACATCCTTAGATTTTTTAATTTCGAAACAACATTTGGACTCAAGATATTTTAATAAAATGAGATAGTTTATGCAAAATGTTTTATTATATTGGGATATTTTGCAAACAAAGATATTATGAGCTTTAAAGCGTAAAGATTTTTTTTCGTTTTTGGAAAAAAGGGTATGTCACACGAACCATTTGAGATTTTTAGAAACTGAAGAATATTGTCTTTGAGTTTTCTTGAAATAGTGATCGAGAGTGGAGTTTGACCTATTATGTAGTTAAAATCGATGAAGCCTAAACCATATGTTGTATGTGATGATGTTTTTTTTTATAGTTACAATCTTTAAATACGGTAATTGTTTGGTTTCATCATCATCTTCATCCGGTGGGTTTGGTTTATCTTTAGATTTTTTTGATTCATTTGTTGGATGTATAAACATTGATGAGTGTGTGTTTTTAATCAAAAGTTGCTTCAGTTTTAGGTAAAAATGATTCATATTTCATGAGTGAGTATGTGTATATGTATTTAATCGGGAGATGGTTCTGATTTAATCCAACTACAATTTCATGCATAAGTTTATTAGAGTAAAAAGGCTCCAGATTAGGTGTTTATTGTATGATTTCGGTAAGAAGGATGAAAACAAAATCGAGTTAAGTCATATGTGTGGAATAGGGAAACCCAATATTTGATTTATAAAATAGATTCCAAGCTTCGATTATCTGAAATGGTTTCAATTGCAGGACCTTAGGTTCGATCTAAAGGACACTGGGATGAATGTTTCATATTTATTAATGGTGGAACAAAAATAAAGTGATAGAGTTTAGATTTTGTTTCAGGTTTCTTAATATGCATATTTCTCAGCTACTGTGTGTAATCGTGATAATAGAAACAAAAAAGGGAAGGGAAGAATCGATTGGGGAAATATATACAAAAGAAATAAAGAGAGGTCAAGAGGGATAAATTGATGGAACAAGATTTACAAAGAAGAGGGTGAGCTTAATATCTGATGTGTTTTCATTTAATCATGAACACAAGAAACGTAGTTTAGATTAGAGAGATTGATATGATTAAGATTGACGGAGGAGGCGAGACTGAGAGAGAGAGAGAGATGTGAGCCCATTTCTTTTCAATATTTACTTAATATTAAAAAATCTTTAAAAAAATAAGAAATAGTGGTATATTAGTTTTTTTTTAGTTTGGACATGGACCAAAACCGCAAACAACTTGCTTGAAAGGACCATTCATCCATTTTTTGTCAAGGTTTAGACCATTTTTCTGAAAAACTGCATACCATGTAATGCCCAAATTTCCGTACTAAGTACACACAAAAACTTATTTATTTATAAATGTATAAAACAATGTGGTGTACACTAACATACTGAAATACAAAAAGTTATCACCATGAATTGTACTGGTATAAAATACAAGATTTGTGTCACACCCCAAAACCAGACGGCGGAAACGTATGAGGGCTTGTGCGTGACCTCATCTTGAAATATCATTACAGTGAATATAATTGAAACATAACATCATCATCATCACACATGTAATATACCAACATTCATTGTTTACATCGAGTATTGTATTTGAATATTACATGCCAAAATAGTTAGAGTATGATGAAACAAAATATAACACAATATCCATTAGTTTGTTTCGTTCATTCTGCTTCAATGGTTTCCTGAAAATACAAGTTAATTTAAAAAGGTCAACATAAAAATGTTGGTGAGTTCATAAGCATGTTTGTGAAAATGATTTGTTTGACTTTGAAACCACCAGAAAATCTTATATTTTTTGAAAACTGTTTAGCATGTTTGTGTCAGATCTTGTATTAATGCATGTGTATTATTGTTTATGAGAATGTAAAGAGCATGTAAATAGAATGTTCCAAGACAACCCGATGTTGTTTATAAAAGAGAAAGCCACCATATCAACCCCCAAGGTTGAGTACCAATACGAGTATGTTTCCGAGTAATCCAAGAGAAAAGAGAATGGTCTTCCGTAAACTTCATAACGTTAAGTCCTCTAAGTGAGTCGTCATAACCATACTAAATAATGACAATTTCGCCTGTCTTGATGTTATTGGACACCGGTTTTGATTATAAGGTTTTTGTCACCCTAGACTGAGTTAGTCTAACTGTAGCGAACAACTCAAGTGTGGGGTGTCATCCCCGTATAGATCTATACACAAATCCTCGCTCTCCCTCCAAGAGACTCTGGTTATAACTACAGGCTACAGTCGTATACTTAATAGGTGCCAATCGACAAAACTCACTAGATCCTTAATCGAATTTACGCGAAGAAAAGTATAAACTCATTCCAGGCCCAACAAACCATGTAAGTGAACCACTAAGGCATCGCTAAACATGTAAATCATTTCAAGGCCCAGTTGGAATGAGATTATATAACATGGGCCCGAGATATATATGAAAGGACAACTAAAGCCCATTTCACATGTAAGGTATTTACATGCCCAAATAGCACATAAATAGTATCCAAGGTCCGTCGCACATGTTAATGGGTCAATGAGGCCTAATAAACATATAAGTAGTATACAAGACCTATCAAACATATAAATGGGCCACTAAGGCCCAATAACCTAGAACATGATTAAATTAATCCGTTTGTTAGTTTATCGTTGGTTTTGGTTCAAGTATTCACCAGATAGCATAAAAGCCCACTTTTTTTAAAAATGACGTTCTTGGCCCAATGAGCCAAAAATTTACAATTAAGGCCCAATTTTTGTAAGAATAACACTTAGTCTCCATTTTGTTCAAAACTTGTGTTGATGACTATTTTGTGGTAAAAATAACATTTTAAACCCATTTTTGTCAAAAATATTATTTTTGGCTTGATTTTTGTGAAAACACACATTTTTCTGGTTTTGGGCTTTTCTGACCTAGTTGTTGGAAAATTAATAGAAAAATCATCTTAAGTTGAAATTTGGATCCTTAAATTCTAGAAGTTTAGAAATGTTGTCTATTTTTCTCATAATTTTTAATGGCTTCTAACAAGTGTGAAATTGCTCACCTTCACAGGCTGGTCCGAAATTATTTCAAATCTGATAGGCAGTTTTGTAAAATTCGCCAAAAATTGTAGAAAAATCGTATGAAAACGTGAGAGTAGTCATTTTAAAGGTATAAAACTGAAGTTTTTGCATGTAAAACAATTTTGAAAAATATCATCATTTAGGTGGTCAAAAGATTGGACCAAAACTTTTCTGTGAAAGGCTGATTTTTTAGTTTAGTTTATAGATCTTGGAACACAACACTCATTTTTACTATTTTAAGTGTATAATTCCCAGATCTACTTGTTTATATGTATTAGATGTGATAACACATACTTTTCTCAGGATTTTCATGTAGATTTAAGTGATAAACTTCATGTTCTTAACATATTCCTAGGTTTATGAAGTAAACAACACATAACCACCAAATAAATCATGAAAAACACACATATTCATGCATACACACATAGATCTACACAACACAACTTGTAGTCCCCCCCAAAACATAGTAAAAATCGAAAATAGGGGGTATGAACTCACATTTGCTTGTTGTTCCTGGTTTTTGGTGAAGATGTGAAGAGATTTTGGTCCTAGCAAGCTTCTTGAACAACTTTAGAACTTAGATGGCTCAAGGATGATGATATTGGTGAAGGATCCTCTTGAAGCACTTCACAAATCTCGAAATTTGATGGAAGAAGGAATTGTTCTTGAGAGATTTGAGAGTGTTTGAAAAGTTGAAGATGTGTGTGTATACTTGCTCTTGGCCGTAAATAGAAGGAGAGATGGGAGAGGAAGGTAAAGATGGGATGGGTACTTGGATGCATGAGATGTATGAGTTATTTAGTGGGTAAATTGCATGGAAGTCCATTATACAATAATGAGGTGTCTAATGCTAGTTAATCCCCTTATTTTCCTTTTTTTTATTAAACATGGGCCGAGATTTGGGCTAGGAGGAAGCAGGGTGAATTAGTTTGGCTCAATTCTTTCTTTGGTTCGAAATTATGAAGCCCATAAAGAAAATTTTCGGCCCATTTGGCCTTTAGGGTAGTTCACGACCCAAATAGTATAAAGAATGGGTTTTATGGTCCATTAGGGTTAATTGGAGTTGTTATGGCCCAATAAGGCCCATTAAGGGTAAACTAATTTATTTTGGACCCAAAATGGCCCAAAATGCTAAGATTTATGGAAGTGGGTCCAATTAGAGCCCATTTAAGGGTCCTAAGCCCAAAATAGTCGATTCGGAAGCTTATTGGTCCATTTGGCCCAATAAGGAGATCCTAGTCCAATATGGACTTAAACCGAGATTCTTGGGGTTTTCAGACTATTTGTTGTACATGAGAGGTGCATTTTCATGAGCATAGAGTAGGAGATTCGCTTAGAGTACAAGTTATTGTACTAGGTGAATGATTACATGAGAGTAGATTTTCATAGCAAAAATACCAGTTGTGACAATTTGAGTCGGGCACTACAATCAACATAACCTGCAAGTCTGCAATACAATATTAATGAAAACATTGTAAGTTATAAAGCTTAATGGATAACTATTAAAACAACATAACAACATATATCATTAGATATTAAAACAACTTATTATAAACAAATAAACACCACATCAAATATGTTAATTAAACCATATATATTTGTTATTGTTTTATAACACCGTTAAGGTTAAGAAAAAAAATCATCACTACCATTATGCACTCCTTTGAATATACTTCATCCAAGTCAACACCCTAATTATCATCTGCTACTTATTTCACCAGACTATAACATATCATCCTCGATTATATAAATTAATATCACAATATACTTAATCTACATATTGTGCAACAAAACACATCAACAATAACCGATGTTAAAGTAGTGTTACTCACATGGTTATTTAGTAGGGCTAATTCATGCTTCGGTCTCTAGCTTCCGTTGTCACTTAGTTTTCTATATACTAACACCTATTCAACAAACAAAAAATTCCTCATAACATGTCACAACTTACTACAAGCTAAACTTCATGACTATTTGTCACCAAACTAATCAACTCTATAATATAGCTGCTAAATGTGACTTGAGCATTAGAAGTATTCTCATGGAGCATTTAGAGCACTTGGAACTAAATGGAGCACTTGGGGTTCATGGAGCATGTGACAAAGGAACGAATCATGTGAGAAAGGAATGGATCGTCCGACAAAGGAACAAATAAAGTGCCAAAGTAACGGATCATACAGAAAGGGGTTTAGAGCACCTGAAAGAGGTTTGGAGAACTTGGGAGTGATATGGAGCAACAAGGGGACCGTGTTGCGTCATCTAATGAAGGGATGGGCTAAGAAGGATGTTGTTGCTGTTGGATTAGTGTCTAAGTCCATAACTATTTTGGTATGTACTTGACCCGATGGTGCATGGTCCTTTTGGGTTGCCTTCACCAAAGCAACTTGATAGGATGAGTTATGGAGAGAAAGGATTAAATATGATTTATTAATATATTATGAGAATAATATATTATAGGAGAAATCATATTGTTTAATTAATATTAGTCAATAATTAATTGGTAATTAGTTTTGTGACTAAAAGAGATTAATTAAACTTAAGGGACTGGAATTGTAATTATAAGATAATTGCAATTTGGGCCATGGATTGCCTTATATAATAAGGTGGATGAATTCTATGGGGGAAGCCCATATGAAATCGTCCAAGGCCTTATGGAAAGGGCTCCATGGGTTGCTTAGGGCTTAAGCATCCAAATTAGGGTTTCCTTGTTAGATAACCCTAATTGCCTCCTATATATATGGATCCCTTATGACCCAAAAACGTGGCTAAGACTTGTTCTAGGGTTTCACATGTTTTTGGGCAGCCTCTAACCTCTCTCCTCTTCATCCTATTGCTTATGGTGTTTGTGAACCATTAGAGGAGTGACAATTGTGACTCTATGCTTTCTAAAGTCAATACAAGGAGGAATTGGATTGTTATTGCTACATAACAATCAAGGTAATATTATAAACCTATTCTCATGTTAATATGATTACTTGTATGCTAGAATTAGGGTTTATAGTCTTGGATAACTTGCATGCACAATAGAGAAACCTAGATCCAAGTATTAGGGTTTGTATGAGCACATAGGATGTTCTTAGGACCAAAACCCATCAGTTGCACCAAGGGTACTCCTTCTTGCGCCAAGGTACTCCCTCTTGAACCATGGGGTATCCTTCTTACACCATGTGATACTCTTTTTGCGTCATGGAGTATGTTGTTGCGTTAAGCATGGTCTTGTTGTGCCATGCATGTTATGGTTGTGCTAATATGGTGTTGTTATTCGAACCTATAAGTTTTTGTGTCACACTTGATGCCACTTCCGCTATCCATGTTCATGTTGCGCCATCATGGCGTAAGATGGACCATCTTGGTCCATGATACGCCAAGTATGCTATGAAGTCCTCTACGATGCTTAAGATTGTTCAAGGATGCTTTGAAGTTGGTATTGCTCAAGGATTACACCATGTTGTGCCACCATGATGGATGTTGGGCCATTAGTGTTCATGATGCACCACTTGTACAACATGATGATCTACTATGACACAAGGCGCTCCATTAAGTGTGTTGCTGATGCTCATGGGTTGTATGACATGGAAGAATGTTCTAGAAGATGCTTCATGGCAAAATATGATTCGTTGCCACCTATCATGGGCTTATGGGCCAATAGGCTTGGCTCATTGGGGTTTTAGGTCTTATCCCTCAAGCATAAATAGGGATGCATGCTAGGTCATTTTGTATTTTGAATTATAGAATGATAGGTGAATCTATGTGTAATTGTACTTTTAACCTCTGTTTGAGAGCTTTGAAATAAAAGAATACCCCCTTATGTCCGTGGACGCAGGTCACCTTGACCAAACCATGTAAATACTGTGTGTAGCGTTAGTCATATTTCTAGCAATTCCACAAGTTAGGGTTTATAACCCATATCAACCATTCGGTAGAACTCACTTTTTAGATTTACAACAAAGTTCATAATAACACTATATTATGACTTCTAACAACTAACTCGGGTTCCAACAACCCATCAAAATTATGTCGTAAAACACGAAAACATAATAATAGAACAAGAGGATACTTCAGCCCGGTCGACGACTCGTACCCTTGTGTTCTGGCACTGACTCTCCGAACATCACCCCAAGAACCATCTCCCTCTAGTTTTTTTTCTCTTTCTCTCCCTCTCTCTGATCTATATGTGTTCAAACCCTCTAAATGAACACAAGATCCTATTTATATGCACCAAAATTCTAATCAATCGTGCCACATGTACAAGGCCCTCGTACCATGACTAAGGCTACACATCTTTGTCATATGCCATGTGTCGTCTCCCGTTGCCACGTGTCTCACTCACTTAACACATGTCTCCTCCTATGAGCACGTGTCTAACATCAGATACCCCGTCAGATCGTGACAATAAACACTTGCGCCGCTACCTAGTCGTTGACTTCAATTGATCATAACTTCGACCATCACGCTACACCATCTACACAATCACATCATGACTTTCCAACAATAACAATCTACTTATAAATATATAATCGTATTTATCTCAAACGTATTTAGAAACATGTGTATAAAATATATAAATACGTATAATTATGTTTAATATATATATATATATATATATATATATATATATATATATATATGTGTGTGTGTGTATAAATACCTTTATGATAACATATGAATACATTCTTAAAATATATAAATGCATATAAATATGTATACACATATTTTTAAAATGAATAAATACGTACACATATTTTTATATATCTTTACAGACTTATTTATAGATTATGAAGTATCATTATATATTTTTAAAGATATAAGTGCGATTTTAAACATATAAATATGTTTTTTTGAACGGCGAAATATATTAAAAGCTAGCAAGAGGCTAGAAACAGTACAAAGAACAATTAAAAAAACATTACAAATTACAAGACAAAAATAGTAGAACAACATCAATCATTCAAATCCAAAGAATTCAACTTAGCCTTGTGCTTAATCCACTCGTAAGCCGTGAGTTGTATATCGGCTGCCGTCTTCAAAGGATTGCATTTAATCTTTTTGAAAATAACAAAATTATTGGCTCTCCAAATCACCCAAAACACCGAATAAATTAGACTCAATATCAGATTGCATTCCTTTTTTTTTTTCTTCAGAAGCAACGTAATTTAACTTGGTAAACCAACTCAATTATGTTTACAGGAATCAAGACAACACTCCAAGAATTGAACCATCTCCAAATAGCACCTGAAAAATAGCAATTAAAAAAGAGGTGATTAATGTATTCATCGGCTTCCAAGCAAAAGCGACACAAAATACAAGACAACTTTACCCCTCTTAAAATCATATTGCACGCAATAGGAACTCTATTCATGACCACCCTCCAAGCAAAACAATTTACTTTAATCGGCACCTAGTTAACCTAACTGAAAGCCGAATTTACTTCTTCCACCATCGAGTTTGCAATTAACAAACACAAGGAACTAACATAAAACAAACCTGAAGCATTTGGTTTCCAAACCCATTTGCCAGGAACTGCAGATAGCTTTACATTGAAAACAATATCACACAAGCTATCCAAGGCAGTCGATTCCTTTCCTCTTCGTGTTTGTCTTCTCCACTCCCACTGACCAGCAACCTCTTCTAGACCTCCAATCCTATCTGTCACCCTACAATTTTTATTAAACTAAATAGCATAAAGTTCTGGAAACGTATCTTTCAGAACCAAGTCTCCATGCCAATTGTCTATCCAGAAGTAAGTTATATTTCCAGCACCTAAGCGTCTCTCAAATAACGATTCCAAAGAAATATTCCAATTAGCAAACTCCATATTAATTCTGGAAATCGTCAACCACACCCCAGGGATACTATATATATATATATATATATATATATATATATATATATATATATATATATATATATACTATTCGATTTTTCTAGAATAATACATATTTTATATAATAAGTTAGGTTTTAAGACATACAGATTAATTTAGTTAGTGGTTAAGACTCTCTGTTTAAGAATTGAAGACCAGGAGTTTGAAATCCTCCAACCCCTTTTCTTCTTATTCTTGCATTTTTCTAATATATAAGCTATTTGTCAACAATATATTCATAAGTTTATATCCGAATCAGTGGCGGCTATATTGAGTGTATGATGTCGTGGGTTTGATTCCTCGCCTACATCTCTCTATGCATACAATGATTCTTTTTAGTAAGAAGTAACACCGACGTGGCAACCACATCTACGTCAACATGAAGACCCAGTCAACACATATGTGACATGTTGTAAAAGGTTAAAGGGAAAAAATGAACAAGTTTTCCAAAATATTAGGCATTAACAAACCTAAAAATCATTGTAGAGACAAAACCAATAAAAATTGTAAAAGTTAAGAACTTTTATATCAATAACCCATTTTAAAATTATATTTGAATTTATAGTTAAGTGTAATAAGGGAACTAAAGTGAAATATAAGTTAAATAAGATTAAAATAAAAGCGAATGAGGAAACTAAAAGGGTTTATATGAAAATTCTTAAGGTATCAATTAGTGAACGAAAGGAAGGTATGGTAGCTTTTGAACAAAGAGCGAAAGAGAGAGAGAATTATGTTCAAATATTTCTACTATCTATTGTGTGCATGTCCGATTGATTCTGGACCAATCATTTTAGTTATTTTAAGAAAGTAATTAATGCATATTAAATGTTGAGTATTTAATTAATACTCATTATATCTTCAACATGTAATATGCTTTAATTACTTTATTAAAATAACTAAAATGATTGGTCCATAATCAATCCTACATATATATATATATATATATATATATATATATATATATATATATATATATATATATATATATATATATATAGGGTTAAGTTCAAATGAGAACATTATTTAATGTGATAACGTGAGAACACTACTTTATGTTACTATTCTACTATGAATTTTGTATATACAACGATATGACATTATTCATCAACAAATATACTAACAATCACAAATTAATATTCACATTAAAATTTTGTATGTACAACTTTATGACATTATTCATCACCGAATATATGAACAATCACATATTTAACATTCACATTAGAATTTACTAAATTACTATATATATATATATATAAATTTTATACAAGAATAGCAATATAAAATTGAATATATTCATATTATAATTACTACAATACTACACATATTAAATCATAGTAGAATAGTAACATAAAGTAGTGTTCTCACGTTCTCACATTAAATAGTGTTTTCATTTGAACTTAATCATGTTATATATATATATATATATATATATATATATATATATATATATATATATATATATATATATATATATATCAGAGGCGACTCAACCAATTTGGGGGCTCTAAACAAACAAAAAAGTTGGGGCCCTTAAAGTAAGCAAACAGTTTCGAACATGTAACTTTTAGTTTTATAAACCAATGCTTTTACCACCACGCCAAACTTCAACTTGTCGTTATAACCCAAGAAATATATATATATATATATATATATATATATATATATATATATATATATATATATATATATATATATATAACTTTAAAATTGGGGCACTAAACCTTTGCTTAGTTTTGCAAAGGGTAAAGCGGACCCTGATATATATATATATATATATATATATATATATATATATATATATATATATATATATATATATATAGCTGGTTAATAATTGTTTTGATACTAATTAGTATAAATCCCCGCACATTGCGGATTTAAAACAGTTTAATGTGTCGGGAAATGATAACTTGTATGTTTGATGATCGTTGATTTGTTTTTTATGTTCTTTATTGGTTGTTTTGTAAAATGTTGGGGTAAAAAGGCAAAAAAAGGAAAATTTATTATTTTAGGAACTAAAACCGTCAAAACATGCAAAGAAATGTGAACAAAAGTGGATGACTAAGCAAATTGAGGTAAAAAAACGGAGAACGTTGATGAGTCAGCGACATAGTCGGAAGTCGACAAATGTTGGGTCGAAAATGAAAAAAAAATATTATTTAAGAGACTAAAACTCTTAAAACAAACAAAAAAATGTGACAAAAGTCTGAAATATAAAAACTTTACTATTTTTAAGGTCACTGGGAGTATATAATTACTTTGAAGATTTATTATTTAAAATAAAATGAAAAATCCATATAAACCATTTGTTAACGATTGTTTTAAAATCCATTACTAAACATCCACAAAAATTATTTGTTACCAAATGTCGTTAAGGCATTTAAACTAACGAAATAAAAACACAAAACAAATTAGAAATTCAAGTAGAAATCTCATATTCCCTTATAAATAAAAAACTTTTTGCCACTTGTCAATTTCTTATGTATTTGGACATATATAATTTTGTGGTTAATTCTTAAAAATTAATTTTCATTTGTCATTTTGTGGTAATTTTTGATTTTCTTAATTAACTTTCTAGTTTTTAGGTTATAGAAAGTAATTAATGTATTATTAATTTGTTTTCTTATATTTTCAAATTTTAATATGTTTCCTTTAATATATATATAATTCAAAATTGACATGTTTCTTTTAAAGTTTTTTGTTATTTTAGACAAAATGGTCTATATAAAAAAATAATCAAACTTTGTTGTTTTTTATTGACAAACTAAAAAATATATTATATGGTCAAAATATTATTATTTTTTTGTAGTTTGTTTTATTAATATAAATTGAATTATTTATTTATTCATTGTTTTGTTTGTATATATATTTTGAAATTTTATTTTAAAAAATACTTAATGTTTACACTTTGATATTTAATGTTTCTTTAAAAAACATATTTAAAGTTTATATCTTCATATATAATTTTTTTAATCAACCCGTATAATACATGAGTTTCACACCTAGTTTATAAAATACAATTAAACTTAAACAAGATTACTACAATCAACCCAAGTATTTTATTCATTCATCCAATATTGCAAATAACAACTAACTATCCTTATTAATAATAATAATAATAATAATAATAATAATAATAATAATAATATCGATACCAATTGCAAAACGAAGATGATAAAAAACCTCTTGTTGTTAGGAGCAGTTCATCTCACAATCAAAATATCAACACACTAAACACACTCTAATTAACATCAACTAAAATAACTAATCCATAAAGATAAAGGATGTAATAATAATAATAATAATAATAATAATAATACCTAATGCCGAAAGCTGACAAGCTGTTTTTTTTCTCCAGCACCCTCATAAGACCGATGGGCTTTTACTTTTATTCATTTGGGTTGTAGTAAAAAGATATGGGCTACCAAGCAAATCACAAACTGGGCTTTTTTATTGAAAAAATGGGCTGCTGGACAGCCTTATATGGTGCTATTAATGAGGCCAAAAACCCGACCAAACGACATCCAAATCCACTCATGTTCAGTGATCGAAGCAACGAGTTAGAAATTTACCTGTAAAATTTCAGCTCAACTGGACACCGTTTTCCTCTCCATCTGATCACTTGAAGAAGACCGTGTAATGCTCCAAAAATCCGACACCACGGTGTTTTTTTTTTGAAGACTTTTAAATACAAATATTTTTTATGAACACATCTTATTCCTCAGTTAGTATTTAGTTATTTACATCTTCAAAAACAAACACTTCCTAGTCTATGCTACTCGATCTTCTTCCCTCCATTTCTTTCTTGTTATTTGTTGCCTCCTATTTGTTCTTGATATGCACCGATAAGATCTTCTACTTTCGATTTGCTTCCCCTACTCCACCGTATTATGTATCTCCTCCCAAGGTCATATGATTTGTTATATATATATATATATATATATATATATATATATATATATATATATATATATCCCTATCTAATAAAAGAATATTTTTATTCTCCTTCTAACACGTGTTATCTTATTAGGCCTCCTAATTAATGCATATTTTATTCTTCTTTCGCCATGTGTCACCATAATATATCTCCTAATTAATGCATGTCATTTGTAAACCTATTGATTCTCCATTTTAAATTTCTCACTCTAATTACATTAAATTAATAACATTAGAATAAAAATTAAAATAATCTTAATACAAATTATAAAGTGATATAACTTTCACATATTTATTTAATTAAATTAATGATTAAAATTTATATAACTAAAAAAATCTCTTAATTAATAATTTATTTAAAATAATTGATTAATAATTTTTAGTTTTTATTTTAAAATTTTAATTAATTGTATAACCGTGGTTCCCACGGGTTATAAACTAATATATATATATATATATATATATATATATATATATATATATATATATATATATATATATATATATATATATATATATCCCTTAATAAATGAAGGTTTTCTGCCATGTGTCACCTTCTCATTCAATATGACACATGGCATTTTGATAATTTTTTCAATTAAGTTTATTTCCACTTGGCAAATTGTGGATTTTTTGCTATTCTATTAAATTAAAAAATATCATAAATTAATACTACTAAAAAAACGTATACCATCTCTGCGTCTTCTTATATACAAATAAAAAGGAAACATGAATATCCCTCACGGTTTTGTCAAAAAACACATTAAATCCAAATATCTCTTCGTAAATTACATACATAATTCTCGGAAATCACCACCCAAATTGATTTTTAATTGCAGAAACTTAACAAATTTCAATTCATTCTATTATTCATATTCATATCCTTTCCAAATTCAATTTTGAAAAATATATACAGCTACAATCTCCTTCATATGTCGACTTTTATTGAGAGATTGAAGATTTACAGCATCACCACGTTCATCATCATAGTTCATTATCGACAATATCTTCATCAGGTTAGCAAATTTAATTATCGGTACAATTAGTGTTCTGTGGATTATGATTTGATTCTTTTTTATTTGAATATTTGAAGATTTCATGTTTTAAACTTCTCCTTTCCATGATAATATCGAATTGTAGAGATTTATGTACTAAATATTTACTCATGTTTCACTGCATATAAGCTGTTTGATTAAATGTCTCAAAGATTTTTTTTTTTTTTTTTTAGTTTTACTTGCTGAATTCGAATTCATTTGGTTTTTCTTCAAACATTTAGTTTTTCATTATCAAAATCGACTACAGAAACATCTTTACAACATTGACAAATCATTATGGTTTAATGATTACCTTAGTTTGCAAAGCAGTTTATTGTTGAATCAATGCAAATTTTGTGTATTTTTTTTTTTATCTTTTTCCTGCATTTTTTTTTTATCTTTTTGTTTGAATCTTTGAAAGTGGATGGGATTTAGATCTTTTGTCGAAGTTAAAAACTTATCTGTTTAAGATCCTATCTCAAGTATTGTTATTATTTTTTTGTTTCTCTACTTTTTTTTTTATCAACATAAATAATGGGTACTGTTATGTTCGGATAACAAATTATATTTTCTGTTCGAAATTGATCAATCTTTTCATAGAGTAGTTTGTTGAAGATTTTAACATATTCTTTGTTCCTTTTTCCATTTTTCAAAAAATTTCAAATGCTTTAGTTCAAGTTTATATAGATGCTAAATTAATACAGATGATCAAAGTTTAATTTGTTGAGAGATATTATAAGCTTTAATTTTAGAGTTTCAGTTGGATATATGTTTTTTTGGCAATAATCGAATCCAAACAGATAATAGGTTTTTTAAAAAGCATATATGATATGCAGAATTGCAGATACTTAGCCCTTAAACTAGGAATGGTTCAGTTTACTACATATGTAGAGGTTACTACATCTGTAGAAGAAAAACAGTCTCGTGATTCAAATAAACTGATATTTACATTATTTTCATGCTTTAAGAATCAAAACAGATATTTACATATCTACCATTTTATTAGATTTATATGTACAACGATATTGACTTCATGATTCTTTCCATTTATGACCTTTTTGTAAATAAATTTGTATAAAATTTGTGAAAAATGGAATCAAGGGCATAAATGTCCATTTTAGACCTGCATATGATATTGTATGTGAAAGGGAAATGTAACTACATTAATGGAAACTGAAATTTACCTAATTACCCTTTTATTATAAAAAATTGCGTTTATAGCAACCTACTTTCATTTAATAGCAGCCTACACATTATTTTGATGCTTTTTAAAATTATTTTTATCAATTATTTATAGTAGTTCTCTATTATATAACAACTTATCTTCGTTACTACATTTGGTTTACAGCGTAATGGAAAACACCAACGTTACCATGATCAGTGACTTGACACTTGCACAAGATGACTACACGATCAAGGTTCGAATCATTCGTCTGTGGAAACAGATTCGTATGATTGGAATGATATTGATGGACGAAAGGGTATTATGGATTTTTTTAGTTTTTTGTTTTAATATTATTACTTTATACATGTTAAGTTATAATTATTTTTATGTATAGTATAACTTATTATTATATTTTTTTCATCTATTTATAGGGCGCCAAAATTGAATGTAATGTGGATAAACCATTTTCATACCTACAAGGAAATAATTTGGAAGAATACGGTGATTACTACATTCAAAAACCCACAATAGGTTTAAATAATGGTGTTATAAAGTTTGTTGATGGTCCACATAAACTCTATTTCCAGTATAGCACTAAGGTTATTAAATGCAAAGACTTTTGTGGCCCCCGGAATTCCTTTGCTTTCATTGATTTCAAACAACTTCATTCTAATTCGATCCAAGCCAATTTGTCATTTGGTTAGTGTATTCCTAAAATGCCTTTGCTAATGGATTAACTTATCTAACTTTAATTTTTACACAATAACAGATACATCCTTACACTTTTCATTTTATATAATATAGATATTATAGGAAACGTTTTCCAATGTTTTCCATTGGAACCTCCAAAAGACAAACAGGAGCAGAAAATCACACTAAAAATGGAGGATTTAGAGTGAGTTTCGTTATTTATAAATATATTTAATATTGTAATGATGCTTTGTTTTTTAATTTTATTTCTTTTTACAGAGGACATGAAGTTTTTGTTACTCTATGGGGACGTTATGCAGATGAAATTGTTGCATATGTTTCAAAGCATCATGGTCATTTTGTAATGATTATTCAACTTGCTAAATTCAAGAATATCCGAGGTACGTATTACCATGATACTAATTTGTAATATTTCTATTATCAAAATCTTGGTTTTATGAAATTGTTAACATTCATACAAAAATTAAAATATCCATTTCAGAGCGTCCATATGTCAACAAAACCTACTTAGCTACAAAGCTTTTTATTGAGGACAACATTGACGAGATAACTGCTTTCAAAAAAAGGTTTCATGAATTTTCCAAATGATTTCTCATTTCAATTCAATATTTTATTAACTCTTGTTTATGATATATAATATTTATTAAAATTCTAAAAAAATAGTTTACAAGCAAGAAAAACCTCTTCGTGTTCTTCGGTCTCACGTGCATCGGGATCATCAATCATGTATTCACTACATGATGATTTTCTTCAAAAGAACTCCTTTTACAAAATATCCACTATTCACGAATTGAATGAGGTACATAATTCATCCCCTATTAATTTAATTAATCCAATACTATAATATTAATCAACCCCATATACACCTACTATCATAGGGAAATTGTGCGGTAATTCTTGGAACAATAAAGATGTTTGAAGATATGCGGACTTGGTACTATAATGCGTGTACAAAATGCAAGTCAAAGGTTATTTTAATGGATGTTCCAAATGAGGCGGTCAATGACTTGGACCGCTTTGAAGAGAAAAAGATGATGTTTTGTCCAAAAAAAGATTGCAAAGGCAAAGATGTTATTGCTGAACCAAGGTATGTAACAAATAAAAACTTAATATATTCTAATTCAATGATTTTAAATTTATTTTTAATGTTACAAATTTATGTTTATATATGTTCTTTTTAAGTTACATGATCAAAGTTCGAGTTCAAGGTTTAGTTGGAGTGGTCTTACAATGTTTGATCGTGAAGTAAGAAACCTTCTGAAAATATCTGCTGCTGAATTAATATCAAAATATGAAAGGGTATATGTATTTTATAATCAATACCATATTGCTAAATTAATGTTGTTTTTTAAACATTTATTTAATTCATATTGTTTACTACTAATTTTTTTAGTTCGACAACCCAAGTGACTTTCCAAATGAGTTGAACGCCATGCTCAATAAAAAATTGGCTTTTAAGATCGTTGTCAAGACTTTGAATTCCTCAAAATTTGGTCGTTATTACAACATTTCCAAGATAACAGATAATTTCGACATTATTGTTGCTTTGGAAAACATTGAGAAAAAGAATATCATTGAATAGGTAAAAATACACCATAATTTGATTACTTTACTACATAATATTTCATAGAATCCTTAATGTAACAATTTTTTTTACCCGTAATATTATAGGATATGGATAATGATTCTGTTAATGCAGTTGGCTCAGAATTTGCATCTCAAGACACAGTGGGTTGTAAGGTAATCAACACTTTTATGTTTATATATATATATATATATATATATATATATATATATATATATATATATATCATTTTCATTAATAATTTATCTTATTTTCGCTTTTTAATTTTAGGATGTTAATTCCCACACTGATGATAATACTCCTGTGTCAAATATTCCATCTGGTAATAGTACAAGTCCATCATCAGTAACCGCCACCAACAACCTCAATTCTCCACCTACAAGTGTCAAACGTAAACTCGTAGATATTTATGATCTTGATGATGATGTTTATGAATCTGCAACAAAACCTAATGCATCCTGTGTTGACAATGACAAAGCTGGAATAACAACCAAATTGTTGATTCCTAAGGTGGAAAAATGATCCTAAACAACAATCGTTCTTTGCTAATCATTGCTTTCTTTTAAGATATTTTTTTTTTATATTTCCTTCTTTTACTTGCATATTATTTTGGATTTCTAAATTTTGTGTTTGGTAAACTATGAATACTCATTTGTGTTATCTTTTACTTTTTTAATTGAATATCGGAATTGGGGTTTGGATGTTTCCTTGTGGTAGCTTCTACTAAACAGCAGTATTGTTTTCTTTGTGTTTGTTCATAACAATATATGGTTTGATCCATTTTGGTTTAATGATTACCTTATTTTGCAAAGCAGTTTATTGTTGAATCAATGCAAAGTTTATATATATATTTTTTATCTTTTTGCTGCATTTGTCCCTGATTATATAACTCTACTATTTGAATCCTTTTGTATGTTGAGGTGTTCTCATTTTGGCAATGAAAATATCTACAACGGTATTGACTTCATGATTATTTCCATTTATGACCTTTTTGTAAATAAATTTGTATAAAATCTGTGAAAAATGGAATCAAGGGCATAAATGTCCATTTTAGACCTGCATATGATATTGTATGTGAAAGGGAAATGTAACTACATTAATGGAAACTGAAATTTACCTAATTACCCTTTTATTATAAAAAATTGCGTTTATAGCAACCTACTTTCATTTAATAGCAGCCTACACATTATTTTGATGCTTTCAGAATCAAAACTCATATTTAAATATCTATCATTTTATTAAATTTATATGTATACTATAGCATCTAATTTCCTAATTATGTCATATTATATGTAAGCTATAAATTTAATATTTTTAATAAGTCACAGTGTCATCCTATACAATTTTACGTAATTTCCCTTTTATTAGCTTTATTAACAGAACTGTACTTATTGTCTTTGGCAAATCTTCACAACGGTATTTTATTAAATTTACGGTATGCAAATGAGGGAGAAAGAATGTTGAATTTCCGTGTATAAATACTTTTTTGTTTTGGTTTTTTCTCTGCCATCAAATTATAAAAATTATATCACATAATTTTGACCTAATAATCTACAAAATAACTCATATAATATTGCATATATAAACTGCAAAATTCTTAATATTACGAATTTAGACGTACAGTGTGTGTTAGTTCAAGGCTTTATGCGGCCCTTTTTTTCCAACATAACAAAAGAAAACTACAAACATGTGACAATATGTTTTTGATAATATATGATACATTCTTCATTTTCACTTTGCATCTTCATCCGGTTTAAATACAAAACAATACCCAACTAAATTACAACTTTATTTTACAAAATAATAATTCCATTACACCATATTAATTAAATTTACAGAGTATTTTCATATTGTACATAATAGAATTTCTTCTTTACAAATTTTTTTCATATTGTACATTATAAAATTGATGAATTTTCTTAGTTTGTGCACTGTGGTGATATGCATGCTACTTAGCCACGAAATCAGTCGCATCCTTTACAACATTCACAGCAAGATCCTGAGCATTATCAAAAAATAAAATTATCACCATTCATACGAAATTTAATTATATATTCTTCAAATTTTAATAATACTAATAAAAACCTTTGGAATTATCAACAATCACTCATCAAATTCTGCAATCGCCAGCTGTTTGCGGGACCCCAAAGTTGTAGCTAGGTACTCCAAAGTTGTAGCAAGGAAGGGGTGCAGTTGATGCTGCTTTATCTGTGTGGACATTTATGCCCTTGTAGCAAGGTACTCCAAATACACATGGCAGTAATCGTATGTGGAAATTTATTCCACATGGCATAAATACATACCTAAATCGACAAAGTTGGTTACCATTGTCTATAACTTATCAGTATAATTATTATACACATAACTAAATCGACATTATTACTCACAAACCCTAGAACAAAGCCCTTTAACCCAAATAAATTTAGCCATACCGACGGATTAGCACCATCCCACATATCTTGCTAACTTTATGGACCCTCCATTTATCATTTTATCATTAATAAAAAGCGAATCATACAACTATGCATCACAATCTCATGAAAATTAACTGAAAAAATCAAAACCAATTCGTGATTTTTAGAAACTAAATCTCTACAAATAAACCCAAAATAATGTTGTATTTTACTTTCTATTTACGCAATACTTCATAAAATATTAAGCCCTAACTTAACAATAATCGATGATCAGAAAATTTGAGAAGCTAATCTCGAAGAAAAAAGATGAAACCCTAATTAAACAAAAAATACCTTTTGTTTTCGTCAATGACATTGTTGCTGAACCCATCTCCGCTCCGATTAGTTTGTCGGCACCACCTCGGTGCTCAACATCATCCTGCAGTTTAGTACACTTCTGCTACACCTGACCAGTTCTTCCATTTCATTGTATCGGAGACGGCTTCCTCCTACCGTGTCTCCTCCCGTGTCTTTTATTTACAGGTGTTATTCTCATACTCTCATTTTCTCTCTGTTTTAGTATTTAATCATTTAATGTATTCCTTATAAAATAAAGCAATTGTAATCTATCGGTCAAAAAGCCTATTATCTATTGGAGTAAAATACTTTGAATAAATAATTTATACACGGAAATAAAATATAAATATTTTATTTATTTAGTTTGTATATGATGTTGGGTTGGTTTATTTCGCAATTAAAGCTGGGTGATAATTACGAGTATTTGCTTGCAACCCATTTATTATAATATATTAATTTTTTTTATCATTGTTATGTTATAGTTGCATTAAGTTCATTATTGACAGCCCGATTACATCACTAAAATTTTATAAGTCGTTTATTTTTATACGTCATTCAATTAAGACACATGTGACTTTGAATCCTAATATCGCCGTTGTCACCAACAGGGTCGTGAAATTACTGAAATTGTCACCGGTTAACAGCGTTGCTACCACCGGAGTGCTCATCAATCCCTCTATCCTCTTTGCCCTTGCCTAATTTGTGCTTTGTCGATTATTATTAGTAAAGTTTTTCTATCTTTCTCGATCTCATTATCACTCTGTATAACTATCTTTCTATTTCTATCTTTTTGTTGAATATTATGGTCAATATAATTTTTTATTACATAAATTGCTTTTTGTTCTTAAGCTACACAGACGATATGAATTCAAATGAGCATAAAGATAAACGAAGACATAGAAAATTATATTTGGAAAATAGAAGATCCAATCTTATGTCCACCACGTCAATTGGTAATTTTTTATATATAGCCCAATTTACTTTTATTTTCAATCATGTTTTATATTTGACTTATGTTGTGCAAATATTATTTTATATCTTATGATGTATTATATCACATAACTATCACATCATGTAATAACACATTCTTAATATTATATATACATTGTAGGTATTCCTCAACAACATTCACCCCGTTCAACCAATTCTACATATGTTCGCATCGATAATGAAAATGTCAATCCAAATATATCATATGCATATCAACATACGAATTTCCAATCTACTTCAACTTTTAATATTAAGAATCCATTGTCTGTTGCTGCCAAAGAGAACAGAAAACTTAGAAAATTATATTTGGATAAGAAAAGATCCAATCATTTATCCACAACGCCGTCTGGTATGTCTTTTTATTCCTATGACATCGGTTTTTATTGCATTTTAAACATATTTTATTTTATACACATTCCCCAAATTCTGAAATCCTATTGTCTTTTACCTATACTCTTCTATACATTACAATTTATATTTCATTAAGATATTGTTATAATTTCACACCTAATACCTAGCACGGTCAAAATTTATTTCAATTTTTTTTACATTGGTATTTCATAAATCCCTTATATAGTAGGTGTAATTATATGATTACATTTATTTTTTTTATAATTTTCTTATTTATCTTATCTTAAAATAAATGTTATGTGTACTATAACTTACATATTCTTTATTTTTTTACAGTCATTTCTAATATAACTACCAACATTCAAACACCATCATCAAACAAGTTGGCATATCATGGTGGTAACAATCAAAATGTCACCACAACTTCTTCATATGGATATCAACAAACACGTGTTCAATCTACTTCCAATATCTATATCGATAGTCCATTATCACACAACGCCAAAGACAAACGAAAAGAAAGGAAAAATTATTTGGATAAAAGAAAATCCAATCACATATCCACCATGCCAATCGGTATATCATATATATCATCTTACTTCTTTTATTTTATCTATCTATAGTTATTATAAATATTTTAATAAATATTATGTTCTTATATGTGTTTCTTTATTATTCCATAATTAATACATATTTATATTAACATATATTACAATTATAGGTAATAATGGTCGTCATCAAGAACGTTTTGAAGACGCTTCTAATTTTACTACAAGAACTCTGTTGTCCAACATTACCAATGGTATAACTACGCTTTTATCCAGCATATTGTTTCTTACTATATATGGTATACATATTATTATAATATGTATGCATTTTTATTTTTTCATTTTTATCAATTTACTTTATAAATTTAATACTAAATATCATACTTTTATTTTTAGTCAACGGAGAATGTTCAGTCTTGTGTCGTGACATGAGACCTATGACTTCATCTTCAATCACTCGAGACTATTCCAACAATTTATTGCGCAAAAATATAAATAAAAAAAGGAAGTTTCTAAATACTACTCACATACCCATTTTCGACCTAACGTCAGAAGAAGAGTTTCGTGATCAACAAATCCATAAACTAACTTTAACTTCAGGTGCCACAAAAGGTAACATTTAATTTAAATTTATCATCCACCTTTCTTTATAAACTATTACTCATCTAAACATTAATTTAGTTCAAACTTTATCATACATTTTTATTAAACAGATTACTTGGACCATGGTGATCAGACTTTTGTGTGTACGATGTGTCATGCACAGTTATGGAGGAATGAAGCACGTAAAGGCAATGCTTCTGGAAAGAAAACTTCTTTTTCCCTTTGTTGTGGCAATGGAAAGGTCGAGCTTCCTCAACTAAAAGAACCGCCTAAAAATTATGAAAATCTCTTTCGTGTTGTTGATCCAAAAGGAAAAAATTTCATGAAGAACATCCGTCGATTCAATTCGATGTTTTCCTTTACTTCAATGGGTGGAAAAGTTGATTCTTCAATTAACAAAGGCAATGCTCCATATGTTTTTAGACTTAGTGGTCAAAATTATCATTGCATGGGAAGTCTTCTACCTATAGATGGATCGAAACCAAAGTTTTCGCAATTATACATATATGATACTGAAAATGAAGTTTCAAATCGACAACAAGCGTTCATGTATTTCTTTATACGTTTTTTTTATAAACCATTAATTTTATATATTTCATATAATTATTAACTTTCTAAATTTTACTTATAACCGTTATTCTTAACAGTACACAAAAAGAAGGGTGCACATCAACTTCTCATTCTTTTGATATCGAAATTATACAGTTTTTGAAGGACATGTTGGATTCAACGAATGAGTTGGTTAAGTGTTATAGAATGGTCAGAGATTGTTTTGATGAAAATCCTCATATAGATGTAAAGTTACGTCTTATAGGAAGAAGGCAACAAGATGGAAGGACATATAACTTACCTTCTGCTTCTGAAGTTGCTGCTTTAATTGTTGGTGATATTGGTGATGCAATTGATAACAAAGATATCATCGTAACAACTAAATCAGGAAGTCTACAACGTATAAACGAATTACATCCTTCGTACCTTGCTCTTCAGTATCCACTACTATTTCCATAAGGGGATGATGGATATAGAGTTGACATCCCTCACAGAGATTTTGATGATTCAACGAATAGCAAACGTCGTAACTGTACAATGAGAGAATTCTTTTCTTATAGAATTCAAGACAGAGTTAATGTTTTTTCATTAATTCTTAATTCACGAAGGCTTTTTCAACAATTTTTGGTTGATGCTTATACGATGATTGAAACTGAGAGACTATATTACATACGTAGTCAACAAAAAGTTCTTAGATGTGAATCGTATGAAACATTATGAAACGTACAAAGTGATGGTCGTACTGATATTTCCAACATCGGAAAACGTGTTATCTTGCCTTCTTCATTTACGGGTGGTGCACGCTACATGATGCAAAACTATTTAGATGCCATGTCGCTTTGTAAGTGGTTTGGATACCCAGATTTTTTCATAACCGTAACATGCAATCCAAAGTGGCCTGAAATTAAAAGGTTTCTTGCTGACACCACACTTAATCCCGAAGATAGGCCTGATATCCTTTCCAGATTATTCAAAATCAAGTTGAATTCTTTGATTAAAGACTTAAAGAAAAAAGCGTTATTGGGTCGGGTCCAAGCAGGTACCTTATAATACAACAATACTTTTTATCATCATGTTTTTTATTATATTATAATATTATATTTATTTTAATAATTTACAGCTGTTTATACTGTGGAGTTTCAAAAGCGCGGTCTGCCTCATGCACATATATGTTTATTCATGCATTCTGATTACAAACTCCCAACTGTTGAACATATTGATCGAGTTATTTCGGCTGAAATTCCAAACAAAGAAAATGATCCAGAATTGTATGCACTTGTCAGTGAGTTTATGATGCATGGTCCATGTGGTTCTGATAATCCTAAATGCCCATGCATGATTGACAAAAAGTGTTCAAAAAATTTCCCAAAGTCATTCTTAGAAAATACCTCAGTCGATTCTGATGGTTATCCTATATATAGGAGACGTAATGATGGATCTTTTGTTGAAAAGTCTGGTGTTAGGTTAGACAACAGAAGTGTCGTTCCATATCATAAAGCCCTTTTGAAAAGATATCAGGCTCACATTAATGTTGAGTGGTGCAATCAAGCGGCTTCCATCAAATATTTGTTTAAATATATTAACAAGGGTCCTGATCGGGCTACTGTTGCAGTTGTTCAAAACAACGGAGATGATAATGATGATGTTTCTGTTGATGAAATACAAAACTACTATGATTGTAGGTATTTGTCTGCATGTGAAGCTTCATGGCGTATATTTGCATTTGATGTTCATTACAGATATCCTTCTGTTGTAAGGCTTCCATTCCATCTTCCTGGAAAACAAAATATTGTATATGGAGCAGACGATGATATTGAAGATGTCGTCAATAAACAATCGGTTTCTTCTTCGATGTTCTTATCTTGGATGAGCTGTAATGAACATAATGCTGATGCACGAAAACTTTCTTATGTTGAGTTTCCTACAAAATTTGTATGGAAACAGGAAGATCGTTGTTGGGAGCCAAGAAAACAAGGGTTTTCTATTGGAAGAATTCACACAGTCTCGCCTAATTTGGGTGAAACATATTTCTTGAGAATTCTTTTAAATAAAGTCAAAGGGCCAAAATCATTTGAAGATATTCGCAAGGTTAATGGACAAGTCTGTCCTACTTTTAGAGATGCATGTTATGCGCTTGGACTTTTAGAAGATGATAGAGAATATATTGATGCCATCGAGGAAGCAAGTCACTCAGGATCTGGTTATTATTTACGGTTTCTATTTGCAACTATGCTAAAGTCTAATAGTTTGTCTAGACCATATTATGTCTGGGAAAATACTTGGCAATACTTATCTGATGGAATTCTCTACAATCAACGAATAAGATTAAAGACTCCAGGTATTATTATTTTTTCCATTATTTACATTACACACGTTATTTATATATTTTTCATATGAATAATTATACAATTATTTTTAAATTAACTTTACTATTGTACAGGTTTATCACTTAATGATGATCAGATTAAAAACTTGACGCTATATGAGATTGAAAAAATTCTACTCCAAAATAGTTCAAGCCTAAGAGATTTTGTTGGGATGCCTTACCCTGATCATGATTTGGTATCTTCTACAAACAATCGTTTAATTACTGAGGAGTTAGATTTTGATATAACGATTCTACAAAAAGAATCTCATCAGCTACTTGAGTCATTAACAATTGAACAACGCTCAATTTTTGATGAAATCATGACAGCTGTTAAACAGAAAAAAGGAAGAGTGTTTTTTGTTTATGGCTATGGAGGTACTGGTAAAACTTTCCTTTGGAAGACTTTATCTGCATCTTTAAGATCTAAAGGTGATATCGTCCTAAATGTTGCTTCAAGTGGTATTGCTTCGTTGTTACTAACAGGAGGTAGAACAGCAGACTCATGCTTTATAATTCCTCTAAATCTTACAGAGGATTCTTTTTGTTCTTTTGGGAAAGACAGTGATGTAGCCGAATTGTTAAAAAAAACATCATTGATTATATGGGACGAGGCACCTATGATTCATAAGCATGCATTTGAAGCCTTGGATCGTTCTATGAAAGATGTATTCACTTGTGATCTTCGTACCAACTCAAAGTTGCCGTTTGGAGGAAAAACAATTGTTTTTGGAGGAGATTTTAGACAAATTCTACTTGTTATTCCTAACGGAAGCAGGCAAGAGATTGTTAATGCTTCATTATGTTCCTCTTACATTTGGTCAAATTGCAAAGTGTTAACATTGACAAAAAACATGAGGTTAAGTGTTCTCGCATCCAATATTCAAGAAACGACAACTTTTGCAAAATGGATTTTGGATATAGGAGAAGGAAAGGTTGGTGGTTTAAATGATGGAGAGACAACTATTGATATTCCTGATGATCTTCTCATTGTTGATTCTACTGATCCTATTGGTTTATTAATTGAATTTGTCTATCCTTCTATCGTTGAAAATGCCAAGAATCCGATTTATTTTCAAGAAAGAGCAATCCTTGCACCGAAAAAGGAAGTCGTTCAAGAGATTAACGAGTGTTTGTTAAAATTATTTCCAGGAGCACAACAGGAGTATTTAAGTTCAGATAGTCTTTCACATGCAGATTTTGTTCATGATAACATCGATGAAACTTTATACTCCCCTGATGTTCTAAATGGTCTTAGACCTTCAGGTATGCCAATTCATAAGTTGGTATTAAAAGTCGGTGTTCCAGTTATGTTACTAAGAAATATTGATCAAAAATCTGGATTGTGCAATGGAACAAGGCTACGGGTTATTGCATTGGGCAAACGTGTTATAGAAGCTGAGATAATATCTGGAAGTAATATCGGAAACCGTACGTTTATTCCAAGAATGTCTTTGACGCCTTCGGATAAAAGGATTCCTTTCATATTTCAAAGACGACAATTCCCGTTGGCTGTATGTTTTGCGATGACAATAAATAAAAGTCAAGGACAATCACTATCGAAGGTGGGGTTGTTTTTGAGACAACCAGTATTTACTCATGGCCAGTTGTATGTTGCATTGTCGAGAGTGAAGAGTAAAGATGGATTAAAAATATTAATTTTAGATAAAGATGGTAAACTTACCAATAAGACATCTAATGTTGTATTCAAAGAAGTCTTTGGAAATTTGTAATTCATAAAAATAAGTCTCATTATTTCGATGTTTGTTTTTATTATCTTACCTACTTATTCATCATTTTGTTTTTTATATTTAGCAATTTTTATTTAATCAATATTAAATGTTTATAACATTATTGTCATCATCATTTTATAAATACGTACGTTTTTTTTATTTATTATTTTTTGTCTTTATGTTAAATTAATACTACAAAACATGTAATGTTTAACAAAATATATTAATTTTTTTATAAAAAACCCGTATATTACACGGGTCTCACACCTAGTATATATATATATATATATATATATATATATATATATATATATATATATATATATATATATATATATATATGTTTTCCAATACTTACTTCATGGCCAATTTGATCTCCACCTCGTCGATTGCTTTCCTTATATTTGATTTTTATTAGATTTACTAGGAAAGAAGAAGAGATAAAAGGCAAGATAAAAGGTATATGGATTATGATCTGCCACTCAAATCCACAATCGCATGCTTCCCTTATAGGCTTTCAACTTAATTTTTTAACTAAATTTAATTTACTTATCTGACGAATTAGGTATAAATTCTAATCCAAAAGGACATATTTATATGTGAATGAGTCAAGATTGTCTTGTCTATAACATATAAAAACACATGTTAAAAGTTTAAAAATGATGTTTGGTATAAAGGATCAACCCATATCAATTACCACCATGTTTCTATCCTAGGACTTTTACTTCTATCGTGACATACAGGTCCTTCTCGACAGTACGAAAACATCTCCCGAATCCACTCCAAGCAAATGAAAATTAAAACATTAATTATTTAATACTATACTAGGTGTAAGACCCATGTGTTATATGAGTTAATTAAAAAAAATTAAATATAAAGTCTAAATAGTTAAAATTTTGGATTTATAAGAAAATAAAAAAATAATGAATTATTAAAATTGATTTTTTTATCTTTTAAATTTAAATAAATATACAAAATAAACTAATGAGCTTTAATTTGAGAATTTTGAAATAGAAAATAAGTCTATTAATGAAATTTATATTCATTTATTACTACATTTATTGTAATTATATTACATTAAAGTATTATGCGGAATTTTGTTAAAATAAAAAAACTCATAAAATAACATGTGAAAAAAAATTAATTTAAAATAACCACAAAATTACATTTTGCAAATTGAATAAGAATGCGACATGTGGTAAAAAAAACTTTCACTTGTTAAAATAGATATATACCATAATAATATTAAATTGTAATTTTAAACATACTTTAGGGTTCCAAGACATATACTTTAATAGCTTTTCAAAATCATAAATTTTTGTTAGTGTATATTTGTAGAATACATAGTATAATAAACATATAATTACAATTTAAACATACTTTGTAGAATAGTTAGCCATCCTATTTCTTTGTATTCGTGTGTGTATATAGGATACCGTCATGAGTTTTACATGTTTACTTAGTCAAATTGGTTAAAATGGTGAAATCGGCATTTTACAAAAAAAGATAGAATCTACTATAATAAATGAAGGTTTTTTTGTCACATGTCCTCTTCTCCTTCATTTGGACACATGACATTTTCTAGAATTTTTAAATTTTCTATTTTCCACTTGTCATTTTATTGTATTTTTCATTTTATTAAATTAAAATTCCACATTTAATGTGTAAGATAATATATATATGTAAAGTATTTATTAGAAAAAGTCTTTGTATTCGTGGTGTATATAGGATACCGTCTCATTTTTTTTATAAATTCAAACTTTTCAAATTGTTAAAATTTTATATATTTTTTAATTAAACCCATGTAATACATGAGTCTCACACCTAGTAATTAATAAATTAAACAGTATAGTGGCCTATTGAGCTAAAACGTTATTAGTTTAGTAGCGTACTTCACTCCTTTTACCCACAATAACAATGCATTTTTGTATTTTACCCGTAATAATATTATGTAACCCATAATAGGATTGTACTTCTATTTCCTCTAGGCATAAATAATAACATTGTACCTAAATTTGTTTTTTTGATGTTTGCATGCTCTTTCTTCGTTTTGTATTTTTACATTGGTATTTTAAGTCTAGAATTGTATAAGAAGCTATCTTTGTTTAATGATCTGATCTGTCTATATGTGCTAATGGATTCCTTTTTTCATTTTTAGGGTAAGATGTAACTTTTTATTGGAATCATGGATCGAGATCTTAAACCTGAAATCATACTCACTGATGTTTATGGAAACGCATGTAATTTTCATTCCCTCATAAACTCAGTATCATTTATTATCATATAAATAGATTTATGTAAATTTTGATCGGGTTATGCTGAATGATTTTGGTCTATCAAAGTAAATTGATTAATTTGCGTCAAGTCGATATCTTTTCGCTTTGGTTATATGCACATTTGGTATAATGGTGTTTGTTATAACATTTGCTTTGGTCTAAATTGTATTGTAAGAAGAAAATGTAGGATGATATTTGATTTTCTCATAACAAAAATGTAATATTTTTTCATAAATTTTGAAACATTTTTTTCATATATGAGTTTCCTTGCATTTTAGATCATGTAAAATTTGGCCAGGCTTTACGAAACGTTCCACTTAAAAATAATAAATTAATTCCAAACATTCCACTTAAAAAGAATAAAATTTGGAATTGAATGTGGAAAATATGTGCTACTTATCTATTTATTAATAAAAGTCATAATTAATAAAACCTTTTGATACACACAGATTAGGGGTTAGATGCGTCTTGGGTTGTACATCAAATATTTTTTTAATGCTTATGCTTAAGTTACATTTTTAGGGTGAAATTCTCTATTACATTTATAAATTTAAGTGGACTTCAATTTCATAATATATTAATATTACCCATTTTTCACAGGTAATTTTTCACTTTTCATTCATGGATACAACAATATATACTCACAGAAAGAAACCTATGATAACTTTACAAAAATTCCAGTATAACATTTTAAGTCATGGTCAGTTTTTGTTTTAATGAAATTAAAATAATGATTGCTTCCAAACCTATGACTAATATTACTTCTCTAAAGTTTCAATGGTATTTTAGTTTGTATACCGTGTAGTACACGGGTTATAACCTAGTATATATATATATATATATATATATATATATATATATATATATATATATATATATATATATATATATATACACGAACGAGAACAGTTTTTAGATTGAGAACATATGATAACAAATTTGGACCATTAGTTTTAAATGTTGAAATTTTAACCGTTTGATAAATGTGACTTCAATTTCTCTCTTCTCTTTCTCTCTCTACATCTCTCTCTAAATATCTCTTTACTGTTTCTCTCTCTCTACATATCTCTAATATCTTAAAGGTAATGTCAACCACCTTCACTTTCACCGGGCCGCTGCCGGAACCACCCTAACATCACCGATACCACCCTAACATCGCCGAAACCACTAGACGAGTGCATCTTCCCACTCCCTAGACCTGTTTGCTCGTCACCACCCTCCGCTTACCACCATCAGAAACCTTCTCCTCCATCTCTCTTCTTCCTGAATCGCTACCAGATCTCGTTTCACCGGCCATAATATCTCGTTTTCCCCAATCTTGTTTCATAGGAACACTAAATCTGGTTTCTAGATCTCCAACCCCTGACAACAACTCACCGAGAGAGACACTTTCATCGCCGATATTCGCTCTTCTTGGTTCCTCGATACACCGACGAACATCTTCATGACATTACATGTTTTTCGGTGTACTTTTATATAAAATTGCTCCGTACAATAGTTTACTTTGCAAGCACCAGAACACAACCATGGATGTAAAGCCCCGTTTATTTATTAAATCAATAAATAAAATAATGAGCGAATAGTAGCCCTAAAATAAATAATTATATATCAATGGATGGTCTTGAGGGGCTAATTGTCATAAATTTAGAAGTGGAGGGCTGAAGGGTGACTTCTGGATTAGCTTTGTAAAGATTTTAGAAGATAGGGGCTATATGGTAACTTATGGGGACTTGAATTGTTATGAATCTTGAATGTTGGGGGCTGTTTTGTAAATTGCAACCTTGAATTGGGAAAGATCGCATGGGGAGGGACTAAATGTGTTAAGTAAGCATAAGTTTGAAAGGAACACGGGACTTAAACCCGTCATTCCCTTCCCTCCAGTTTTCTATAAACACGCCTAACCCTAATGCTTCACTAGCCGCCACCATGAGAGACCTTCCAGCTGCCATCGGTCTCCTTGCCGGCGAAGCCAAGGAGGTTGCGAGCCCGAGCCGACCACCACATCTCTGTTGCCGGTGACACCGTGAACGACCAAGAGGACCATCAAGATTGAAGTTTGAGCTGTGAACGACGAAGAGAAGGTTGCGAGCAACCATAATCCCCTGGTAAGATCAACCTCATCTCGTATTTTCATTTCCCTCGAGCTGTTGGACGTGGTACGCGCCACTGTTGCCACCACCTCACGCCGCCGCAGCTGCCGGATCTTGCTACTTCTGTTAAGAAAATTTCTACATCTCGCTGACGCCCTCCTCCGTCGCTGATGTTACTGTTGATCGTTTCATTCTCTCTTCTCAGATCTTCGGTGCTTCACGTAGTCACGACTCACTGCCGCCTCCTGTGCAATTCTCATGTGCTTCGGTCATCATTTATCGCCCCAAAGGACTGCCATGTCCGTGTTTCTCATGAGTTCGAGTCCAAGTAGTGTGCGTTATTTCATGGGTATGTAGTCGGGTGTTCATGTAATTGTTGTATTGTGAGGATTATTGGAGAGATCTTGGTCGGAAAACCCACCGCCACCACCTCAAGGTGGTGGCTGCCACCGTTTTTGCCGCCGCCGGCCACCACAAGGTGGTTGTGTGTATGTGTGCTTATTTGTTTAGTGTGTGTTATTGTGATATTTAGCATTGTAAAATGTAAATTACAACTTGGAATAATAAAAGAAATTGAAAACCACCACCTTAGGGTGGTGGCTGCCGCCACCGGCCGCTGTGTCGGGTGGCGGTGTGCTTGTCTTGTGAGTTGACTCGGTTGGGGATGCTAGAAACCCTAATGGGCCTTGTTAGCCTAATGGGCCCAATGAAGCCAAATAGGCTTAGTGAAAGCCCTAATGAGCCTAATGGACTCTAATTGACCCAATAAAACCCTAATGGGCTCAATGATATTCTAGTGGGCTTGGTAGGCCCAATAAAGCCCTAACTAGCCTAAAAGTCCAACAAATTAATAATGGGCTAGTATTTGTGTTGGAAAAACCCTAATGCCAATAAATCTTAATTTGGGGAATTAAGCGTGACACACGAGAATTATTTAATAACTTGGAATATTAATTAATAATCATTGGCGGGAATTAATCTAAGTAATATTGGACTTAATGGATTATGTCCTTACTGGATTAAGTCCTTAATGGGTTAAGTAGGAAACTTAACCCTAATCATCATTATATGTGAAACCCTAATTTCACTTGGGTTTATTGTTGGGCCTTTCTGTTGGGTCTTGATGATTTGGGTTATTAAATGGACTATCCAAGATCAAACAAATAGTCTAGAGTAATTTAATGGGCCTAGGGTAAGGCCCATGTAAGGGGCTTGGGCCCAATTTGGAAAATTAGGCCATAGTTTGGGCCTTAATGAGTATATGATGTTGGGCCTTAGAATGAGACCATGTATAGGCCTAGGCCCAATTTGGAAAATTGGGCCATGTGTTGGGCTTTGATTCCTAGTTGACTTTGGGCCTACAGATTGGGCCTTGGGCTTGAATAAGCCAAAGCTTGGGGTAATGTAATTATCCAAAGTAAGTGTTTATGGTTATGTAGTGGGACCCAATCATTAATTGGGTGATATTTTGATATTGACAGATCGTGAATCTGTCATCCAGCAGCTGGGGTTGAGTCTGCGGGACTTCAGTAGTGTGGGATTGTGTCTACGGGACTTCAGCAGTGTGAGGTGAGTTACCTTCCAGTAGCGGTGGGTCTACGGCCACAATGCCGACCCACCAGTAGGAGTTGTATGTTAGATGATTGTCTTTGTGATATCATCTAGGTTTGCTACTACCTGATATGTTATATGATGGCATGATATGTATATGTGATAGTAGTAGAGCTCGGTTGTTAGGACCGAAGGGTAGGTCAGACACCCCAGATATGTCTGACAGTATGTGATGATATGTTTATATGCTGGCATGATATGTTATATGTGATAGTGGTAGTAGGAGGGGAATAGTCCCCAAGTTCGGTCGTTAGGACCGAAGGGTAGATCGGACACCCCAGATATGTCTGATAATATGTTATGTTATGATATATGTGCTAGTAGCAGTAGGGGGTGAAATAGTCCCCGAGGATCAGTTGTTAGGACCGATGGGTAGTCAGCACCCCAGAATGGCTTGACATGGGTAGTCAGCACCCCAAAACGGCTTGACACGGGTAGGTCGTCACCCCAGAATGGCCGTACCGGGTAGGTCGGGCACCCCAGAATTGCCCGACAGTATGTATGATATGTGATTGTATGGTATGTGGTATGATGGGAGAACTCACTAAGCTTCGTGCTTACGGTTTTCAGTTTTGGTTTCAGGTACTTTGTGTTTAAAGGAAAGGAGCTAGCTTGATCGCAACACATCACACTATGGTTTTCCGCACATGAGATCTTTGGGATTACACTCTGATATTATTCTATGATAACACGTTTGATTATTTCTACTTTGGTTTTGACATGACATGATATTACAAATGTTTTATTACACTGTTGGTTTTATAATGACGTATTTAAAAATGAAATTTTTGGTATGTATTTTTGGGATGTTACAATGGAGGCCAAAACTCTCCAACAATTAGGTTTAGTTTTAGAATTTAATCGGGTTAAATTAGATAATCACTTTTGATTACCTGACAATTAGGGAGCATGCTTGGTGAATTGAGCAATGAAGTGGGACTAATACCACAAGGTATTATAGGAATCAGAGGTCAGTCAGTAACTCATGAAGAAGAAACCCAAATTTTGATACTGAAGCATTACTATCATAATCACCATTTACCACACATTAAATGCCTTGACAATACTAAATGTTATACTCCAAACTCTATCTATCTCTATCCTCCGAACTACTCACATTGTTACCCTTTCCGTCATCTTCATTACAGTCGTCTATTTTTTCCGGTTACTTGAATGACAGGTGTAGATAGGATGTTGATTCTGGTTCCTTTGAAAATGATTGTGGCTTTTGGGAGCGATTTGGATTTTAAGCTAAAGTGATGTATCTTCTATCATGTAGCTAGAAGATACATCGATGGAGGTTGCAGGTAATATTAGAAATTATATTATAAATAAAAAAATAAAGTGTTTGTGTAACATCGCAAATTTCGAGGCCAAAGATTTTCATTTTTAATTAAGCAATTCATAAAACGGTTCACCAAAACATGGTCAATATTACATCAACTTATAAAAACCATAATGTCTTGTCTCAAAACCCTATCATCAGAAGTAGTGAAAATTAGAGTACAATCCCAGAAACTCAATGCGTAAACCATGTGTGTGTGATGTGCTACTACCCCGCCGACTCCTTCCCCTTAGACGAAGATGTACCTGAAACCAAAACTAGATCTGTAAGCACGAAGCTTAGTGAGTTCCCCCATGATACCCATACCAAAATAATACATGACCCTCGGTATCTTTTAACCGGTAACTGTCAAACATAACCGGGAGCTGGAATCCCCCTCGGTATCTTTCAATCGGTAACCGGGAACTACCCTCCCTTCAGTATCTTTCAACCGGTATCTGGGAACTACCCTCCCCTTCGGTATCTTTCAACCGGTAACCAGGGACTATTTCACCCCTCCTACTGCTAACACATAATAAGCACAATAAGCATAACAATCATAACCATATCAAGCACAGTAAGCATAACACATATCAAGTCCCAGATAATTATCACAAAGACAATCATCTAACCAATACTCTTACTTGTGGGCCGACATTATGGCCGTACCCACCCCTACTAGGAGAAGACTCACCTCAAAGTCGTGTAGTGTCTGAACTGTCATCGGCGTGAAAACCGACTCTCCTCAAATCCTCAATCCCTACACGACAACCCCATCCAAGTTATCCACTTGAACTTGCAACCCTAACCAGGGTCAACTCAAATCTAGTCAAAGTCAACATCCAGTTGAGTTGACTCGCTGAGTTGGTCTACCAACTCGTCGAGTCCATACTTCCCTAACCCAAACCAATCCCCGTCTCTACTCGTCGAGTCTAGAAAGAACCCAACAGGTTCTTCTTCAATCATACCATCGGGACCATCTTCATTTGACTCGACGAGTTCGACCTTGAACTCGTCGAGTTCATCTCCCTCATAAGAATGTGTCTAGTCTATGACTCGCCACGTTATATGAACAACTCGTCGAGTCCATCTTCAAAGATTGGGAGATTGCCTTAGACTCGCCGAGTCTTCTCAAACACTCATCGAGTCCCATGATTCCCAGGTCTATAATCCCGTCCATCTCTGTTGAGTCCTTCTCTAGACTCAACCAGACCCCCAAAACAACAAGAGTTGGAGAACCACTACCCGACTCGTCGAGTCCCAAGAACAACTCGCCGAGTCCACTAAATTCCATGTCCATAAACTCGATTTCTGTTAAGCTCATCTCATCCAAAGGATAGATCTGACCTCCTAGGGGCGATATAGCACGTGAAGCCACAAACTTTACGTCCATGCATGGGTCTTTTAGCCCTAAAGGACTACAAATGATGTCTAAAAGATGCATGGGGCTCTCATGGCCATAAAGTTGTCACATTTATGCAACGAGACCCCTCCAATGACCCATATCTGAAGTCAATACTCCCTATAACACTTCACAACCCAAAAATGGCTTAGAAAGCCCTAAATATACCCAAAATCCAAGCCCTAAAGATGAATAACACATGAAAGATCAAGGCAGGAGCTTTTTACCTTAAATGAGCTGGAAATGGAACACAATCTTTGGATCTCCAAGCTCCTAATTGAACTCCCAAGCTCCTTTCCTCTTCTCAAGCTTCACAATCCACCAAAATGCACCAAAATGGCCTTATAATACTCAAACAAGGCTAGGGTTTCGATATGATGTCTTTTGGGAGCATAAGGGACGATGGAGGCTGAGATAAGTTGTTTAAATAGGATGCAAACCCTCAAATTTAGGGTTTCACTTAAACACCACCTACTCGCCGAGTGGGTCCCCTGACTCATCGAGTAGGTCAATTAAACTGCCCACGGATCACGACTCTACTCGACAAGTTGGGCCACTAGCTCGTCGAGTCCCAGAGAAAAATACATGAGATTCTTGAATTAAATATGTACCAGGAATCAAGTGTTACAGTTTGCGTACTCACTTTAGTTTATATTAATTATTTAATTTACTTCATATGGAAGTACATATACGGTGGCTCTCTTCCATTCATTTCCAATTAATTTATTGTTTCTTTTACTTGAGTGGCTTGTGGCAGAACATATTAGCATCTATTACAACACCTATATTGTTATTTGTAAATTGAACTACTTAATATATAAACTGAATTAATTAATAAATTTAGTTACGTTGTTATTTGTAAATCAAATTACTATAAAACTTGAATTACTTAATTGTATAACTAATTTTGATTTCAAAATTTGCTTATTTCATTATATAAAATTTGTACGTTTATTATACTATGTATCTGATTAAATACACAAGATCAAATATTAAATCGAAAAAACAAAAATAAATTTTGTCCATATAAATCATATATGATTAAATACATATAATCACATGTGATTAAGTACATGTAAATTGAACTACTTAATATATATAAATTGAATTAATTAATAAATTTAGTTACATTGTTATTTGTAAATCGAATTACTATAAAACTTGAATTACTTAATTGTATAACTAATTTTGATTTCAAAATTTGCTTATTTGATTATATAGAATTTATATGTTTATTATACTATGTATCTGATTAAATACATAAGATCAAATATTAAATCGAAAAAAAATAAATAAATTTTGTCCATATAAATCATATATGATTAAATGCATATAATCACATGTGATTAAGTACACGAAAACACTTATTGAATCGAGAATGCGAAAATGAAGATTTGTATGTATTTAATAATATATGATTTATATAGACAATTTTTTTTCACGTCATTGATTTAATAGTTGTTCTTGTGTAAATAATCAAATGTGATTATATGCATATAATCACATATGATGCATGTGCAAAATATTTGTTTTTTTGCGTTTTTGATTCGATAGTTGTTCTCGTGTATATAATCACATGTGACTATATGTATGATATCTCTAATCATATATGATTTATATAGACAATATTCATTTTCACCTTTTATATTCAACATTTTTATCATGTATTTAATCACATGTGATTATATATATCAAATCACATATGTTTATATGTATTTAAGCAGATGTGGTTATATGTCTTTAGTCACATATGATTTATGCGCACAAGATTATATGTAGTTATGTAATTAAATGCACTTAATCACATATGATTATACGTATCTAAACACATATGATTTATATGAAAAAAATCTTGTCAATATAAATCATATGTGATTAGATACATTGAAACACATGTGATTATATACATGAGAACAACAATTAAATCATGAACATGAAAACAAATATTTTTCACATAAAGCATATGTCATTAAATATATATAGTCACATGTGATTAAATACACAAGACCAACTATTAAATCGAAAATGTGAAAAATAAATATTGCCCACATAAATCATATGTGATTGAATACATATAATCACCTGTGATTTTATGTATCTAATCACACATGATTTAAGTTGGAAAAAAGGATATTGTCTATACAAATCATATGTGATTACATACATATAATCATATGTGATTATATGTATTTAATCACATATGATTTATGTAGGCAATATTCATTTTCACGTTTTCGATTTAATAATTGGTCTTTTGTATTTAATCACATGTGACTATATATATTTAATCACATATGATTTATGCAGAAAATAATTTTTTTCATGTTCTTGATTTAATTGTTGTTCTCGTGTATATAATCACATTGATTCTATGTATCTAATCACATATGATTTATATAGACAAGATTTGTTTTTTTTCATATAAATCATATGTGTCTAAATATATTTAATCATTCGGTTGCAAATAGTAGGTGGTGGTGGTATGGTAGAGATGAGTAGGGGAGGGTGGTGGTGATGGGGATCATGGGTGATAGTTGGTTTATGGTGGTTGTAGGTGGTGGGGGTAACATGTATGGGTGGATTGGTGGTGGTGTTGATGGGTGGGTGATGTAGGGTGGTGGTTGTATGTGATAATATTGGTGGTGGGTGGTGGGTGGTGATGATGTTAGTGGGTGGGTGGGTGGTGGTGGTGAGGAGTGGTAGTGAAAATGGGTGGTGGGTAGTGGTGATGGGTGGGTGGTGGCGGGTGGTAGAGGCGAGTGATGGTGATGAGTGGTGGTGATGAAGGTGGTGTGGTGATGGGTGGTGGTGGTGGGTGGTGGGGGTAGGTGGTGGGGGTTGATGGTTGTGGGTGGGGTGGTGGTGATAGGTGATGGTGATTGGTGGTGGTCGTGGGTAGGCAGTGGTAGTGGTTGGTGGTGTTCATAATGGTGGGTAGTGGGTGGGTAGTAGTGATGAGTGGTGGAGGTGGGTGAGTGGTGGTTGTGGTGGGTGGTGGTAATGGTGATGGTGGTAGGTGGTGGTTGGTGATAATGGGTGGTGGTTTTTGTATGTAGTGGAGGCGAGATGGTGGTGATGGGTGGTGGTGGTGGGTCGGTGGTGGCGAGTGGTAGTAATAATAGTGGGTGGTGGTTTTGGTGGATGGCGGGTGGGGGTGGTGGAGGTAGATGGTAGCGATGGGTTGTGGTGGTAGGTGGTGGTGGTATGTAGTGATGGGTGGCGGTGGTTAGTGGTGGCGGGTGGTAGTGATGGTGGTGGGTGGTGGTTTTGGTGGGCAGTAGGTAGGGGTGGTGGGTAGTGGGTGGTGGTTGGTGGCAGTGATAGATGATGGGTGTAGGTGTGGGTGGGGGCGGCAGGTGGTTGTGATGGGTGGTGTAGGTCGGAGACGGTGGCGAGTGGTGGTTGGGTGGTGGCGGTGGTTGTAGGTGTTGATTTTGGTGGATAGTGGATGCAGGTGGTGGTGACGGAAAGTAGTGATGGGTGGTGGTCGTGGTCGTGGGTGGTTGTTGGTCGTGGCGAGTGGTAGTGATGGGTGATAGAGGTGGGTGGGGGTGATGGTGACGGGTGGTATTGATAGGTGGTCATGGTGGGTGGTAGTGTTGGTTGGTGGTGGTAGGTGGTGGTTTTGGTGGGTGGTGAGTAGGGGTGGTGGTGGTGGTGGAGGTTGGTGGTGGTAGGTGGTAGTGGTGGATGGTGGTTAGTAGTGGTGATGGGTGGTGGAGGTGGGTGGTAGGTAGTTGTGGTGGGTGGTGTTGGTAAGTGAGTTTTTAATTGTTTGTAACCATTTTTTGATTTATATGAATATGATTTTATATTTTAATTAAAAAAAATTGTGTAGTCCAAATTTGTTCTCAATTGTTATCGCAATAAGAAATGTTCTCGATTGAACGCCCCCTCTCTCTCTCTCTCTCTCTCTCTCTCTATATATATATATATATATATATATATATATATGTTGTAAAAATCGTTCGACGGTTGCTCGACGGTCGACTTGTGTTAATGGATTAATCGGTCTTGGCGAGGTTTAATCGTGGATTAATAGGGGACCATAGATTATTAATAAAATATTAAAATTAATCAGATATTAATATATCTTAAAAAATCAAGTACTTCGAAATTGGAAAATAAGAAATTTTGTAATTTGAAAATTTGAAAATACGAAAATATGAATATTTTGGTATAATATTTGAAATTTTGAAAATTTGAAAATTTTGGAGTAAAAGAAAAGTTGATTTTTTTTAATTTTTTTTTTGACTTTTGTTGACCGATTAATATGCCAAGATCGATTAATCTTGCCAAACCCGATTCATCATAAATTTCTGATTAATACCAATCCTCGACGGTTGGAGAACGCCAAACGATTAGTCTACGATTAATCGCCGATTAATTGTCAAAGTTGTGTGGTACAATGTATTCAAGGCAATGATATTCCTTTTTACATAATCTTCTAGTTTCTTTAAAAAACATGCATTTTCATGTAACTATAAGTAGGGATGAGCAACATGTCGGATTCGGACCGGACTAGCCCGAAAATCGAAAACTCGAAGACCGAAAATCATGAATTACCTTACCTGAAAACCATACCATTTTTGGGTGTATCGGGTTCGGGTTCGGTCCTGTCTGGGTCCGGTTCCTAAATCGGGTTTTGAACTTTGGACCGAATTAGACTTTAATAGTGTTGTTTATGGTTTCGATCTGGTTCTGTTCCGGGCACCAAACTGAGTTTCGTATCTTTGTTGTTTACAGTTTAGAGTTTTGTTTGTCATGTAGTCTCTAGCATACCATTTCAAATTATAATATTACTACGTAACATCCATTATTTGTATCTTTGTTTTTTTTGCATAATTCAACTAAAAAAATATATAAGAAAAGATGAATGCAAATGTAATAGGTAATATTATATCAATTTATTTTATTTTTTAACTCGATGTCTCGTAAAATTATAAGTTACTCGTTGTACTATAATGAAATAAATGTTATAAATTTTATGTTGTGTTCTTCAAAACAAATACAATATATTTTGGTAAAAAAAAAATAATGTATTATTATAATCAATTAATCATATATTTTTTATTACATATTTCACTAACTTCATGCTCACCTGAAAAATTCTTATTTGAGTTTTATAATCATTAGAAGACGATAACAAGTGTCATGGATCCTTAAGATTAGACTAGTTGAATGTGCGCGCGTTGTGCAGAAACATCTATATAGCCGAAATTTTTATAAATATATGTTTTTTTAAATATAACAATAATGTTGTTTTTAAATTTGATATAATAACTTGTATACAAAGTTGATATAATATATTGATTATTTTGAATTATCTGATAATATATATACATCTATTAAAACTGTATAATCTCAATCTTTTGAATGACCTCTACCCGCGCGTTACTCATGAATAAAATTAAATATAATATACGGTTTAACATTATTTATAGTTGTTGTTATTGTTAATTATTTTTTTTAAATTTATTTGTTTAATGTTTTAATTTCTATCATTGTAATTATTTAAAACATTAAACAATTTTTTTGATTTTAAAGGTAACGATATAATCATTTATGTAGCATTATTTTTAACTATTGTTATTGGAAGTTATTTTAAGCTACTTATTTGAAAACTTTTAACGCTTATAAAAATATCTTTAAGAAATATTTTAGTTAAATGGGTATTACAATTTAGTTTTTGCATTTAGCACTATAATTTATCACTTTTAACTATTCAAGAAATATTCTTTGGGTTTTTTAAATGGAACTAAAATTTATATTCAAGCTGATCCTATAATGTTATCTTTAAATTAAAATTTTAAATATTTTATCCAAACTGTTCAAAAGTTGTAGCTTTAAAGTTTAAACTGATAATAGTTTACATATAACAACATATTGAATCTAATAAATTAAGTATAATATATTAAAAGTTAAAGACATAACTTTTGTTGGAATAGTGTCTAAGGCTGCAACTATATTAGGCAAGTATTTGACCCGGTTGTGCATGGTCCTTTTGGGTTGCCTTCACCATATCAACTTGACAGGATGATTTATAATGAGAGAAGAAATATTATTAATATATTATGAGAATAATATAAGGAATAATAATATTGTTATTTGATTAATATAAGTCATAAATTAATTAGGAATTAATTTGGTGACTTAAAGAAATTAATTAAATAAAAGGGCATAAATTGTCAATTGTATGATAGTTGTACTTTGGACTATAATCTCTTAAGGATAAGGGGTGGACGAATTTAGGGTTTAGAAGAGCCTAGAATTCGTCCAAGGGCTTATCATAAAGGGATTGGATTGCTTAGGGCTTAAGTTATCCAATTAGGGTTTAAGGGTGAAACCCTAGGAGCCTCACTAGTATAAATAGACCCTAAGGGTTAAGGAAAATCGACACTCTTGTCTCTAAAGAAAGCCTGGCCGATTTCTTTCTCCTCTCTCCTCTCTCTATAATCATCCTCTTGCTAGTTGGTGTTTTTAAGCCATTAGAAGAGTGACACTTGTGACTCTAAAGCTCCAAGGACAAGAAGATTCAAGCAAGTGATTCAAGGTAATCTTCTAAATCTGATTTCTTATATTATTATACTAGAATTATCATTAGAAGTCTTGGATTCAATGCATGTTCAATTAGAGAAACCTAGATCCAAGCATTAGGGTTTGTATGTTCACATAGGAATGTTTATATGGCTAAAACCCATCAGTGGTATCACAGCCTTGATTGGTTTCTATTGAATTGATGCATTGGTTTCTTGTTTGTTGCTTGCAAATTCGAATTTTGTCATTCTGCCTGATGAACTCAGCGAGTTCCATAGTGGACTCGGCGAGTCCATTGTGGTACTCGGCGAGTTCGAGCGTCAGAAATAGCTAATTTCGGGATTTCTTGCTGTTTATCTTTTGGGAGCTTACCTTAATCTTAATAGGTAAATATAAATCCGATTTTAATATATATTTGAGTATATTCTTGACCTAATTAAAGATATTTATCAATTAATTGAATATTAATTTCCTTATGTGATAATTGATTAATTATTTTAATTAAATTGGTAAATTGTTTTGCAAGAAATAATTAAATAAATCAAATATGGATAATTATGTGATTAAATGTTAATTTGGATTATTTGTTATTTGATCCCCTATGTTTTAAAAAGTTTAAAACTTGCCCTCAAGTTTTGAAATTTATGTTTTGTGATTAAAAGTTTAATTTAGACAATTTAAATTTCAAACCCTAGAATTTTACAAGTTTAAAATTCAACCCTATACTAATATAATATTACAAGATTAATATATATATATATATATATATATATATATATATATATATATATATATATATATATATATGTATGTATAATTAAAATGCTAGTCTTACTGTTAGTAGACCTCATTCACGAAGCCGGTCTATAAGGTGGGTATAAGGTTGCGACCTATAAAATGACGCTTAATGGGTGTACACTCACACCCACCGCTTGCTTGATCGGTGGAGGGTCGTTAGCCGAACGGGTAGGATAGGGCAACCTCATCTCCTCATTAAAAGTATAATATGAAATACAAAGTAACTACATGTTTTTCAAAAATTCCCAATCCTTGTTACTTTAGGAAAAGTGAATTGATGCAATCCCATGAAATTACACTTTGCACCCTTGCTAAGAAGTTAGTGGAGCGTGTGTGGCTTACCGGCACACTAATTGGTTCTAAGCATATGTGGCAAAGGGTGATTCATTGTTTATCATAGTTCGATGGAGCGTGTGTGGTTTACCGGCACATCGAATAGGTGATTGTTACAATGAAGGCACCATGTGAATTTGCATGGTAATTCACACCCACTTTGTGATCCTCGGTATCCCAGTCACAAACGAGAAGGGCATATCGAGATTTAAACATGCCATTAACAAGTTCAATGAATCTCATCCAAACCTAGGAATTATCAATACATTTAGAACTTAAGGTTATGTTTTTATGGTGGAGAATTAGTGAATCGTCATTCACTTACCTTCAAATTGTTTGCATGTTAGATCACAACATCCCTTTTCTAATATGTAAATATTGTTGTTGGATCCTAGCCCTAATTTTTTCTTATTGGGTGATAATTAGGGATTCAAATTCTAATCTATCTTTGTCCTTTCTATTTGTAGATGTCGAATGCGAACAACGCTGCTGCTAGCTCGTTCACATTGATGAGCCTTTGCCAAAAGGTGACTTTCGATGGGACGAACTTTAGCAAATGGATAAGATACATTCGCACAATTGCTCGCTACGAGGACAAGGAGTATGTCCTCGATGAGAAGCTCGAGAAGATCAACCCAGAAATCGCTACTCCGGCTGAAATGACTGCTTTTGAGACTCATGAACGTGATGCGACAAAGGTTCATTGAATCATGATAGCCACAATGAACGCCGAATTCCAAAAGTCCTACGAGGACATGTATCCGTACGAAATGCACCAAGACTTGTTGGAGAGATACCATCAAAACGCGAGACAGGAACGTTACGAGATCTTCACTAACATGATCTCCGCTAAAATGGGTCATGGAGAATCTCTAACCGTGCACCTGCAAAAGATGCAAAGGTATGTCGATCGTCTTCGCAAGTTGAATGTTGACTTTGGGGAAGACTTGGCTATCGACATGGTGCTTCACTCCTTGCCTTCGTGTTACAATCAATTTAGGATGATCTACCACATGAAAAAGGAGGAGGTCACCATAAGTAAGCTCCAAGGTCTCCTTAGGGTTGTTGAGAGCAACCTCAAGGACAAGTCTGTTGCACCAACTCCCAATCCACCAGCTGCTCCTGTTTTGGCAATTGGGCAAGGTAGGGGTAAGAAGAGGAAGGCTCCATCTAAGAGCTACCGCAAGGGAAAGTCCCGAGATGGTTTCTCTTCTAGTGGGACCAAAGTTGATCCCGCTAAACCTAACCTTAACCCAAAGGAGGCAGAGTGCCACCATTGCCCTAAAATAGGGCATTGGAAGAGAAGCTGCGCAGACTACCTGCAAGCCATCAGGGAAGGAAAGATCAAGCCGTCTTTCGCAGGTATATACACAATTAAATCTAACGATTCATCTCATGCTATTTCTTGGGCCCTCGATACCGGGTGTGGTTACCACATTTGTTCTGAATTGCAGGGACTAAGAAGAAATAGGGATGTGGAGCATGGAAGAATAAATCTAATCATGGGGAGCAGAAGATCGTCGCCTGTGACCAAGATTGGAGTGTATTCTTTAGTGCTTAGGAATGGTTTATGTTTAGATTTGAATAATTGTTGCTATTCGCCAGAAATGGCAAGAAACATCATTTCATTTCATGGTTTGCTTAGACAAGGATTTAGATTTTCTTTTAATAATGAGAATGGTTCTATTTATGCTTATCTAAATGGTGTCTTATATTTTGAAGCAATACCATGTAATGGAATTTATGAAACTATTATGATTGTAGATAATCTAGGAAATGATGTTTTATGCATGGATTCTTCCAATAGTATGGATAAAGCATCCTCGTGGCATTGTCGTCTTGGACATGTCAACAAGAATCGCATAGCCCAACTCCAAAAGGATGGAGTGTTGGAGTCATTCGACCTTATGGAAGATGACACATACGAGTCTTGTTTACTTGGAAAGATGACCAAGTCACCCTTCACTAGCACATGTGAAAAGGGTGAGGGTCTATTGGACCTCATACATACCGATGTATGTGGACCGTTTAGATCAACCACAAAGGATGGGAACCGCTTCTATGTGACTTTTACCGATGACTATAGTAAATATGGGTATATCTACTTAATCAAGCAAAAGTCAGAAACGTTTGAAAAGTTCAAAGAGTTCAAGAATGAAGTGGAGAATCAATTGGGCAGGAAAATCAAGATGCTTCGATCGAATCGAGGAGGATAGTACCTAAGTCTTGAATTCCAAGATTATCTCAAGGAGTGTGGAATAGTTTCACAATTGATGCCACCTAGGACACCACAGTTGAATGGTGTGGCAAAAAGGCGTAATCGAACCTTGTTACACATGGTCCGCTCTATGATGAGTCGTGCTTCACTACCTATCTCATTCTAGGGGTATGCCTTAGAGACTGCCGCCCATATCCTTAACCGAGTCCCTACTAAGAAGGTTGCCAAAACACCTCACGAGATGTGGACAGGGGAAGCTCCCTCGTTAGCACATATCAAGGTTTGGGGTTGCGAGGCTTTCGTAAGACGAGATACTCACGACAAGCTTGAACCTCGTAGTGAGCGATGTATTTTCATCGGCTACCCGCGGAAATCCTTTGGATATCTCTTCTATAGACCGAAGGACAATGTTGTCTTTGTTGCGAGGAGAGGAGTTTTCCGAGAGCGAGAACTCATAAGCCAAGGAGACAGTGGGAGGCAAATCGAGCTTGAAGAGATTCAAGAGTCAATTGATGAAGGAACCTCTACCGCTGGCGCTCAACCCGAGGAGGAAACTCCGGTTGAACCGATTGACGAGTCATTACCTCTTAGACGTTCTGAAAGAGTTAGAGTTCAACCCTAGTTTTATGGTTTTCATATTACTACCGAAGGGGACACGTATATTAGTGATGGTACACTAATAAATCTAGATGAATCTAATAGCTATAAGGAAGCCATGGCAGGCCCGGAGTCTGCAAAATGGAATGAGGCAATAGACAGCGAGATCCAATCCATGTATGATAACCAAGTTTGGAATTTGGTTGATAATGTGCCCGGACGTAAGACCGTTGGGTGCAAATGGATCTTCAAGAAGAAGACCGACGTAGATGGAAACGTACACACATATAAGGCGCGATTGGTTGCAAAGGGCTTTACTCAAACTCCCGGAGTTGACTATGATGAGACCTTCTCACCAGTTGCGAAGATAAAATCTATTAGAGTGATGCTAGCAATTGCCGCATTTCATGATTATGAGATTTGGCAAATTGTGACAACCGTCAATTTTCGGTCAAGTCAAAGTCAACTAAAGTCAACAAGTCAAACCGGTCAACCCAATTTGCCATGAGTATTAGAGTTTATGTTATGTAATTTCTAAACAACTCTCTACTCTATTGAGAAATCATAAATTGAAAAGTGCGTACATCTAGATCTCCTTAACCTAAAACTGTGGTATGTGGCGAGCTAAACCGATAAAACAATGTTGCATACTCATCGGGAGTATGCAAGATCCTTAAACAAGGCTTAACGGGGCTTACGGACCCTGCATTGCAAAGCCGAACACTCAAAAAGGTCACCAATGAAACCTCCCTCAATCGTTTTCACTTTATCTCTCTCTATGAGAAATCTCTCCCAAATCTCTTTAAGTATGTGAAATCTCTCCCAAATATCTCTCTGTATGTGAAATCTCTCCAAGTATGTCAAATCTCTCCCAAATCTCTCTAAGTATGTGAAATCTCTCCCAAATATCTCTCTGTATGTGAAATCTCTCCAAGTATGTCAAATCTCTCCCAAATCTCTCTAAGTATGTGAAATCTCTCCCAAATATCTCTTTGTATGTGAAATCTCTCCAAGAATGTCAAATCTCTCCCAAATCTCTCTAAGTATGTGAAATCTCTCCCAAATATCTCTCTGTATGTGAAATCTCTCCAAGTATGTCAAATCTCTCCCAAATCTCTCTAAGTATGTGAAATCTCTCCCAAATCTCTCTAAGTATGTGAAATCTCTCCCAAATATCTCTCTGTATGTGAAATCTCTCCAAGTATGTCAAATCTCTCCCAAATCTCTCTAAGTATGTGAAATCTCTCCCAAATATCTCTTTGTATGTGAAATCTCTCCAAGAATGTCAAATCTCTCCCAAATCTCTCTAAGTATGTGAAATCTCTCCCAAATATCTCTCTATATGTGAAATCTCTCCAAGTATGTCAAATCTCTCCCAAATCTCTCTAAGTATGTGAAATCTCTCCCAAATATCTCTTTGTATGTGAAATCTCTCCAAGAATGTCAAATCTCTCCCAAATCTCTTTGAGTATGTGGAATCTCTCTCAAATCTCTCTCGAAATCTCTCCCAACTTTCTATAATCACTCGGGGCATCCCGAGCCTCGAATTTGGCGAAAACAGCCCAAAAACGGAAGTCTACGCGAAAAACGGACCTTAGGAACCGAAACCCCTCTTAGGAACCGAACCCTCCTGATGAAGAAGGCTGCTGAACCGAACCGAAGGTACTGTTCACTAACCGAACCCGAAGGTACTGTTCACTACTGTTCACTACAGTTCATTCGGTTCTAACATTCTCGCCTTCCATCTCCGAACCGAAGCTTCCCTTCTGACCTTCGCTTCTGACTTCGGACCGAACCTTCGGACGGACCCTCGCCCTTGCTTCTCGCTTCTGGCTCGCGCCTTTCGTTTCCGACTCAGCATCAGCATGGACCGAGCCTCGGCCTAGGACCGAGAGGTCTCGCTGGGAACTCATTTTCTCCCGGTTTTCGCATAGTTTTACGTTTAAGGCCCGTTTTTAATTATTTTAACGCGGGGTTTTCACCCAAAATCATATTTTAACATAATAAACCCTAAATATTCACAATTTAATCATATTTTCATAAAAATCTTTATTTAAATAATAAAAGCAAGTGGGTAAAGTACAAAGAGGTGGAGTGTTGACTTTGCTTTACTTTATGACACAAGCAACCACTCCCACACCCACTCTATGACCAGCCACACCTCCCCACCTTACCTAGGTCACATCAATGTCCTTTCCACTCAATCATCACTTCTTCCCACGTTTTTGAGAGCTGAATATTCATCCTCTCTCCTCATTTCTCTCATTTTCTCTCTTTTCACCAAAAGGAGCAAACACTTTTCTCTCTCTCATTTTCCCTCTCTAGAACTCGAGATTTGAGGGCTGATCTTGGGATTTTCCTCCACATTTGGTAAGAATAATCCATTCTCTTTATGATTATCTCAATTATTTCCACTCGAATCATTGATATCTTACACAAACTCTCTCATAATTGTGTTAGATCTTCGAATCTTCAAGTGATTCTTCAAGTGTTCTTGGGTTGAACACTTCTCTTCTTCAACACTTACCTACTGAAAACACTTAAGGTGAGTTCATACCCCCATATTTTCATGTTTTCTCAAGTTTTTAGGGGGGGGGGGGGGGGGAATACAAGTTAAAACACTAAGAACATAACTACACTTTTCTAACAGCCTTCATCAGAAAAGTTCAACTCCATTCACGGACTGTTTTGGACATCTTAAACATTTTTGTTTTCAAAACTGTTTTAGGTGCATGTAGTTCCACTTCTTAGCTTTAAAATGACTACTTGCACATCTCCATACGATTTTTTCTACAATTTATGGTGATTTTTACAAAACTGCCTATCATTTCAAACATCAATCTGGACCAGTCTGTGATTATGGACTTTTTCACACAAGTAAGAAGTCATTAAAAATTATAATAAAAATTATGTACAAACTAGACTCATTTTCCAAACTATCAGAAGTTACAGAACTTGATTTGGACATTTTATGATTTTTCTACAATTTTTCCAATAACAATTACAGAAAATGTTATTAACAGAAAAACACTAAAAATTTCATTTCACCTTGTAACATGTTGAGCAAGGTATACATCATTATGTGAGTGTTGTTGCAATATATGACAATTTTGTGTTCTTATATAGACATACTTCAGAAAACAAATGGATTTATATCTCCACAAGTATGGTAAATATATAAATGATATTACAAGGCTATATCCATTAAAATATAAACATTGGTAAATTATGACAAGTAAGGCTTATGCTCTCTACCCACACAAATAACTAATAAACTATAATAGGTATAGTTTAGGGTTATTTTACATAACAAACACATTATTAAAGGTTTTACACATACAAAAGAGTTATTACCACTATGGATAATTATGATAAACTATAATAAGTATAGTTAAGCCATTATACCCCCACAAACGAACACGCTAGTTATAATCGGTATAGTTATGGTAAATATATATTACAAACAAAGTGATAAACTATAATAGGTATAGTTTATGTTTCATCTACCCTATGAACTTAATTACAAGAAAGGAATTCACCACCACTTTTGATAAGCTATAATATGCATAGTTCAGGTTCACTAATCACTAATACTCTCCGATGAACTATGATATGTATAGGTTATATTCACCATCACCACCACTTTTGATAAGCTATAATATGCATAGTTCAGGTTCACTAATCACTAATACTCTCCGATGAACTATGATATGTATAGGTTATATTCACCATCACCACCACTTTTGGTAAACTATAGTATGCATAGGTTATGATCACAGTCACTATTACTATTTCGTGCACTACACCAGGATTGGTTCCGGTTTTTGGATTAAAGTCCACATTAAATTTTCGCATTGTTAGACTTCAACTATAATCGTTGAGCGTATATGCTTGAGTCATACAAGAATTTAGTCTGGATTGGCTTAGAATTGGTGGTGCCCGCCTCATCTCCTGTTCCTCGTTGGGTTGTGGACCTAGGGCAGACCCACTATATTCAACGTTTTATCTAACTTAAATCTTTTATAACTTATATACGCTGGACGATCATAGGGGAAATCTACGGGTCAATCTAGGGTTCATCAACACATTATATAGGAATATTCTGTTTACACTTAACTAAGAAAATATTGGATTTTCTGGAGATCAAACTCTATCGATTTTAAAAGGAAAACGGTTTCTACTCCAAACAAAACTCTTATGAACTCACCAACTTAATTGTTGACACTCTTTCAAAACTACTTGTATTCTCAGGGAATCAGTGAAACAGGAAAACTTCAGCGCTTTGAGGATGGGACGTTAAACCGTCAGCAATTTATTTTTGTCATCATAATGTAATTGATTTTGAAACATGTAAACATATACTTGGTGTAACTTTTTCAATTATATTTATGATGGTTGTATTTACTTTGTGCACTATTATACATGTTGTTGTGATACTGTACATGAAGTCCTCCACCCCTGGACGTTTCCGCCATCCTTGGTTTGGGGGTGTGACACAAATGGATGTTAAGACCGCTTTCCTTAAAGGGAAGTTGGCTGAGGATGTTTACATGGCTCAGCCAGAGGGTTTTGTTGATCCGAAGCATCCAAATAGAGTGTGTAAGCTTGAGAAGTCCATTTATGGACTTAAGCAAGCATCTCGTAGATGAGAAAGTCAAAGAGTTTGGATTTGTACGAAGCGAAGATGAATAATGTGTATATGTCAAATCCAGTGGGAGTATAGTAAGCTTCCTCATTTTGTATGTCGACGACATACTACTCATAGGAAACGACGTACCGAATCTACAGGAGGTTAAGTCCTGGCTCGGGAAGTGCTTCGCTATGAAGGACCTCAGAGAGGCTTCCTATATTCTGGGAATAAGGATAGTGAGAGAACGAAGTAAGAGACTAATAGGACTTAGTCAGAACACTTACTTAGATAAAGTACCGAAACGTTTTAGTATGCAAAACTCAAAGAAGGGAGAATTACCGATACAAAGTAATTCCAAGTTGAGTAAGACTCAAAGTCCGAGTACCGAAGCTGAAATAGCAGAAATGAGCCGAGTTCCATACGCTTCCGCAGTTGGCTCAATCATGTACGCTATGACTTGTACTCGCTCTGATGTAGCCTTTGCTTTGAGCATGGTTAGTAGATATCAAGGGAACCCTGGCAGAGCCCATTGGATTGCGGTCAAGAATATCCTTAAGTACCTTCGGAGGACGAAGGAATGGTTTTTAGTCCTCGGAGGGAGTGATGACTTGAAGGTGCGAGGGTATAGTGACGCCAGTTTTCAGACCGATAGGGACAACTACCGTTCGCAGTCGGGCTGGGTCTTTACCCTGAATGGAGGAGCAGTGACTTGGAAAAGTTCCAAGCAGGAAACCGTAGCTGATTCAACGTGCGAATCAGAGTACATTGCAGCGAGCGAAGCGTCGAAGGAGGCAATATGTTTGAAGAACTTCATCGATGATCTTGGAGTTGTACCTGCCATAAAGGAGGCCATGGAAATTTTCTGTGATAATGAAGGAGTGGTTGCCTTGACCAAGGAAACGAGGGATCATGGTAGATCTAGACATATCGATAGAAAATATCATTTTATTAGACATCTTGTAGAAGAAGGACAACTCGTGGTTAAGAGGATATCATCAGAAGATAACCCAACAGATCCGCTTACGAAGGGACTGAGCAGGGTTAAGCAGTTGCAGCATGCTAGGAGTATTGGGCTGAAGGATGATATTAGTATAGATTAGATAGTATTAGAAACGTGTAATAGATAAATGTAATTGACATTTGATGATTAAATAAAGGAGTATTATTTATGAGTAATGTTATTGTCTTATGTTAATTGTTTAACTATTGTTTCACTTTGCATGTTTTGACTTCCGGAATAATTGAGTTTATTAAGAATAATCGAATTATTCAAATTATCCACAATCGTTCATATGTTGGAAGTAGGTATGAATGAAGATTGTCATGAATTGGTGTGTAGATTGTCTAAATGGTATTAGACATAGCAAAAGTTTGCTGCAACGTTCATGAATGCTTATGAACTAGTTTTTGAGCATTGGAACAAACCCGCGCTTGCTGGAATCACCTTATGGAATATGATAAAAAGGGTGATCGCAAGACGATAATATCATATGGTCTTAAAACCTAGATATATGGTTTGTTATTTGTTAATTGGTTGTACATTGATAATGCGAAACCGCATCAGTAACTTGATGTTATAAAACACAATGTTGTGTATAGTTGATTAATGAATAAGTAAATGCATATAAGTCGAAGTTTATCTGTTACTTTTATCCATAGAGGGTAAAAGCGATATCTCAGCCGCTCGATGATTTGATTTGACTTATGTGTCGGGCCCGGTCAGAACTGAATTGATGTGTTCGATTAAGTTCTATGTCAAATAAATCTAAGATCGAGAAACCAATTGCTAGAAAAATTGGTTCCATAGAATTGTCAGCATGATATCTAAATAGAGGACTGTACGATCCCTCATCTAAAGGACAGGACTGATAAGATCAGAGTTTGAAAGCGTCTTTGAGAGCTACGATTGCTAATCGGATTATACTTGTATATAGTTACTAGACTTATCCAAGTGGGAGACTATTGGAATAGTGTCTAAGGCTGCAACTATATTAGACAAGTATTTGACCCGGTTGTGCATGGTCCTTTTGGGTTGCCTTCACCATAGCAACTTGACAAGATGATTTATAACGAGAGAAGAAATATTATTAATATAATGTGAATAATATAAGGAATAATAATATTGTTATTTGATTAATATAAGTCATAAATTAATTAGGAATTAATTTGGTGCCTTAAAGAGATTAATTAAATAAAAGGGCATAAACTGTCAATTGTATGATAGTTGTACTTTGGGCTATAATCTCTTAAGGATAAGGGGTGGACGAATTTAGGGTTTAGAAGAGCCTAGAATTCGTCCAAGGGCTTATCATAAAGGGATTGGATTGCTTAGGGCTTAAGTTATCCAATTAGGGTTTAAGGGTGAAACCCTAGGAGTCTCACTAGTATAAATAGACCCTAAGGGTTAAGGAAAATCGGCAGTCTTGTCTCTAAAGAAACCCTGGCCGATTTCTTTCTCCTCTATCCTCTCTCTATAATCATCCTCTTGCTAGTTGGTGTTTGTAAGCCATTAGAGGAGTGACACTTGTGACTCTAAAGCTCCAAGGACAAGAAGATTCAAGCAAGTGATTCAAGGTAATCTTCTAAATCTGATTTCTTATGTTATTATACTAGAATTATCATTAGAAGTCTTGGATTCAATGCATGTTCAATTAGAGAAACCTAGATCCAAGCATTAGGTTTTGTATGTGCACATAGGAATGTTCAAAAGTTGTAGCTTTAAAATGATAACAGTTTACATACAACAACATATTAGACCAAATAAATTAAGTATAATATGTTAAAAGTTAAAAACATAACTTTATAAGTAGAAGAAAATATATTCTTTTAATATTGAAATTTAGTTTATATATAATTACATTTTAGGTTTTATATTTATTTAACCTTATTAACCAATTTATAATCATTATTAGAAAGAAATTGAAAAGTCATGAGAGTTTCAAATGAATGTTGTGAAAGGAAAAATGAATGGGAGTTTCAAATGAATGTGGTGAAAGGAAAAATGCTTCATTTATAAGTATATAATGATAATGATAATGATAATGATTAGTACAAAATATTTGTAGGTGATATCTATAAAAGGAATTAAGGTGAAAATGTTTTCCGGTCCGGTCCTGGTTAAATCTTGTATTCCGGGTATGGTCTGGTCCTAACCGAAACCCGATTAGTGGTAAAAACAAAACCCGAAAATTGACCACTAACATGTATATCCGGTTCGGTACGGTTCGGTCCTAATTTTTTTTTTCCGGTCTGATCTGGTTCAACGGATCGTATGCTCATCCCTGACTATAAGTCCATAAGTAATTGTCCAGTGGATACATGTGGTATAAAAACATATTTATTAAATAATAAAAGTAAATAATTTTTAATCGCGGGTGAAATTGCACAATTAATATTTATTTTTAAAAATTAACAAGGAGCATCCATTATAACAACGTAAATTTCAAAACAAATTTTTCATTTTTCATCCACCAAGTTCTTATAAAAACATTCTCAAACATTTCCAATTTTAGTTTTTGAAACATAACATATCCCAAGATCATAAAATCAAACTCTCTCTCTCTCTCTCTAGTGTGTACGAGTCACGCCGACGCCTTCCCACGGTCCTCGCTAGTACCTGAAACACATAAAACAACAACGGTAAGCATAAATGGTTAGTGAGTTCCCCAAAATACCACATACAACACATACGCCACTCGAGGCTATAATACGACCCTCCGGTCGATGTGTCTCAGCGGGACCCTCCAGTCCCGTAGCTCGTTGGACCCTCTGGTCCGGTCATAGCTCGTTGGACCCTCCGGTCCGGTCTATAACATCATACAACATACATATATCACATAGCACATAATCTCATACGTAACACATAAGACCCTCTGGTCAACACATAATACCACTCTAGGTAACGTATAGTGAGAAGACTCACCTCAGATGTCTCTGTAAGTCTCTGACTCGGTAGAAATGTGATCTAGCCTCCGCCTAATCACATAAAGTAAATACTCTCATAAATATAACTATACTCAAACCTTTCGTAACACCCTTAGAAGGGTAAAAGACCATTTTACCCCTCTCTTGGCTTAAAGGCCTCACTGTTGACCAAACCCTAAAAGTCAACAAAAGTCAACAGTCAACTTTGACCCGACTCGTCGAGTGCACTTGGGCGATTCGGCGAGTCTACACGTGTCCACTGACTCTCTTAGTCCCTCTTGGCACGTCGAGTCCTTCCCCTTACTCGACGAGTCACACCTGGCATGAATCGTAGGGCCACCCCGACTCAACTCGCCGAGTCTCAAGAACAACTCAGCGAGTTCCGCCTTGAACTCTAGTCCCCTAACTCTCCCTGAATCACCGAGTTATTTCCCCAACTCGGCAAGTCTACTCACTGTGTGATTTATGGGAAACCCTCATCCTACTCACCGAGTCTGATCTTTGGACTCGGCGAGTTCATGCCATGCACAAAATCCACAGACCTCCTGAGGTCAGATCTGTTCCTTTAATTCATAGATCTGGCCTTTCCAAGCATGATAATCATGTAAAGTTCAGACCTTGACACTCACATATCATCTAAATAGTCTAACTTGGTAATTTAGCCCCAAAAATGACATCCTAAGCTCATGGCTCCCAAAATAACTCATAAAGCTCCAAGGGTTAAGGTCTCTAGACCTCTTTGGGTCCAGATCCAAAGCATAGACTCGAGAAGGGACCAATTGCTCCACTTATCCATCCTCTAAAGGGGTTTAGAAAACCCTAACTTTAAGAATCAATACCAAAACTGAAGAAGGTCTGAATAAATAACTCAATATGGACTCTATGAACTATGAAGTCACCAAAATCGCACTTCCTTCAGCCTCCTCTTGCCTTGGTCACCTCATTCTTGCAAAAACACCCACAAAAAGATCAAGAATGGCCTCTCCTTCCTCACAAGCGCTCTAGATCTCTTAGGGTTTCTCTCTGGGGTTTGGTAGCCGCAAATGACGGCCTTAAGGGCCTTTAAATAGGTCCCCAAACCCCGAAAATTAGGGTTCATTAAACAGCGTGGACTCGCCGAGTCCACTAATGAACTCGCCGAGTCCGGCTATGAACCCGGATACGAATCCGTGACCATACTCGGCGAGTTTAAACACCAACTCGCCGAGTCTCTTCACAACATCCTAAGATAAAAGAATAAAATATTATACCTGGGAATCCGGATGTTACATCCATGTAATGTTTTTTTTCCAGCGGGACTGCCAGGCGGATATAAAATGACTATTTTTCCTTTCCGAGTTTGTTTTGTTTTTTTTTTCTTATTTACTAATATAAAAATAAACTTAAATAATTTATAAAATAAATAGGTCCCACATCCTACACTACTCCCTTGACCTTGTACCATTCCCCCTTCTCATCCTCCATCAACGTTTCTTCCCCTCCCCCCTCCCCTTGCAGATTTCCGACACCACCATGGTCTCCGACAACACCTACATCCACCATTCTCCCATCTTCGTATTCATCCCATCACCACTAATTTTGTCGGCAACTAGATGCAAAAATAAAAAATCAAACCTGCATAATACCCAATGCAAATCAAGTTTATATGCAAAAAAACAAAAATAAAAAGAGATGCTTATGTACAACCACACCACAATGTATAACCACCCTAAGCTATATATTGTCACACTAGACATATTACCACTTTCATCTTCTCCCACCCGACCAATTTCAAAATAAAAGAAAAAATTTAAACATATATTAGGAAAAATAAATCCACCGGAAGAATAAATTAACAACACTATAAACATCAAATGAAACCCATGTGAAGAACCCCTGAAAAGAAAATTCTATTTTTCGATTGCAGGCCTATAGAACTTGATTGCATCTTAGAAACCCGTATCAAATCCCCTGAGACTGCAACCACACTCTCAAAATCATCAAAGCTCAGATACCCAAATGAATCCTTTGACGTTTCTCACTTTTAATTTGATGAACCTCTAACCTCCTTTTGGGATGTTTATTGAGGTATGAAGGGATGTGTGTAATAATGGTTGTAGGAGAGAGATGATCTTGATGGGTTAGATAGAGCATGGTTACAGATCAACAAGTGAATTGTCTTGGATCTACACTGCCATCATCTTTTACCCCGTCGTTGCTGTCCTAATTTTTAGTGCGGCTGAAATAGGGTCGTCGACAGGTGACCATAGTTAAGAGGAGAGAGACAGAGGATCATTTGAGTCTCGAGATATAGGGAGAAGTGAGTGAGTGTTTGGCTCGTCAGTGATCTGCTTAAGAAGGTTAGGTGGTGGTCTAGGTGGCAATTTCCGATGATGGTTCTAGACTTTAGTTATTCAATAGATTTGTAGAAGGAAAATATAGTAATTTCAAGTCCGTTAGAGACAAAGCGTGCAACATTTAAAATTATAAGAAACGGTCCGAATTAATTTTTTAAAAAAATAAGGACTAAACATGCAACATTTAAACTCTAATTTGAACTTTCTTATCTATTTAAGTCACTGAAATCCTTGTCGAGTGAGAGCCACTCCTGTGTTATTTAGGTACTTTTGTCCCGTCTAAAAGGGCCATAAGACCATTACACAACATATGAAGCAACCATATCCAACAAAAAAATGTCATAAAAAGTGACACTTAATATAAATGTACCAATTCACATAACTGCAACAATTGGTTCGCTCTATCACCGAACAAACAATGTCGAAATACAGACGATATGATTGTTATATTTGAGACATGATCGAATCGAAATCTAATCACAAGGAAAAACTCTAGTCTTTTGAAAAACAGGACGTATATTCCTACCAAAAATCCTAATTGTTCGTCGACCATTAAACATTCATCTACAAATCTCATGTAGCATCATGACATGCCATCTACCAACCTAATGAATGATACGGCTACACCCACAGTCTCACAACACTTCCCATGCTAATTGACCACTAGTGAATGCTACGGCTACCCCCGTAGTCTTACAACACTTTCCATACCGGGTCGAACACGCACTCGACCTAACACACCACTGAACTTGAGTCCTAAACGAAACTCTAACCTGGTTCCCGAAACTTGATATCACGTGACCCCACTGTATCTGTACCACACCCATGCCCGTGATCAAAGCGTCACAGTAAACCGCAAAATCATATACACCCTTTGGCAGGGTGAGAATCCATGCCTCGCACCACCACTATCTGAGAGTCTTGAAGGCTGCCTGCTGCTCTGGCCCCCAGCGAAAGGCCACCACTTTCTTGGTCCGTCGGGTCAAAGGAATCGCAATCTCGGAGAAATCCTGTATAAATATGCGGTAATAGCCTCCTAGACCCAGGAAACTCCGAATCTCAGATGGAGACCTCAGAATCTCCCATTGCATCACGACCTCTATCTTGGCCGGATCGACTAGAATACCCCTCTGATTGACAAGGTGCCTAAGAGATTGCACCCTTCGCAACCAGAACTCACATTTGGAGGACTTTATAAAAAGTATCTCCCCCACTTAGATTCAACTATGTCTTCACAGCACGCGAGAATTGAAGAATTCCTAATCCTTCTCGCTTTCTAGTATCCCACTGATGACAACCTAAGCTTACTAATGCTAGCGATTAATTACTGATTAAACCTTAAGATCACCCATGCTCGAAAATCTTGATGAGTACTCTTGAAATATAGTCCAGTCTGAGACCTCAATCCACCTCCCATGCTGACAACTAGAGGCTCTAATCTTCACTCTGGCTGACGAGTCCTCGTTCCCACTTCCATTATCGTAGAACCACTGACCTCTATCCGTACACAACCCATGCGAAAATACAATTCTCTTGAACATCCGATGACCAACCTCTTATGCATCTAACACCCGCAACTGACATCACCATCTTCATGCTACTAATCCTATCTTAGCAATAGTAGTGCCTTGAACTCCAAAGTTCATCCATAGACAATTTCGACCATATACGAACAAATGATAGAATCACTGAACTCTGAATTTGCTGGAGAACCCTTCAACTAATTCTGACCAAGGATCTCTCTAATAATACTCTTTCACAAATCACATCATAGATCCAGAATGATAACGGTACACGCGGAACCTACTTCACAAGATGCGTTCCTTTGTGGGTTCATCACTGACTTTTCGGCATGCAGAATGGCATATATGATCCTTGATAACCCAAACATTAGCAGAAAACCAACCCGAGATATGACTTATCCAACTCACTCACAATTCCAAAGCGATACGTATTCCCAACATCCACCTAATATCCGTAGAAAATGACATACCCGCAACATCTGGAGGAATACTATTCACCTTCTGCTGACATGACCAATCCCACTACACTTATAGCAGCCTAAACCCTTGGAGAGACAACTCACTTATGCACTTTCCCGTATGTGCTGCACTGACTCAGGCCCTGCTGGCCTTTCACCCGATGATCAGAAGTCATGGGTCTCTTCCCGGGACCCTCTACTATTCACACTTGGTACGAACCTCTCTTCTCAAAGTGCTCCAAATCGATCTCACATGTGAAACCTCTTGGAAATCATATCCTTCAGGGTTTGACACCTTGCCACGCTCACTAGCTCACTTGCCAATGGCTAAGCTGCAATAACTGGAACATCCTCTGTCCCCAAACTGGGTCACAAACTTTTCCCTGAAGCTTCTCAGATTCTCCAAGACTCTCACTAATTCGAGTATGGATCCTGTGCTTTCAGTAGTACGGGACCAATACTACATTCTACACCTATCCATAGTTTCCTCGACAATCCTCCCGAATCCTCCAAGTCACTTCCTCCAACTGATGCACCCAAGTCTCACTAATCCTCACTAGTAACCTGCTGAAGCATATCCTAGGCTTTCCTAGGTTCCCAACCTCGCCCTGCCATCAGATGCTGAAGAACTCTCCATGATGCCAGCCATCCACCTCCTGGATATTGTCATATATACTTAGTAGCTGACTCCCATCACTCAAGAGTTCCACAAAGCACAAAGCAAGCAGCATTCGTGCAGTAGCACTCCAATCCAAAGAATTATCATCAGAAATTCAGCCCACATACCACAACTCATGCTATCCACCTCCATCCATCCTCGCTGTCGGTTGCCTTATGCATGCAAATTATACACATAACAAGATCTAATAGACTGTCGAATAATAGACTCTACCCTAGGACCACAACCAAACAAGGAACAGGAAAAAAAGCAAAATCAATTATTCTAAGGCTATAAGATCCTAACTGTATACAATTTTAAAAGCATACACATAGCAGTTACAAATACCAATTATCATTCTCATTCCAGCATGACATCCAATATTCTTGCGGCTGTAAGAATCACATATCAGGCCAACCTATCGTTGACTACTCAACACTAGCATGCAAGTCTACCAACTCATACAACATACACATACATCTCCCCTAGCCCTACCTAGCATGCAACTCACATATTCATAATCAAATCATAATAGACAACATATATGGGCATTCTGGGAAACTTACTTGAGCTCAACTGATTGCACGCGTCACACACTTTGTTCTTTTCAAAGTTCTGTTCTCTTTTCAAATTCTTTTCAAACTTCTTTTATAAAAGGGTTTTACTTTTGAAAATTTTCATACCAAGTCCTTAGTTTGAGTTCAGCCATACACGAACTGACGAAAGTGTGCCCGAATCCCTCAAACCAGGGCTCTGATACCAACTTGTAACGACCCAAAATTCAAGACCAAAAATTTCATTTTTAGTTAAGTTATTATATAAAATATTAGTATAAAAACATTCTCATGTGCATAAAACATAGTGTGACGCGCTGCGACCAAGCTGACCCCTTTCTTTTGAAACGTTACACCTGAAACCAAAACTGTAAACCATAAGCACAAAGCTCAGTGAGTTCCCCAGAGCATACCCACACACAAACACGTACAACATATCATGCTAGCTAAACAGCAATAGATAACACATAAGCCATGCAAAACAACACATAAGGAAGCCCTGGAAACCCTCCAGGGTCTTACTCTGGGTACCATGGGAACCCCCACATGGTCTTAGCCCAATGCCTCAGGAACCCGCCGGGGTCTTTAACCTAGGAAGCCAAGGAAACCCTCCAAGGTCTTATACCTAAGTGCCTCGGGAATCCCCCGAGGTCTTTAACCTAGGAAGCCAAGGAAACCCTCCAAGGTCTTACACCTAAGTGCCTCAGGAACCCCCCGAGGACTTCCATACACAATACACAGAAACAACTAGCATATCACATACCACATAATCAACTAGCATACCACATAACATGAAATCAACTAGCATACCAAATAATGCATAATGGGTCGGCCTTGGTGCCTTAGACCCATTGGTATGGTGAGGAGACTCACCCGACACTGCTGAAGTCCCGCAGATAAAACCCCAGTGCTGGTTGACAGGTTCCCGAACTGTCAACATCAAACAATACCCAATTAATAGTTGGTTCCCAATGCATAACCACAACTCCATACTTGGGGTAAAAGACTACTTTACCCTAACTTAGCTTTATTTAATCTAAAGCCCAATCTAAAGGCCCAAAAGTCAAACCATGGACCAAAGCCCAACATATGGCCCAATTTTCCAAATTGGGCCCAACCTTTACATGGTCTCATTTAAAGGCCCGACCATTTAGTCCAGTCCAAACATTTGGCACTCTAATGGCCCAATACCATTTAATCATTAAAGCCCAAACTATGACCTAATTTTCCAAATTGGGCCCAAACCCATTACATGGGCCTTGCCCTAGGCCTATTAAATTATTCTAGTCCAAGTGCTTGACTTTGGATGTCCCATTAACAACCTAATCATCAAGTCCCAATAGAAAGGCCCAACTTGAGGCCCAAGTGAAATTAGGGTTTCACATAAAATGATGATTAGGGTTATGTTTCCTACTTAACCCATTAAGGGCTTAATCCATTAACTCCAATACTACATAGATTAATTTTTGCCAATGTTTATTATTTAATATTTCAAGTTATCAAATAATTTCCATGCGTCCCGGTTAATTCCCCAAATTAGGGTTTTATTGGCATTAGGGTTTTCCAAACCCTAATTAGGGGTTTCAACCCAAATACTAGCCCATTTATCAATTTGTTGGGCTTTTAGGTCAATTAGGGCTTTATTGGGCCTATTAGGCCCACCAGGATATCATTAAGCCCATTAGGGTTTTCACTTAGCCCATTAGGCTTCACTGCGCCCATTAGGGCTTCAAGTACCCTAAACAGATCGAACTCAACGAGGCAAGCACACCGCCACCCGACACGGCGGCTGGTGGCGGCAGCCAACACCCTATGGTGGTGGTTTGAGATTTCTCTTATTCCATTTTGGTTACAATTTACAAATCCAATCCGATTAACACACACACATACACTAATCTAATTAAAAACACATACACACACAACTACCTAATGGTGGCCGACGGTGGCGCATGGCGGCAGTCACCACCTCATGGTGGTGGCAGTGGCGGCTCTCAGTCTTCCAGCTACACTAAACACTCATACACACTTCAGGTTGCACTATTCACTCCAGCCACCCACCTGATGGATCATGGCGGCGACAACAATGATTTATTGATGGAAGCCACCACCTCACGGTGGTGGCGGTGGTATCTTTTGCTTCCCAACCAAGCAGCAACTACAAAACACACGGGCATTTAACCCACGACCGAGAACGAATCGACTTCAACGGAAATAGCAGTAGCAACGTCAGCAGGCGGTGATGGCGGCGAATCTTGGTCTTCAACAGAGTGGCAGCGGCGACGTCGATGACCAGGGAGGCTGTGACTTCGATACCGGCTATAAAGTGGCGACGTTGGACAACCTTAGCGACGTCGGCTGAAGGCGGAGCAGGATAAATGCCACCTGGAAGTCGCTCTCTGTGGTTCTTCGTTCGTGCAAGACGTCCGACAGCAAGACTACAAGCAGTGGAGGAAATGAGATGAGGGTGGCGGCCATCCCGTGGTTGCTTGCCATCGTTGCTGGTCGGAAACGGGTTGGAGTTGGGTGGTAACAGCACCGACGACGTAGGGGGCATAAGGTGATGGAGAGGTGGCGGCTGTAAACGAGAGGTATTAGGGGTGATGGCTGGAGGGTTTTCTTTTAGGGTTAGGGTTTCATAACCCTTTATACCCGATCCCACATATAAGTTTTCCATAATGACAAGATAGGTCCCTCCCCTCCAAGTTCCTTTCAATATTAGGCCATAATTTACAAAGCAGCCCCCCGATATCCAAAATCCTTTCACAATCAGTCCATAAGTTACCATTTGAACCCCACCATCTAAAACCCTTTACAAATTAGGTCCAAATGATCAAAATACAGCCATGTTAACATTTTTAGTCCCTCCTCCTCACATTCTTTTCAACTTAAGTTCCAATAATTACCACGGAGCCCCTGACTTCAAAAATTCATTATAACTAATTCGAAAATTATATTTTTAACCCCCCTAAACTTTCAAATATATATTTTTGGGCTACTATTCGTTCATTACTTTATTTATTTATCTAATAAATAAACAGGGTGTTACAGTCATCAAGAAAATACATGCATAACTGATAGTTGTCACAAAGAAAATCATCATACTACATAATGAACTAGTGGGATAACATTGGTGCTTTCGACCCACAGATACAGTGAAGGAAACTTATCTCGTCGACAAAATCCCCAGCTAACAACTCACACAATCAACGAATGGGTGACATACACCTCCTAACAAACCATATAAGTTAAACCCTTAGTCCACCTTCTAAAACTAGCAATTTGACTAAAAGTCAACACTCAAAACTAACGGTCAAAGTCAAAGTCAAAGTCAAAGTCAACATTTCCATCACTTGACACTCATGTCGTGACCAGTCCTTGGTCACGTCGTGAGAGCACACTCGACCATATTCCAACCTTGCTTTAAATCATTCAAATCGGTCCCGGATGGCCTACTCAGCATACCTAACGACGTGAACGTTCCTTGGTCACGTCACGAGCTCAGTTAGTCGAAACAATCGCGTAAAAACCACTCTTACATCGTGGCACTCCTTCTATCACATTGTGAGCCACGTATGATGCTAAATCCTAATGTCTTGAGTCCTTAATCCATTAAGTCATCCATTCCAACTTTCCAGAGGGCTTTCATAAACTAAAAGCAACATAAAAATCTTTGGTTTATGGACATGCATGTCTAATGCATGTATTGAACTTGATTAGGTCAAAATGGTGAAAATGAGATCCAAATCTCTTGCTTGGGACCAAAAACCAACTAAACCATAGATCTAGCACACCAAACCTCAAAGGGATCTCATGGATCCGTAAAGTTGCCAACTTTATGGAATCCAACCACTCAAACCACCTCCAACATTAAGAAAAAGGCATAAAATTCTAGATCTAGAAGAATAACACATAAATGTTGGAACTTGAGGACTTACCATGGTCCAATGTATGACCTTTATGGTGGTGAGGGAACTTGCTTGTTGGATCTAAGAACCAAGAACATTTTCTTTTTTAAAGCACCAAAACCTTCATAACTGGATGGAAGAGGATAAGGGAGGCTCAAAATGGTGAAAGGAAGGCTAGGGTTTCTCTCAAGATGATCTAGATATGACGGGGGCTCATAAAATGCCCAAAAAACACAGAACCAACCCTTATATATGTTGAAAACCCTAAAACTCGTGGGCTTAGGCTGCACAATTCTCATGTTGTAAGCTCCTAATGCTTACCCCGTGAGCACAGTTTAAATCAACATTTACCTTTAATCACTTCTCACGTCATGTTCTCTAACTGCTCACGTCGTGAGCTCAGTTTCCCCCCAAATCCTCTCCAACTTCGAACAATCAAAACTTCTTCGTTTCAACTTCGAATTCGACGTTCTTGATATCCACATAAAGGTCTTGAAGAGCTCTACACTTCTATATCGATACTTTTGGCTCGCCACATGTCCAACATAAAACCTTAACCCTTGCAAGCCGCATGCCACATAACTTTCCCAGTCCATCCTCAGTTCCAAATACACGTTTCATAGGCCTCGATCCCATTACCAGCAATAACATCTTTCAATAAAGCCTAAACCTTACTTCTTTAAAAGCTCTAAATCTTACATATAAATAAATCGCGGTCCACGAATACGAATCACTACACAATCCGAAATAGGGCGTTACAACTCTCCCCCACTTAATTTAGATTTCTTCCTTGAAATCTATCTTTGTTAGAATCTCTAAAATCAATGTCGATGTATTCCTCAAGCTCCTTCTAACCACTTCGAAATCAAAATATCTATACTGAGAAGTTGAGAGGCCTATCAGAAACCACCGCTACCGACAAACAACCCCATAACATGAAATACTCAATCGCCACAACCACCTTTGCTTTCCTAACTGTAAGACCAACTTTCGATGGAAACCACATAAACCGTGAACTCTCAAGACTACAACCACAACCAAATCCACCAAAACGTTCACCAAAACTGGGAACCCATCAGTCTAAACTTCAAAAACCATACCTTAAGACCGATGCCCATCCATTCATCTTACGTGTCCCTAGTTCCTGACTAGGAACATCACCAAAACATATAGAAAGAACACTCAAAATATCCCAATCGTGCGTTTTAACCAATCCCAAATCTGAAATTTTTTCCAAAGGATTAAAATAACCACTTGACTTCCTGACAAGTGGTTACTAACCCACTACTCCCACGAGCGTAATAATGGTTAAACCAAAAATCCCATGCTGCATCCTAAATCCTCATTAGCTCAAGTGCATGGCCACTTGACAAATCATTCGAGACATAACAACAAACTTCATGACTCGAAGTTCCAAATCCAAAACTCAACATTGGTAACCAACCCTAATAACAACCCACAATTGCAACACTCAACCAGTGGCTTTTGATGAATAATTAATACATCCAACAAAACAACAATCACTATTCGCATGGTCCAACCCAACTGGCTATTGAGTCTCCTGGCTCCCTAAATTGTCTTACCACCCTACCATGCCAACATGGCTAAAAATCTGAGACCCAAGAGTCTCAATCAGATGACCATCGGGTCTTACCCATATAAATCATACAACCACTGGTTCATGATACATCATGACACCTACTATCCACAACATGATAAGCTCACGATACTAAACCGATCTTGCCGAAACCACATCCATAGCCTGAATGATAGCGACCAGCTCCACGGGGACCTAAAGATACCCAACCAATAGTCCACCGAATTGTAAGAACCCAAACAACATCCCTCTCAATGCTATCTGAACATAACATGTGCCATACTCTTTTATCATGCATAATTCCTTACACAGAACAAACAGATATCAACGTAAAACTAGACGAAAACATGGTCGCATACAACCAAATGAGGAGATAGACAGTCATACTCTTGTTCTGATTTGAAGGTTATAACCCAAATAATCACCATGCTAACAATACTAATCGAGAGGTCTCAAGTTATCTTACTCAGTCCACTTGTACCCCTCATGTCCATAATCGAGGCACTACTACAATATACCCCCAAGGGGAGATACATACCCAACCTTGGATCTACTGCATTCTCTCATCCTTAAAACCTTACCCAAAGGGTGAGGTACTAACAGATTTAACGAAATGGAAAACCTCATCCATTAATAGAAACATCCTCATGAACGATCGATACAAGATCCCACACCTAGATTGAAACCGAACATATTCCACCAATTCGTAACTAGCTCGAGAAAACTCCCAAGGTGATATATAAATGCTACCAAAACCTGAGCCTGCATGCACAAAAATTCCACACTACAATTAAACATACCTAGAAACCAAAGAACATATAAAACACACGGAAATTGATGGTAGGTCGACACATCAATTGAACTTCAACTAACACAACTTGAAACTTTCGAAGAACCTCCACTTTTGATGATGAACGAAAAGACCAACGATCGAGACTGCATTGACAACTAACCCAATAACCCAATCCGCTGCTTGCACAATACCCCTGTGAAACTAAACATACCAAAATCAGAAGCTGATTTACCAATCAATACTACCCACCCTAGAACAGGGATATCAATCTATACACAAGTCGAGGAATCTATCAACACTCGATGCTCAACCTGAGCATCCCAAACGCCTCTTAATGTATTCAACGACCTTCTTAAAGGAACCACTGGCTACAACAAGCTCCTTATCCAACATCTTCTTTCCACGAATACGACTCTTGAATTCCTAAACACATACATCTAATGATAACTTGCTCCACACCTCCGTCCTGACCAAATCCAGAAATGATGTTCCGTATACCCGAACCGCAAATCCCTATGACCCATTCTACTGAAATCATAAAATCAATCATAGCAATGATCCTTCAACCAAAATAACCTGTTCTCCCCCACTTAGGGTTCGAACTACCACCAAATGACGTTGCAGACATACCATATTTCAAATCGATCTTCTAGTTAATGACCAATCGAACACAAAGTTATCCCGAATCTCAGATGGAAACCTCGAAAACATACCAATCACAACCACCTCTAATATTAGAATCTCATGAAGATGCACCAACAATAATTTTGTCCACTCATGACACCAATTCTCCATTTAGAAATAAATGAACTACATACGCCTCGCCTAATTCCCCAACAAAAAAATTATCATAAGCATTACTCATAATTATAAGAAGCATCATTCTCTTAGTTAGGACACATCAGAGACAACACAAGTTGCTCTTGCTGATTCACTTCCTTTTGTTCCTGAAACAATCAACTATCACCTGACCTAAATAATTTCAAGAAAGCAGAACCCAAATCGCATCTCAAAGCAACCGCACCATAAAAGCCTTTTTGTGCATTCTTATGCTGCCATACCCACCGACTTGAAAACCAAAATCTTCTAGACTCATGTCGAGACTACATCCCATCCCTGAAAATCACATGACGACTCTCTCTTTCCTCCTATTGCGGAAAGCTGGAAGTACATAACCCTTGTCGATGATAGTGACATTCCAATCCATCTGCCAATCACTTAATCTCCGTCTATAATCCTCGAGCCACTCTTTACACTCCCTTCCTTCTTCAGTCCCGCAACTCAACTGTCACTACTTGAGCAAGGCCATCCAGACCTTGAAATCAACTACCTTCCACGTTTCTTCACTATTGACACCCAATAGACATGGCCACTGAGGCTCGAACAATCATCTGACCCATCCTCAACCTGGACGATCATACCCGATAAACCGATAAAGGTGGAAATACACTGCAACGAATCATGGTGCCAAACCATGCCACCTTCCTTAACTAGTTCCTTAGAATCCCCCAAATTTTCCTCTAGTCGAGTATGGATCCTGTGCTTGTAGTAGTACAGGCCTAATACTACCGTCCAAACTTATCCATACTTTCCTTGAGAATCATCTCGGTCCCTCTAAGTAACTACTCCTTTACGTATCTGTCCTATCCATTCTTATACACCCATTCTCAAATAAATACCATCGCTAAACAACATAGGCTAACCCACTACAACACATACTAGGTTCCCTACCTCACGCTGCTGAAGAACTCCCAATAATGTCAATTAACTACTTAATGAATACAATCACATGCATCAAAGCTTAGATAATTCTTCGAGTGAAAGTCTCATCCCTACAATGGTTAAACTCAAACGAGAGCTATGTAGTAGGTTCAAATCCGTCACTCTGAGATTATTTAACCTATGCCATATGTGACTTAACATATTCACTTAATAGTTAACTCACATCATTATGAGTCCCACAAAGCACAAAGCAACCAACATTCATGTAATAACACTACGAGTCACAGCCAAATAGAGGACATATGAATCTCTATAACTTCCCATTTTTCAAGTAGCTTCAAATTCATCCCTTAGATTTTAATTATTTCATTTTTGGCCCTTGGTTGGAAGGAAGTGGCAAGGAAGGACCATGCATGGGAAAGGTGGCAGCTGGGTGAATACGCCCAGCGTAAGCTGGGGTATGCCCATCGTAGAAGGCTAAATGGTCGCGAGTGTTGGAGGCGTACGCCCAACGTATGCTCAGTGACACTAAACCCTATTTTTAGGGTCAAACACTATATAAAGAACATGAGGACTTGAACCCTAGCCCCTTATCAGCCTCCCCAACCTCAGACAAACCCTAGAACGTCTCATCCCTTCATTCTTGTGTGATTTTAATCTTGAGAATCCCATCTTGGTGATTTTTTAAGCTTGGAAGAGGAAAGAATAAATTGGCAAGGAAGGACTTGGGAAGTTTGAGCTCATAGATCTGGAATAGCATTATCATTTCAGACTCTTTGGATGTATAAAGTTCATAACTTTCTTCAAGAATGCTTAGATCTAGTGTAGTGTGTTTTTGATGTCATTTTGGTCCCAAGTATAGAACTTTATGGTTCAAATCCAATTTTTGGACTTAGAGTTGCCACTCTCAGTTCAAAATGAGTCCCTAAGGCAGAAATTTGCCATCTTGAATGTCTTATTGGATTCATGAATGAGTTAAGATCATTTCTATGAGAATGGAATGCTATTTTGGAGTTTGGGCTTAGTAGGGTCATGCAAAGTCACAAAGTCAGTGACTTTATGGATTAAGACGTTGAAAAGGACTTGGATCTGTGATTATAGCTTCTGGATTGGAGTATTAAGTACTAAATGGGAAAGTGACTTAATAGGGGAGTACGCTGAGCGTACATGCAGGTACACCCATCATACTCACCATTTAGCTAGTACGCCCAACGTACATAGGAGTACACCCAACGTACTCATCAAATATGGGCCTTGCGAGTTTTGGGCTTCGGTTTGGGTAATGCAAGGGATTTTAGTTCTTTGGGCCTTAGTGGGCCATCAGAAGTCAGATAATGCGGGCCAAGAAGATGTTTGGGCTTAGGGTAAGGCCCATTAGGGGGATTGGGCCCAATTTAGCTAATTGGGCCATTAGTGGGCTTGGAAAGCCTACCTAGTGTTGGGTTTTATTTTGGTATTGGGCCTTGGCCCAAATTAGAGAAAAGAAAAAATGGACTATATGGACCCTTAGTCAGGATTGATAGCCCATATGTTGACTCAACATTTGTTATTTTGGATAGTATAGAAGTTTCGGTGAGACAGCACTTCGGGAGTCGATAATTCAGTTCATACCGGCATTGCGAGGTGAGTTATCCTCACTATATCAACAGGGTCTAAGGCACCAAGGCCGAACCTTTATCATATTTGTATCCAGGTATTTGATTGATATGTTTATTGATTTGCTAGATCTGCATCCTGGTAGTTAGGATGGTATTATGTTAGTGACCTGGTTTAGGTCAGTATCCTGGTATATAAGATGATTTTATGTTAGTGACCGGTTAGGTCGGTATCCTAGTTATAGAATGGTTGTTGTGTTAGTGATCTGTTAGATCGATATGATTATCTATTATATACATACTAGCATATGATATTTATGTGCACATGATTGTTTAATTGGTATGGGGGTTGGGTTGAGGCAGATCCTGCTTCGTGCTGTAGGCTAACATACCCAGGGTGGACTGGATAGACTACAGGCCCAGGAGGGCACATAGTTAGGCTGAAGGCCCGACGAGCGGTCCGGATAGGCTGAAGGCCCCGAGAGGGCGATCCATACGTGCCGAGGCTTGGAGAGTGGTCCAGATAGACTGAAGGCCCGGTGCGGGCGGTCCAGTCATACTATAGACTCAAAGAGTGGACTAGGTGGACTGAAGGCCCAGTGCAGGCGGTCCAGTCACACTGAAGACTCGAGATGCATGGCTATTCTGTGTTTGTTATATGATATGTTTATGGTTGTATGAGGTTGGTATTTTGGGGGTAACTCAATAAGCCTTCGAGCTTACAATTGTCGATTATTGTTTCAGGTACAACGGATGATTGCGGGAAGGCGAAGGCGTGACTGTACACTCCCTCATATTTTGATTTGGATTCTGGGATAATCTGATATGAAAGTATTTGGAAACGTTTTTGTACTAACTTTTACTATTTGAAATGTTTTAATAGTTTAAAATTGGCATGATTTTTATGGGTGTTACAATCTCACTTCCTACCAAGAAAGATTTCAAATCTAGCATCACATCCAATTCCTTTTAGGCTATAAAGCATCATATATCAGGCCAATCCATCCACCAAACATTTCCGTAACTGAGAGACGTGAAAAGCACTATGGATCTAACTAAACAACTCGGGAAAATCCAGGCGATAAGAAACCCAACCCACCCAGGCCAAAACCCTAAAAAGGACCGATGTACTTAAGGCAACCACCACACTACTCCTTGCCATCAGCTGCATAAGGAACTCCCCCTAACATCCTCTAACTAGCTCACGAATACAATTAAATATCATCGACACCAGATAATTCTTCGAATGGAAGGTCTCACACTACAATGGTTAGACTCAAACAAGAGTTGTGGAATAGAGTTAAAAACTAACCTTCTAAAATTATCTAGTCTCAAAAATATGTAACTTAATATACTCGCTCACTAGTTAGCTGAGGTTAATGGTGTTGGATTTAGTGTCTAAGCCTATAACTATAATTGGTATGTACTTGACCCGAGAGTAGCATGGTCCATTTGGGTTGCATGACACCAAAACAATCTGAAGGATGGACTTTTAAGAAGAGGATATTGATGATTTATTAATATATTATAAGTTCTAATATATTAATATGAAATCATATTATTTAATAAGTATTGATCAAGAATTAGTTTGGAATTAATTTGGTGATCAAAAGAGACTAATTAAATATAAGGGGCTGATTTGGTAAATCATTCATTCTTATAAAGTGGGCTAATGATCCATAGTTCTTGATGTTGGGCTAAACCCATGTGGTGACCCATGGATACTCCATGGAGGAGCATGAGGGATATGGAAGGTCATTAGGGTTTACATGTGTAACCCTAGTTTGCCACACTATATAAGAGACCCTAAGGCTACCAAAATTGGCACCTAAGTGATAGGAAAAGAGGGCTAGCTGATTTTGAGTACAAGGATTCTTCTCTCTAGTCATTCCATTTGTTGGTGGTGTTTTGTGAAGCATTTGAGGCATCACACTTGGGGTGCTAGGCTCTTAAAGGTCCAAGGAATCAAGCTACAATAAAAGGTATGTCATTCTACTAGATTTTTGTATTACATATACTTCATGGTATGCTAGTTAGGATTAAACCTTGGAAAAATGAATGTTTGCATGTATAATAGAGAAAACATAGATCCAAGGTTTCTAGGGTTGCATGCACACCTTAGGAGTGTTAGAATGCTCAAAACCCTTCAAATGGAAACTCCTAAAAGCATAAAGCAAGCAGCATTCGAGCATTGAGTAATCGGAACAAGCATAACCTAAACATGCCATCTTATCACTGACTAATCAATACTAGCATGAAATTCTACAAGATCATATAATAGGCATAGAAAGGCATCTCTCCTAGCATTCTATCATGAAAATCCTAAGCTGATCCTTAGCCCTAACTAGCATTCGATTCACAGATTCACAAGTCAAATCATATCATAAAACATGCATGGGTACATTGGGAAAACTTACTTGAGCTCGGTCGATTGCAAGCACCACACCCTTTTATTTTATTAGAAAACCCTTTTTATAAAACATTTCTTGTTGAAAAATCTACCAAAACCTCAGTTTGTGTTCAGAAACAATTGAGAATATGCTCGAATCACTCAAACTAAGGCATTGATACCAACTTGTAACATCCCAAAAACTAAGTCTAAAAATTTTGATTTTTAAATTAAGAAAACCATTATCCAAAACAATATCATGAAAACCATAGTGAATCAAAGTGTATAAATAAACATCTAAGTACACCAAAGTCATGTAATATGCAGAACAATGTGGTGTGTCCAATGCAGTCATCCCAAGCTCTTCCTTTTCGAAACAAAAGTACCTGAAACATAAACCGAAAATCGTAAGCACAAAGCTTAGTGAGTTCCCCAAAATACCACACACCATACAAACACACAACCAAGCATATATGGGTGCTTGTAATCCCCATCGGTCTATTTCAACCGGATCCTATCAAGCATATCTGGGTGCTTGGAATCCCCTTTGGTCTATTTCAACAAGATACTATCAAGCATATCTGAGTGATTGCAATCCCCTTTGGTCTTTTTCAACCGAATTATATCAAGCATTACTGGGTGCTTGCAATCCCATTTGGTCTATTTCAAGCGGATACTATCAAGCATATCTGGGTGCTTGCAATCCCCTTCGGTCTATTTCAACTAGACACCATGTCTATTTCTCCCCTTACTACTACCATATAATATCATAACAAAGAATCGCAAAGTCATCAAGCAAATACAGGCCTAACTGACAGTTGTCACAAAGACAATCATCATACTACATAATGAACTAGTGGGCCGACATGATGGGTTTTGAGCATTCTAACACTTCCTAAGTGTACATGCAACCCTAATAACCTTGGATATATGTTTGTCTAATAATCATGCAAAGTTGTTTTCCAAAGTTATGAACCTATCTAGCATACATGGGGTACAATTTTCTTTGTATAAAAGATAGAACTACATCCCTTGTTGGTGAAAGTGTTCCTTGAAACCTTGTGAGCCTAGCACCTCAAGTGTGATGCCTCAAATGCTTCACACAACACCAAATCCAAAGAATAAACTTGAGAGAATACTCTAACACATGCAAAATCGGCCAAGCCCTCTTATTTCTTTTGTGTAGCCGATTTTGGGGAGAGTTACATTGCTTATATAGTGTGTGACATTAGGTAAACCCTAATGTTCCATGACTCTTCATTTCTTGATCCATGGGTTAACTCCATGGAGCATCCATGGAGCATCTTATAGTTGGAGCCCAACTTGATAATCCATGGAGCCTCTTAGCCCACTATATAAGATATGGAAGATTTACATAATCTACCCATATATTTAATTAGTTATCTTTTGATCACTTAATTAATTCTAAATTAATTCTTGAACAAAACTAATTAAATAATATTATTAATATATTAGAACTTATAATATATTAATAATCCATATGTGTTATTTCTCTCATTTAGTTTATCCAATTGCATGGTGCCATGCAACCCAAATGGACCATGCCGGGTCGGGTCAAGTACTTACCAGAAATAGTTATGGACTTAGACACCTTATCCAACAGTCTCCCACTTGGATAAGTCTAATAACTATAACTGCATTACTTTAGGAACCAATCGGCAATCGTAGCTCTTTCAAGGTCTCTCGGAACTAAGAAGATGTTGATACGCCATTTCAGATAAGTGATCATATAATCCTCTGTTCTAGATATCAGCCAGACAATTACATGGAACAATGTCTTACTCATTATCTAGCAGTTTGTTTCCCGATTCCTGATTTTTTTTGATAAAGAACTTAATTGAACACATCAACTTAGTTCTGACTGGGCCCGGTACATAGGTCAAAACAAAATCATCGAGGGCCCAGATATCAGCTTCTAATCCAAGAAGGAACAGATAAAATTCAACTCATATGTTTGTTCTACTACTAGTTGAATTATACACAAGAGCACGTTTTATAACATCGAGTTACCAATGTGTTTTCGTACAATCAATGCATAATCATTTTGTAGGCAACAAATCATATCTCTAGGTTTGAAGACTTATATGATATTACCGTCTCACGATCACTCGAGATAAAATTCCATGAAGTGATTCCAGTGAGCGTGGGTTGATTCCAATACTCAGAAGTTATGAGCACTCATGAAGTGTTGTCTTATATCCTGACACCTACAACCAACTTCATGACAGTCTTACTTCATATCTACTTCCAAGATATGACTGACTGTGGAAAATTTGAATAATATGTGAAACCACAACATACTATTCTTGAAGTCAAAACATGCAAAAAAAATTATAGTAAACGATTGACAAAAGATAGCAACACTTTACTCATGAATAAACACAACTTTTATTCATCATCAAATGTCATTTACACTTTACAAATTTCATAATTTATCTAACTACTAAAACTTATATCATCCTTCAGTCCTATGCTCCGAGCATGTTGGAGATGCTTAACCCTACTCAGTCCCTTCGCGAGGGTATCTGCTGGGTTCTCATCCGATGATACCCTCTTTGCCACGAGGATTCCTTCTTCTATGCGATGTCTGATAAAATGATATTTTCTATCGATGTGTCTGGATCTCCCATGATCCCTTGGTTCCTTGGCTAAGGCAACAACACTTTCACTATCACAGAAAATTTCCATGGGCTCCTTTATAGCTGGTACTACTCCAAGGTCTCCTATGAAGTTTTTCAGCCATATAGCCTCCTTTGCAGCCTTGCTTGCTGTTATATACTCTGATTCACAAGTGGAATCAGCCACTGTCTCCTGCTTGGAACTCTTCTAAGTGATTGCTCCTCCGTTTAGGGTGAAGACCCAGCCCGACTGAGAGCGGAAATTATCCCTATCAGTCTGGAAACCAGCATCACAATACCCTACAACTCTCAAGTCATCACTCTCACTGAGGGTAAGGACCCAGTCCTTAGTCCTCCGTAGGTACTTGAGGATATTCTTTACCGCAGTCCAGTGAGCCTTGCCAGGGTTCCCCTGATACATACTAACCATGCTCAAGGCAAAGGCTACATCAGGTCGAGTACAAGTCATAGCATACATGCTCGAGCCTACTGCCGAAGCATAAGGCACTCGACTCATTTCTGCTATCTCAGCCTCAGTACTAGGGCTTTGTGTCTTACTCAATCTGGCATTACTCTGGATGGGTAACTCTCCTTTCTTGGAGTTCTACATGATGAATCTCTTCAACACCTTGTCCAAGTAGGTATTTTGACTAATTCCAATTAGTCTTTTACTCCGGTCTCTCAAAATCCTTATCCCTAGAATATAGGCAGCTTCTCCTAGGTCCTTCATAGAGAAACATTTCCCAAGCCAGGACATAACTTCCTGCAGAGTTGGGATGTCATTTACTATGAGTAGTATGTCATCCACATACGATACCAAAAAGCTAACTATACTCCCACTATCCTTGACATACACACAAGATTCATCTTTACTCCTAGAAAAGCCAAATTCCTTGACTTTCTCATCAAAGCAAAGATTCCATCTGTGAGGTGCTTGCTTTAATCCATAAATGGATTTCTCAAGCTTACACACTCTATTAGGGTACTCGTTACTGACTAAACCTTCTGGCTGACTCATGTAAACATCTTCAGTAAACTTTCCATTAAGGAAAGCGGTTTTGACATCCATTTGCCATATTTCATAGTCATCAAATGCAGCTATGGCTAACATAACCCTAATAGACTTAATCTTGGATACTGGAGAAAAAGTCTCATCATAATCCACTCCAGGAGTTTGAGAGAAGCCCTTTGCAACCAATCGCGCTTTATAAGTGTGTACATTACCGTCCATGTCGGTCTTCTTCTTGAAGACCCATTTGCATCCTACAGTCTTACGACCTGGTACATTTTCAACCAAGTTCCAAACTTGATTGTCATACATGGATTGTATCTCGCTATCCATAGCCTCTTTCCATTTAGCAGACTCAGGGCCTGCCATTGCTTCCGCATAGCTGTTAGGTTAATCCAGACCTAATAGTGTCTCATCACTAATAAGTGTCTCACCTTCTGCAGTAATATGGAAACCATAGTAATGCTCAGGTGCATTCCTAACTCTCATGGAACGCCTCAGAGGTAAAGAATCGTCAATTGGCTCAACAGGAGTTTCCTCCTCAAGTTGAGGGCTAGGGTTTGAAGTTCCTTCACCACTTGACTCTTGAAGTTCTTCAAGGCCAATTTACCTCCCACTGTCTCCTTGGCTTATAAACTCTCTCTCTCTCTCTCTCTCTCTCTCTCTATCTCTCTCTCTCTCTCAAGACTCCTCTTCTTGCTACAAAGACCACATTATCACTAGGTCTGTAGAAGAGGTAACCAAAGGATCTTTGTGGGTAGCCGATGAAAATACACCTCTCGCTTCGGGGTTCTAGCTTATCATGAGACTCATGCCTCACAAAAGCCTCGCAACCCCAAATCTTGATGTAGTCTAGTTTGGGTACTTTACCAGTCCACATCTCATGAGGAGTTTTTGCAACTTTCTTTGTAGGGACTAGTTTAAGGATATGGGCGGCAGTCTCTAAGGCATACCCCCATAATGAGATTGGTAGCGAAGCTCGACTCATCATGGAACGAACCATATCCAACAAGGTTCGATTACGCCTCTCAGCTACACCATTCAACTGCGGTGTCCTGGGAGGTGTCAATTATGAGACAATCCCACATTCCCTAAGATAGTCGAGGAACTCTGAACTAAGATACTCACCACCTCGATCGGATCGAAGCATCTTAATGTTCCTGCCCAATTGATTCTCGACTTCCTGTTTAAATTCCTTAAACCTTTCAAAAGCCTCTGACTTATGCTTGATTAAGTAGACATATCCATATCTACTGTAATCATCAGTAAAAGTCAAATAATAACGATTAGCATCCCTTGTGGAATGTTTGAATGGTCCACACACATCCGTGTGTACAAGATCCAACAAACCTTCACCCCTCTCTCAAGAACCTTTTAAGGGAGACTTTGTCATTTTTCCAAGTAAGCATGATTCGCAACTATCATCTGACTTTAGGTCAAATGACTCCAAGACTCCATCCTTTTGGAGTTGGCCTAGGCGTTTCTTGCTCATATGTCCAAGACGACAATGCCATAATGATGCTTTATCCAAGTTATTATTATTAGGAGAATCAATACACAAAACATTATTTCCTAAGTTTTCAACCACAGATACAGTTTCATACACACCATCACAAGGTAATGCTTTAAAATAAAGACTATTATTAAAGAAAGCATTAATCGAACCAACTTCATTATCAAATGAAAAATTAAAACCTTGTTCATACAATGCATGAAAGGAAATAATATTTCTTTTCATTTCTGGCGAATAACAACATTTATTCAAATCTAAACTAAACCCACTACTTAGCGATAAAGTATACACTCTAATCTTGGAGACAGGTGAAGCTTTCCCGTTTCCCATGATCAAGTTTATTCTTCCTTGCTCCACATTCTCACTTCTTCTTAGTCCTTGTAAATCAGAGCATATATGAATACCACAACCAGTATCAAGGACCCATGAGTTAGAATGGGGTGAGTTATTAGATAAGATAGCATAAATACCTGCATGGTTGGGTTTGACTTTCCCATCCTTCACATCTTGCTGGTACTTTGGGCAGTTCCGCTTCCAATGTGCCTTTTCATGGCAATAGAAGCATTCAACCTCTTTTGGTCAGAAGAAGGAGTGATGAAACCTTTCTTGGTTCCACTTGAAGAAGAGCCTTCAAGGGTCCTAGCCTTGGTACCCTTCGAACAACTCTTTCTCTTCTTCCCTCGTCCTTTCCCGATTGCCAAGACAGGGGTGGAGTTGGTAGGAGTAGGAGTAGTAACAACCGTCTTACCCTTAAGACCACTTTCCGCGGTCTTTAAGAGTCATTGAAGTTTGTTGAGAGTGACCTCTTCCTTGTTCATGTGGTATGTCATGCAGAATTGATCATAACATGAAGGTAAGGAGTGCAAAATGATATCTATTGCAAGTTCCTCGGGGAAGTTCAAATTAAGCTTCAGCAAACGGTCCACAAATCTTTGCATTTTCTGCATGTGGCCCGTGATGGGTTCACCATCCTTCATTCGGGTTGTTATCATGGAGAAGATGATTTCATACCTCTCTTGTCTTGCACTTTGATGGTATCTTTCCATCAAATCTTGGTGCATTTCAAAAGGTTAGAAGTCCTCGTCGGACTTTTGGAGGTCGGCTGTCATAGTGGCCATCATGATGCATGCCACCTTGGTGGCATCCCTTTCATGTGCCCTAAAGTCAACGATCTCTTGAGGAGTAGCAACTGTCTCATCAATCTCCTTAAGCTCCTTATCGAGGACATATTCTTTGTCCTCGTAGCGGGTAATCATTCAGATGTTTTTGATCCATTCATTAAAATTGGATCCATCAAAACTTACTTTCCCACACAAGTTCATTAGAGAAAAGGAACCATTAGGATTAGATCCAGAAGCAGCAGTGTGTGCAGACATCTGAAAAGAAAAGTTTAGCTTAGAAATAGAGATAGTCCTTAATAAAACACCCAAATGTAGTATTAAGGCTAGGACCCAATCACAATATATTATACTTAGAAGAGATATGCCGTAATCTAAGTAATAACATATTTGAAAGGTAGGTGAATGACGATTCACCTATTTCCGCCAAAGACGAAATATTAAAAATATTTAATTTGGTTCTTAGAAATTCCTAGATTCTTTTGAGATTCAATGAAATTTTCAAAGGGATGTTTCAATATCAAGTGTGCCCTCCAAGTTTTGTGACTGGGATGCCGAGGATCACAAAACGAGGTGTGAAGTAACCATGCAAATTACTTGGTACCCTTAATGTATTACCCCTCAGAGGATGTGCCGGTTAACCACACACACTCCATCGATACTATGATAAACATTAAGTCACCCTTTACCTAACTTGTTAAGTTCAAGTTAGTGTGTCGGTTAACCACACACGCTCCACTAACGACTTAAACAAAGTGTAAAGTGTAATTTCATTGATTAGCAACTTATTCACTTTTTCCTAAAATAACTAAGATTGGGAATTCAATAAAGTTTAGTTACTTTAGTATTATCATTATACTTTTAATGAGAATTTATAAGTCCTTGTCCTACCCGTTCGGCTAACGACCCTCCACCAGTCAAGCAAGCGGTGAGTGAGAGTGGAGACCCATTAAGTTGCCTTTTTATAGGCAACAACCTTATACCCACGTTAAAGACTAGCTTCGTGAATGAGGCATACTAGCGGTATGACGACTTCGATCTTATACATATATATATATATATATATATATATATATATATATATATATATATATATATATATATATATATTAACTTATAATATTATAAGTATAAGGGTTGGATTTTAACTTTTAAAATTCTAAGGGTTGGAACTAAAGTTTTAATCAAGACTTTACTTGTTCCAAAACTTGAGGGAATTTTTGTAAACTTTCAAAACTTTTCATTTCTTGTAACTTATGAGTTAATTCGAATATTAAAAATGAAGACTCTTCATTTTTATAAGCCATGTGTTCTTTTAATGTTTTTAAAACAAAGTGACTTTTGGTTTTCCATAACTTGAGGACAAGTTATGGACTCCATTAAAACACATAATGATCATGATTTAATCTACCACATAGGTTACAAATAATTTTTATGATCATCTAAACATCATAAGATCAAGAATATGAATGTGAACACTTTCATGAATAAAAAATTACACTTAAAAACTTGTAATTTTGATAATTTGTCATTGTAAATGGATTAAAATGAACATTACACCAACTAAAACAAGTTTTAAAACACCAAAATAGTTTAGGGTAATGTTCCTAGTCCATTTCCAGCAACAAAAATCGAAATTCTGAAAACTGCAGCCTCTACTCGTCGAGTGCATGAACTGACTCGACGAGTGGCTTGCATTTGGTCATTGACTCGTTGAGTCCCCCCATGGACTCGGCGAGTTCATACGGGCAGAAAGCAGAAAACTCGATTTTTCAAGCAGTTTGCACAAAAATCAAACAAGCAAGCCTAGGCTCTGACACCACTGATGGGTTTTGAGCATTCTAACACTTCCTAAGTGTACATGCAACCCTAATAACCTTGGATCTATGTTTGTCTAATAATCATGCAAAGTTGTTTTCCAAGGTTATGAACCTATCTAGCATACATGGGGTACAATTTTCTTTGTATAAAAGATAGAGCTACATACCTTGTTGTTGAAAGTGTTCCTTGAAACCTTGTGAGCGTAGCACCTCAAGTGTGATGCCTCAAATGCTTCACACAACACCAAATGCAAAGAATAAACTTGAGAGAATACTCTAACACATGCAAAATCGGCCAAGCCCTCTTATTTCTTTTGTGTAGCCGATTTTGGGGAGAGTTACATTGCTTATATAGTGTCTGACATTAGGTAAACCCTAATGTTCCATGACTCTTCATTTCTTGATCCATGGGTTAACTCCATGGAGCGTCCATGGAGCATCTTATGGTTGGAACCCAACTTGATAATCTATGGAGCCTCTTAGCCCACTATATAAGATATGGAAGATTTACATAATCTACCCATATATTTAATTAGTTATCTTTTGATCACTTAATTAATTCTAAATTAATTCTTGAACAAAACTAATTAAATAATATTATTAATATATTAGAACTTATAATATATTAATAAACCATATGTGTTATTTCTCTCATTTAGTTTATCCAATTGCTTGGTGCCATGAAACCCAAATGGACCATGCCGGGTCGGGTCAAGTACTTACCAGAAATAGTTATGGACTTAGACACCTTATCCAACAGTCTCCCACTTAGATAAGTCTAATAACTATAACTGCAGTACTTCAGGAACCAATCGGCAATCGTAGCTCTTTCAAGGTCTCTCGGAACTGAGAAGATGTTGATACGCCATTTAAGATAAGTGATCATATAATCCTCTGTTCTAGATATCAGCCGGACAATTACATGGAATAATGTCTTACTCATTGTCTAGCAGTTTGTTTCCCGATTCCCGATTTGTTTGACAAAGAACTTAATTGAACACATCAACTTAGTTCTGACCGGGCCCGATACATAGGTCAAAACAAAATCATCGAGGGGCCCAGATATCAGCTTCTAATCCAAGAAGGAACAGATAAACTTTGACTCATATATTTGTTCTACCACTCATTGAATTATACACAAAAGCACGTTTTATAACATCGAGTTACCAATGCGTTTTCGTACAATCAATGCATAACCAAATCGTATGTAACAAATCATATCTCTAGGTTTGAAGACTTATATGATATTACTGTCTCACGATCATTCGAGATAAATTCCATTAAGTGATTCCAGTGAGCGAGGGTTGAGTCCAATGCTCAGAACTTATGAGCACTCATGATTGTTGTAGCCATGTCCAAGAGCTTAGACCTCTACATCCAATCATGGCAGTCTTGATTCATACCTACTTCCGACATATGACCGAATGTGGTGGTTTGAATAATAAGATATACCAAACATAATTATTTTGGAAGTCAAAACATGCAAAAGAAATATAGTAAACGACCGACAAGAGATAGGAACACTTTACTCATAAATAAAACACCTTTGATTCATCATCTAATGTCAATTACACTTTACAAATTTCGAGGTTATCTAACTAATAAATCTAATACCATCCTTCAGCCGTATGTTCCGAGTATGCTGGAGATGCTTAACCCGAGTCAGTCCCTTCGTGAGGGGATCTGCTGGATTCTCATCCGATGATACCCTCTTTGCCACGAGGAGTCCTTCTATTCGATGTCTGATAAAATGGTATTTTCTGTCGATGTGTCTGGATCTCCCATGATCCCTTGGTTCCTTGGCTAAGGCAACAACGCTTTAACTATCACAGAAAATTTCCATTGGCTCTTTAATAGCTGGTACAAATCCAAGGTCTCCAATGAAGTTCTTCATCCATATCGCCTCCTTTGCTGCCTCGCTTGTTGCAATATACTATGATTCGCAAGTTGAATCATCCACTGTCTCTTGCTTGGAACTCTTTCAAGGAATTACTCCTCCGTTTAGAGTAAAGACCCAGCCTGACTGAGAGCGGAAATTATCCCTATCAGTCTGAAAGCTAGCATCACTGTACCCTACAACTCTCAAGTCATCACTCCCACCGAGGGTAAGGACCCAGTCCTTAGTCCTTCGTAGGTACTTGAGGATATTCTTTACCGTAGTCCAATGTGCCTTTCCAGGGTTCCCCTGATACCTGCTAACCATGCTCAAGGCAAAGACTACATCAGGTCGAGTACACATCATAGCATACATGATCGATCCTACAGCCGAAGCATAAGGTATTCGACTCATTTCTGCTATCTCAGCCTCAGTACTAGGGCTTTGTGTCGTACTCAATCTGGCGTTACTCTGGATGGGTAACACTCCTTTCTTGGAGTCCTGCATGCTGAATCTCTTCAACACCTTATCCAAGTAGGTACTCTGACTAAGTCCAATTAGTCTTTTACTCCTTTCTCTCAAGATCCTTATCCCTAGAATATAGGCAGCTTCTCCTAGGTCCTTCATAGAGAAACATTTCCCAAGCCAGGACATAACTTCCTGCAGAGTTGGGATGTAATTTACTATGAGTAGTATGTCATCCACATACAATACCAAAAAGCTAACTATACTCCCACTAGCCTTGACATACACACAAGATTCATCTTTACTCCTAGAAAAGCCAAATTCCTTGACTTTCTCATAAAAGCAAAGATTCCATCTGCGAGGTGCTTACATTAATCCATAAATGGATTTCTCAAGCTTACACACTCTATTAGGGTACTCGTTACTGACAAAACCTTCTAGTTGACTCATGTAAACATCTTCAGTCAACTTTCCATTAAGGAAAGCGGTTTTGACATCCATTTGCCATATTTCATAGTCATGAAATGCAGCTATGGCTAACATAACCCTAATAGACTTAATCTTGGCTACTGGAGAAAAAGTCTCATCATAATCCACTCCAGGAGTTTGAGAGAAGCCCTTTGCAACCAGTCGCGCTTTATAAGTGTGTACATTACCATCCATGTCGGTCTTCTTCTTGAAGATCCATTTGCACCCTACAGTCTTACGACCTCGTACATGCAAATAATTATTTTTCCAAGGTTCATATCCTAACTAGTAGAAATACTTACCTTGTAGTAGTAGTTGATTGTTTGGAGTTTTAGATCCTAGCACCAATAATGTGGATGCCTCAAATGGAAATCACAAATCACCACAAACTTGGAACTTTGAGAGAATAGTCATTACTATCTTGAAATCGGCCCTCTTGCTTTACTCACCTCAACTAGTATTTGATTTCAAGAACCAAAGCCTCCTTTGTATAGTGTGGTGGATTAGGGTTACATCCATGTAAACCCTAATACCCCTGTCTCTTCATTTCCATGAGATCCATGGAGTATCCATGGGCTTTCCATGCAAGCCTAGCCCATTCCAAATAAGCATTAGCCCACACTATATAAATATAGAAGCCCATATTTAATTAGTAATATCTTTGATCTCTAAATTAATCCTAGATTAATTATAGATCAATACTAATTAAATATTATGATCTTATATTAATATATTAGAACTTATAATATATTAATAAATCATAATTTGTACTATTCTCAAAAGATTATCCATAAATTGTTCGGGTGAAGTGCTACCCAGATGGACCATGCTGGGTCGGGTCAAGTACATACCAAATATAGTTATGGACTTAGACACTATATCCAACAGTCTCCTACTTGGATAAGTCTAATAACTATAGTTGCAAGTATGACTTTAGGAACCGATAAGCAAGCGTAGCTCTTTAAACTCTGTTGAACTAGAACGCGCCATTTTAGATAAGTGATCATATAATCCTCTGTTCTAGATATCAGCCGGACAAATACATGGAACATGGTCTTACTTATTGTCCAACATTTGTTTCCCGATTTTCGATTTGTTTGACATAGAACTTAACTGAACACATCAATTTAGTTCTGACCAAGCCCAGTACCTAGGTCAAAACAAAATCATCGAGGGGCCCAGATATCGCTTCTAATCCTAGAAGGAACTGATAAACTTCGACTCATATGTTTGTTCTACCACTCATTGAATTATACACAAAGGCACGTTTTATAACATCGAGTTACCAATGTGGTTTCGTAGAATCAATGCATAACTAACTCGTAAGTAACAAATCATATCTCTAGGTTTGAAGACTTATATGATATTACCGTCTCATGATCACTCGAGATAAATTCCATGAAGTGATTCCAGTGAGCGTGGGTTGAGTCCAATGCTCAGAACTTATGAGCACTCATGATTGTTGTAGCCATGTCCAACACCTTAGACCTCTGCAACCAATCATGACAGTCTTGATTCATACCTACTTTCGAAATATGACCGACTGTGGTGGTTTGAATAATATGATATACCAAACATAATTATTCTGGAAGTCAAAAAATGCAAAAAAAATATAGTAAACGACCGACAAGAGATAGCAACACTTTGCTCATAAATAAAACACCTTTTATTCATCATCTAATGTCAATTACACTTTACAAATTTCGAAATTATCTAACTACTAAAACTAATATAATCCTTCAGCCCTATGCTCCGAGCATGCTGGAGATGCTTAGCCCGAGTCAGTCCCTTCGTGAGGGGATCTGCTGGGTTCTCATCCGATGATACCCTCTTTGCCATGAGGATTCCTTCTTCTGTTCGATGTCTGATGAAGTGATATTTTCTGTCAATGTGTCTAGATCTTCCATGATCTTTTGGTTCCTTGGCTAAGGCAACCGAACTATTGCTGTCACATAAAATCTCCATTGGCTCCTTTATAGCCGGTACAACTCCAAGTTCTCCGATGAAGTTCTTTAGCCATATAGCCTCCTTTGCAGCCTCGCTTGCTGCTATATACTCTGATTCACAAGTGGAATCAGCCACTGTCTCCTGCTTGGAACTTTTCCAAGTAATTGCGCCTTCGTTTAGGGTAAAGTCCCAGCCCGACTGAGAGCGAAAATTATCCATGTCAGTCTGGAAGCTAGCATCACTGTACCCTACAACTCTCAAGTTATCACTCCCACCAAGGGTAAGGACCCAGTCCTTAGTCCTTCGCAGGTACTTGAGGATATTCTTTACCGCAGTCCAGTGTGCCTTGCCAGGGTTCCCCTGATACCTGCTAACCATGCTTAAAGCAAAGGCTACATCAGGTCGAGTACACGTCATAGCATACATGATCAATCCTACAGCTGAAGCATAAGGTAGTCGACTCATTTATGCTATCTCAGCCTCAGTACTAGGGCTTTGTGTCTTACTCAATCTGGCGTTACTCTGAATGGGTAACTCACCTTTCTTGGAGTTATGCATGTTGAATCTTTTCAACACTTTGTCCACATAGGTGATTTGACTAAGTCTAATTAGTCTTTTACTCTTGTTTCTCAAAATCCTTATCCCTAGGATATAGGCAGCTTCACCAAGGTCCTTCATAGCGAAACACTTCCCAAGCCAGGACTTTACTTCCTGCAGGGTTCGGATGTCATTTCCTATGAGTAGTATGTCATCCACATACAGTACCAAAAAACTGACTATGCTCCCACTAGCCTTGATATAGACACAAGATTCATCTTCACTCCTTGAAAAGCCAAATTCCTTGACTTTCTCATCAAAGCAAAGATTCCATCTGCGGGGTGCCTGTTTCAATCCATAAATGGATTTCTCGAGTTTACACACCCTATTGGGGTACTCTGTACTGACAAAACCCTCTGCCTGAATCATGTAAACATCTTCAGCCAACTTTCCATTAAGGAAAGCGGTTTTGACATCCATTTGCCATATTTCATAGTCATGAAATGCAGAAATGGCTAACAGAACCCTAATAGACTTAATCTTGGCCACTGGTGAAAAGGTCTCATCATAATCAACTCCCAGAGTTTGAGAATAACCCTTTGCAACTAGTCATGCCTTATAGGTGTGTACATTACCATCCATGTCGGTCTTCTTCTTGAAGATCCATTTGCACCCAACTACCTTACGATTAGGTACATTGTCAACCAAGTTCCAAACTTGATTGTCATACATGGACTGTATCTCGCTATCCATAGCCTCTTTCCATTTAGCAGCCTCAGGGCTTGCCATGGCTTCTGTGTAGCTGTTAGGCTCATCCAGATTTAATAGTGTGTTATCACTGATAAGTGTCTCACCTTCTGTAGTAATATGGAAACCATAATAATGCTCAGGTGCATTCCTAACTCTGGTGGAACGCCTCAGAGGTATAGATTCTTCAGTTGGCTCAACATGAGTTTCCTCCTCATGTTGAGAGCTAAGGTTTAAGGTTCCTTCATCACTTGAATCTTGAAGTTCCTTAAGGTCAATTTGCCTCCCACTGTCTCCTTGACTCATGAATTCTCTCTCTCTCTCTCTCTCTCTCTCAAGAATCCTCTTCTTGCTACAAATACCACATGATCACTGGGTCTGTAGAAGATGTAGCCAAAGGATTTCTATGGATAGCCAATGAAAATACACCTTTCGCTTCGGGGTTCGAGCTTATCGTGAGTCTCGCGTCTCACGAAAGCCTCACAACCCCAAATCTTGATGTGATCTAGATTGGGAACTTTTCCAGTCCACATCTCGTGAGGTGTTTTGGCAACCTTCTTTGTAGGGACTAGATTAAGGATATGGGCGGCAGTCTCTAAGTCATACCCCCAAAATGAGATTGGTAGCGAAGCTCGACTCATCATGGAACGAACCATGTCCAACAAGGTCCGATTGCGCCTCTCAGCTACACCATTCAACTATGGTGTCCTAGGAGGTGTCAATTGTGAGATAATCCCACATTCCTTAAGATATTCAAGGAACTCAGTACTAAGATACTCACCACCACGATCAGATCGAAGCATCTTAATGTTCCTGCCCAACTGATTCTCCATTTCTTGCTTAAACTCTTTGAATTTCTCAAAGGTTTCTGACTTATGCTTGATTAAGTAGACATATCCATATCTACTAAAATCATCAGTGAAAGTCACATAAAACCGATTAGCTTCTCTTGTGGCGGTTCTGAAGGGTCCACACACATCCGTGTTTATGAGGTCCAACAAACCTTCACCCCTAGCACAAGTGCCAGTAAAAGGTGACTTTGTCATTTTACCAAGCAAACAAGATTCACAACTATCATCTGACTTTAGGTCAAATGACTCCAAGACTCCATCCTTTTGGAGTTGGCCTATGCGTTTCTTGCTTACATGTCCAAGACGATAATGCCATAATGATGCTTTATCTAAGCTAGTGGAAGAGTCAATATACAATACATTATTTCCTAGATTATCTACAACCGATACAGTTTCATACACGCCATCACAAGGTAATGCTTTAAAATAATGAACATTATTAAAGAAAGCATCAATACTACCATTATTATTATCAAAATAAAAGGTAAAACCTTGTTTATGCAATGCATGAAAGGAAATAACATTTCTTGCCATTTCTGGCGAATAATAACACTTATTCAAATCTAATGTAAACCCACTATTTAGCATTAAGGAATAAACTCCTATCTTGGTGACAGGTGAAGCTTTCCTGTTTCCCATGATCAAGTTTATCTTTCCTTGCTCCACATTCTCACTTCTTCTTAGTCCCTTCAAATCACAACATATGTGAATACCACAACTGGTATCAAGGACCCAAGACTTAGAATGAGGTGAGTTATTAGACAATATAGTGTATATACCTGCATGGTTGGGTTTTACTTTCCCATCCTTCACATCTTGCTGGTACTTTGGGCAGTTTCGCTTCCAGTGTGACTTTTCATGACAATAGAAGCATTCAGCCTCATTAGGGTTAGCAGAAGGAGTGACAAAACCTTTCTTGGTTTTGCTTGAAGAGGAGCCTTCAAGGGTCTTACCCTTGGTACCCTTAGAGGGGTTCTTTCTCTTCTTCGCTTTTCCATGCCCGATGGCCAAGACATTGGCCGCAGTAGGAGTAGGAGTAGGAGTAGTAACAACCGACTTACCATTTAGACACTTTCTGCGGTCTTCAAGAGTCCCTGAAGTTTACTAAGGGTGACTTCTTCCTTGTTCATGTGATATGTCATGCGGAATTGATCATAACACGATGGTAAGGAGTGCAAAATGATGTCTATTGCTAACTCCTCGGGGAAGTTCACATTCAACTTCAGTAAACGGTCCACATACCTTTGCATTTTCTGCAAGTGGCCCGTGATGGGTTCACCATCCTTCATTCGGGTTGTTATCATGGAGGAGATTATTTCATATCGCTCTTGACGTGCACTTTGATGGTAACGGTCCATCAAATCCTGGTGCATCTCAAAAGGATAATAGTCCTCATAGGACTTTTGGAGCTCGACTGTCATGGTGGCCATCATGATGCATGCTTCTTTTGTAGCATCCCTTTCATGCATCTCATAATCAGCAAGCTCTTCAGGAGAAGCAGTTAGCTTGGGTACCTTTAGCTCCTTGTCAAGAACATATTCTTTGTTCTCATACTGAGTGACCATCCTGATGTTCCTGATCCAATCAGTAAAGTTGGATCCATTGAAGATGACTCTCCCACAAGGATTCATGAGAGAGAAAGAGCTAGTAGGGTTAGATCCAGAAGCATTATTATTGGAAGACATCTGAAAAGAAGAGGGAATAGATTAGATTAGATTTAGAGATAGTCCTTAATAAAACACCCAAATGTAGTATTAAGGCTAAGACCCAACACAAAATTTTATAACTTAGAAGAGGGATGCCGTAATCTAAGCTATAAGATATTTGAAGGTAGGTGAATGACGATTCACCAATTTCCACCATGGAAAAACGAAATTTTAATTAGGTTTTAATTGGTTTAGAAACTCCTAGATTCTTTGAGATTCATTGAACTTTCTTCAATGGCATGTTTCAATCTCGAGTGTGCCCTTCAAGTTTTGTGACTGGGATGCCAAGGATCACAAAACAAGGTGTGAAGTAACCATGCAAATTACTTGGTACCCTTAATGTATTACCCCTCAATCGATGTGCCGGTTAACCACACACGCTCCATCGATACTTTGATAAACATTAAGTCACCCTTCACCTACTTTGTTAAGTTCAAGTTAGTGTGCCGGTTAACCACACACGCTCCACTAATGACTTAAACAAAGTGTAAAGTGTAATTCCATGGATTAGCACCTTATTCACATTTTCCTAAAGTAACTAAGATTGGGAATTTAATAAAACATTTAGTTACTTTATAATTATCATTATACTTTTAATGAGAATTTATAAGTCCTTGTCCTACTCGTTCGGCTAACGACCCTCCACCAGTCAAGCAAGCGGTGAGTGAGAGTGGACACCCATTAAGTTGCCATTTTATAGGCAACAACCTTATACCCACCTTATAGATTAGCTTCGTGAATGAGGCGTACTAGCGGTAAGACGACTTTGATCTTATATATATATATATATATATATATATATATATATATATATATATATATATATATAACTTATAATATTATAAGTATAAGGGTTGAATTTTAACTTTTAAAATTCTAAGGGTTGGAACTAAAGTTTTAATATGACTTTACTTGTTCCAAAACTTGAGGGCAAGTTTTGTAAACTTTCAAAACTTTTCATTTCTTGTAACTTATGAGTTAAATAGAGTAATAAAAATGAAGACTCTTCATTTTTCTAACTCTTGTGTTCTTTTAATGGTTTTAATTCAAGTGTGACTCTTGGTTTTCCATAACTTGAGGACAAGTTATGGACTCCATTAAAACACATTATGATCAAGAATTAAACTACCAAGTAGGTTACAAGTAATTCCTATGATCATCTGAATTCATAAGATCAAGAACATGAATATCCATATCAAAGTTTCAAGACCATATGAACACATATAATCATGAAAAATTGATATTAACCATTGTAAACGAATTAGAACAAACATTACACCATCTAAAAACAAGTTTTATAACACCAAAACAGTTTAGGATAATGTTTCTAGTCCATTTCCAGCAGCAAAAGTCGAAAATCTGCATTCTTTGGCTCCTACTCGTCGAGTGCACGAACCTACTCGCCGAGTAGGATGAAGATACACATGAACTCGGCGAGTTCATTAGACAGACAACAAGTTTTTGACTTTTTCCAATATTTTGCATCAAGTATCAAACAAACAAGCCTTGGCTCTGATACCACTGATGGGTTTTGAGCATTCTAACACTTCCTAAGTGTACATGCAACCCTAATAAATCTTGGATCTATGTTTGTCTAAGATACATGCAAATAATTATTTTTCCAAGGTTCATATCATAACTAGCATGGCATGGGGAAAATGAATCCAATAAAGATAGTAGAAATACTTACCTTGTAGTAGTAGTTGATTGCTTGGTGTTTTAGAGCCTAGCACCAATAGTGTGGATGCCTCAAATGGAAATCACAAATCACCACAAACTTGGAACTTTGAGAGAATAGTCACTACTATCTTGAAATTGGCCCTCTTGCTTTACTCACCTCAACTAGTATTTGATTTCAAGAACCAAAACCTCCTTTATATAGTGTGGTGGATTAGGATTACATCCATGTAAACCCTAATACCCCTGTCTCTTCATTTCCATGAATCCATGGAGTATCCATGGACTTTCCATGCAAGCCTAGCCCATTCCAAATAAGCATTAGCCCACACTATATAAATATAGAAGCCCATATTTAATTAGTAATATTTTTGATCTCTAAATTAATCCAAGATTAATTATAGATCAATACTAATTAAATAATATGATCTTATATTAATATATTAGAACTTATAATATATTAATAAATCATAACTTGTACTATTCTCAAAAGATTATCCATAAATTGTTTGGGTGAAGTGCTACCCAAATGGACCATGCCGGGTCGGGTCAAGTACATACCAAATATAGTTATGGACTTAGACACTATATCCGACATAAACTCCAATCTTGGTGACAGGTAAAGCTTTCCTATTCCCCATGATTAAGTTTATTCTTCCTTGCTCCACATTCTCACTTCTTCTTAGTCCCTGCAAATCAGAACAGATATGAATACCACAGCCGGTATCAAGGACCCAAGAGTTAGAATGGGGTGAGTTATTAGATAAAATAGTGTAAATACCAGCATGGTTGGGTTTAACTTTCCCATCCTTCACATCTTGCTGGTATTTTGGGCAGTTCCGCTTCCAATGTGATTTTTCATGGCAATAGAAGCATTCAGCCTCTTTTGGGTCAGAAGAAGGAGTGACGAAACCTTTCTTGGTTCCACTTGAAGAAGAGACATCAAGGGTCCTAGCCTTGGTACCCTTCGAAGAGCTCTTTCTCTTCTTCCCATGACTTTTCCCGATTGCAAAACTCGGGCGGAGTTTGGAGTAGGAGTGTTAACAACCGACTTCCCCTTAAGACCTATTTCTGCGGTCTTGAAAAGACCCTGAAGTTTGCTAAGTGTGATCTCTTCCTTATTCATGTGATAGGTCATGCGGAATTGATTATAGCACGATGGTAAGGAGTGCAAAATGATATCTATTGCAAGCTCCTCAGTGAAGTTCACATTAAGCTTCAGCAACCGATCCACATACCTTTGCATTTACTGCATGTGGCTCGTGACGTATTCCCCGTCCTTCATCATGGTTGTTATCATGGAGCAGCTGATTTCATACCTCTATTGTCGTGCACTTTGATGGTATCTTTCCATCAGATCTTGGTGCATTTCAAAAGGGTAGAAGTCCTCATAGGACTTTTGGAGTTCCGCTGTCATTGTGGCCATCATGATGCATGCCACTTTGGCAGCATCCCTTTCATGTGCTTGTAAGTCAGTGATCTCCTGGGGAGTTGCAGTGGTCTCATCAATCTCCTTAAGCTCCTTGTCGAGGACATATTCTTTGTCCTCGTAGCGGGTAATCATCCTGATGTTTCTGATCCATTCATTGAAGTTGGATCTATCAAAAGTGGCTTTCCCACACAAGTTCATAAGGGTAAAGGAGCCATTAGGATAGAGCCAGAAGGAGCATTGTTAGAAGACATATGAAGGAAGAGGACAAGATTAGTTTAGATACTAAGGGAGTCCTTAATAAAACACCCAAATGTAATATTAAGGCTAGGATCCAATCACAATATATTATAACTTAGAAGAGGTATGCTGTAATCCAAGCTATAACATATTTGAAAGGTAGGTGAATGACGATTCACCAATTTCCACCATGAAAAACGAAATATTAAATATTAGGTTTTTGATTGGTTCTTAGAAATTCCTAGATTCTTTTGAGATTCAATGAACTTTTCAAAGGCATGTTTCAATCTCGAGTGTGCCCTCCAAGTTTTGCGACTGGGATACCGAGGATCACAAAACGAGGTGTGAAGTAACCATGCAAATCACTTGGTACCCTTAAAGTTTATCACTCAATCGATGTGTCGGTAAACCACACAACTCCACTAATACTATGATAAACCTTAAGTCACCCTATACCTACCTTGTTAAGTCCAAGTTAGTGTGTCAGTTAACCACACATGCTCCACCAACGACTTAAACAAAGTGTAAAGTGTAATTTCATGGATTAGCACCTTATTCACATTTTTCCTAAAGTAACTAAGATTGGGAATTTAATAGAAGCATTTAGTTGCTTTATAATATTCATCATACTTTTAATGAGAATTTAGAAGTCCTTGTCCTACCCGTTCGGCTAACGACCCTCCACCGATCAAGGAAGAGGTGGTTGAGAGTGGATACCCATTAAGTTGCCATTTTATAGGCAACAACCTTATACCCCCTTATAGACCGGCTTTATGAATGAGGCGTACTAGCGGTAAGGCGACTCGCTCTTATACATACACACATATATATATATATATATATATATATATATATATATATATATATATATATATATATATTATTAACTTATCATATTATAAAGTATAAGGGTTGAATTTTAAGTTTTTAAAATTCTAAGGGTTGGAACTAAAGTTTTTATCAAGACTTTACTTGTTCCAAAACTTGAGGGCAAGTTTTGTAAACATCCAAAACTTTTCATTTCTTGTAGCTTATGAGTTAATTAGAGTATTAAAAATGAAGGCTCTTCATTTTTATAACCCATGTGTTTTTTTAATGGTTTTTAAAACAAAGTGACTTTTGGTTTTCCATAACTTGAGGACAGGTTATGGACTCCATTAAAACACATAATGATCATGAATTAATCTACCATATAGGTTACAAACAATTCCTATGATCATCTAAACATCATAAGATCAAGAACATGAATATGAACACTTTCATGAATCAAAAATTACACTTAAAAACTTGTAATTTTGATAATTTGTCATTGTAAATGGATTATCATGAACATTACACCAACTAAAACAAGTTTTAAAACACCAAAACAGTTTAGGGTAATGTTCCTAGTCCATTTCCAGCAACAAAAATCGAAATTATGAAGACTCCAGCCTCTACTCGTCGAGTGCATGAACTGACTCGACGAGTAGCTTGAATTTGGTCATGGACTCGTCGAGTCCCCCCATGGACTCAACGAGTTCATACGGGCAGAAATCAGAAAACTCGATTTTTTCAAGCAGTTTGCACAAAAATCAAACAAGCAAGCCTAGGCTCTGATACCACTGATGGGTTTTGGGCATTCTAACACTTCCTAAGTGTACATACAACCCTAATAACCTTGGATCTATGTTTGTCTAATTATCATGCAAAGTTGAATTCCAAGGTTATATTCCTATCTAGCATACATGGGGAACAATTTTTTAACTTGAATGAAAGATAGAATAACTTACCTTGTTTTTCCTTATGTTCCTTGAAACCTTGTGAGCCTAGCACCGCAAGTGTGATGCCTCAAATGCTTCACACAACACCAAATGCTCTTGGAAAGACTTTTGAGAGAACATACACTTCTTAAAATCGGCCTAGCCCTCTTGTTTCATATGTGTAGCCAATTTTGGTGGAGAATGGGATTCTTATATAGTGTTGACACATCTAGGGTTACACCATGTAAACCCTAATGTGCCATGACTCTTCATTTCCATGACCCATGGGTTTGTAACTCCCATGGAGCATCCATGGAGAATCCTATGTGTGGAACCCAACTTGATAATCCATGGAGCCTCTTAGCCCACTATACAAGATATGGATGATTTACATAATCAACCCATATATTTAATTAGTTATCTTTTTATCACTTAATTAATTCTAAATTAATTCTTGATCAAACTAATTAAATAATATTATTAATATATTATAACTTATAATATATTAATAATCTCCAAGTGTTATTTCTCTCATTTAGTCTATCCAATTGCATGGTGCGATGCAACCCAAATGGACCATGCTGGGTCGGGTCAAGTACTTACCATAAATAGTTATGGACTTAGACACCTTATCCAACAAAAACATTTTTGGAATGTTAAACTATAAGTCTTCAAGATTAACTGCTTAATTAATTAGGCCAAGTTGTGTTTTTCCCTTTTTGGACCTAGGAGTGAAACCCTTACCTCTTGGAGAGTCTAAAGGGATAAAGTTGGAAACTTTATCCAGTTAGACCATGGTATGGCTCATATATGAGCTTTGGAGCCCTTAGAATTGAAGAAAGACAACTTAAGCCATAAAGTTATGAGGAGCCCAGTGCCCACGACATGGCGACTCAGCTAAGACTCATATTTATTGTCATTTATTGGCCACGAGTGACCGAGGATGGCCACGACGTGGCGGCTAGCTGGAGTGACTTTTGACTTTGAATGTTGACCATTGACTTTGACCAAGTTTGACTTTAGGTTATTTGTGATATTTTGAGTAGTAAATTGATGCTTGGTCCCTGGTTGTTGTATAGGTGAGCTGTAGATCCGATAGTTGGAGCAACATTCAGTTCTGCTATCTTATGTGATTTAGGTGAAATTTTCTTCACTGTACTTATGGGTCGAAGGCACCAATGTCGGCCCACTAGATTATGTATCATGGTATATTGGATGATTTTCGATGGATATGTTTTAGACTAGTAGATCTGTATGATTACCTATGTTCATTAGATATGGGTTGAGATGGTCCTGCTTTATACTGACGGCCAAGATACCTGGGGAGGTCTGGATAGATAGAAGGCCTACGAAGCGGTCCAGTCAGATCGAAGGCCCAACATGTGATCCAAATAGGTTGTTGGTCCTACGAGGTGGTCCTGTTAGGCTGAAGGCTCATATATGCATGATGTTATCTGTCTGGTAGTGTGTGGTACTTTGGGGGAACTCACTAAGGTTGACATACAATTTGATTGTTATGGTTTTATGTACTTATAAGGATAGGGGAAAGGCGAAGGCGTGATCGTACACATCCTTTAGTGTTATGTTTTGGAGATTTTATGATACTCTGATTTTGGGATAATTGTATATGATACTTGGTTTTATGACTTGAGTTTTGATTGAAATAATGATTTTATTTTAACTGAAAAATAAAAATTTTATCATGATTTTTTGGATGTTACATAGGTGGTAATGATGTCTTGGGTTCTATGTAGTTTAAGTTGGATAGCCTGAGAACTCTTGATTTAATTCCTGATTGTGATGTTCTTGTCTGATTCTTCACTCTTAGGTGGGTCATCTGTTCGACTATCTATCTGGTCCCTAACTACATATAAATTTATGTATTTTATGGAAGACCAGGATCTGGCCCTTGACAATTGTATGGAAGACTAGGATCTAGCTCCTGGAAGTTGTATGTAAGACCGAGATTTTGCCACAACATTGCAAGGAGAGACCATGATTTGGCCCATTGAAAGATGTAAGACTATGATTTGGCCCATAACATTCACCCAGGATTGGAGCAGACACGTTATTTCATGTATGTTTGTTACGTATGTTAATGTGGATAAGAGATTTGGCTGGTCAGTACTAGAGTCGAACTCTTATGTGGATGCATTGTATATATGATGGAATATGTGGTATACTAGGGAACTCACTAAGATTTATGCTTACAATTGTGGATTAAACATTTTGCAAGTCGTTCATAAAAAGATCTTGACGGTACTGTACACATGTATCGAAGATGTTCAATCAAACCCAAGTCATAAAAGCCAAATATCCAAATACAAATGACCCAAAATCAGTATCATAAAATATCCAAAACATATCACTAAAGGATGTGTACGATCACGCCTTTGTCTTGCCCCAATCCTATGAGGTACATGAAACATAAGACTTAAACTGTAAGCCAAATCTTAGTGAGATCCCCTAAAATACCCCACACAACATAACATATACAAACATGCATGCTGGGTCCACAATCATCAGACTGGATTACCCTTAGGTCCACATCCATCGTGCTGGATTACCCTTGGCCCATAGTCATCGGACTGGATTGCCTCGGCCTAATCAGTCATCAGACTGGAATGCACCGGTCTGGTGGCTTACACACATAGTAGTAAAGCCTCAACCCATATCGCACAATGTCGACATATGCAACAGATAAATCAAATAATAATACAGATAATCATATAGATCTACAATCACTATAGTATAGTAACATCCCATATACTACGATACATAACCTAGTAGGCCGATATTGGTTCCTTCAACCAACACGTACAATCAGGAAAACTTACTTCGATGACAGAAAGATAGCAGAACCGAATGCTGCTCCAACTACCGGCTCTACGGGTCACCTGTATAACACCCAGGGACCAAGCCTCAATCAACTACTCAAAATATCCCAAATGACCTAAAGGCAAACTTGGTCAAAGTCAAAGTTAACTCTAGATGGTTGCCTCACTGTAGCCACCCATGGTCACGTCGTGGTTGCTAAACGACAAAGAAGACGGATTACAACCCAGTCACCAAGCCGTGGCACCCTTAGGTCATGCCATGGGGAATGGTCTAGACAACTTAATCCATTAAATCGTTTTCCCACGACTTCAGGAGCTCCAAAGCTCAGATTTGGTCCTTTACATGATTTGGATGGATAAAGTTTCCAATTTTATCCATCAAAATATCTCAATAGGACAAGATTCCAAACCCTAGATACTTAAGGATGGTTAAATTCATCAATACACCTATTAAGCACCCTATCCTTAGAGTTGATCCTCCAAAATTTCCAGAAGAGTTTCTTAGTCCTAACGAGCTTTAAAATTCATAGCTTTATGCACATGCATGCCCCTTCCATTTTAGGTTAAAATCATGGAAATAAAGGCTTAAACTTAAGCATGGGGAGCAAAAAGTACCTAGATCTTCAGATCTAGAACATATGACATATGAATGATCCCATAGATCCATTAAGTTTCCAAATTTATGAGATCCAACCTTCCAAATTCTCTCACCATGATGATATAGGAAAAAATAGCTAGATCTAGACATATAAAGCATAAAGATTCAATTTTGAGGACTTAAAAGAGTCTAGAAATGTGCACAAGATTGAAGAGGAGAGTTGCTTGCTGGAACTAACTCAAGGCGGCCTTCTTCTTCTTCAAAACACCACTAAACACACACACAAATTTAAGGGGAGCAAAGGAGGCTAGGGTTTTCTCTTGGAGGCCAAAGGAGAGTGAATGAGGCTGAGGGTGAGCAACCCTAGGCATAACATCCCTTAAATAGGGGCTCAAACCCCAGATTAGGGTTTGTCATTAAACAACGACAATTATATGGCAATATATGCCACGCCGTGGCAATAACTTAAAGGCCACGCCGTAGCCAATAGAAATCCAACCTCAAATTATTAAATTTAATTTAAAAAGGAACATACCTAAAACTTGGCATTACATATGATTAATTTATGTATTGCAGTATGTGTTGTGAACCTTATGTCAATATTAGTTAACTATTAAGAGAATACGTTAAGTTACATGCCACAAATATTAAGTAGTTCTAGAATGTTTGATTTGGATCTATTGTGCAACTCTTGTATGAGTCGAACCATTGTAGTGCATGATCTTTCAGTAGAAGGATTGTTTAGTCTTTGTTGCATGTAATTGTATTCGTAAGATAGTTAAGTGACATTAGTAGAAGTTTCTTTCACGATTGATAGCCGGGTGTGGTGGGAATTCCTAGTAACCTAGGAAACGCGCTAGAATATGCTAGTTCAGACTCGTTCCTGAGTAGAATCGTATACAGATTCTAGGAAGTGTAGTATTATGCACATGGCTAGGTATATACATGCATATGAGGAGCTTTATGAAGTGTTGCGAAGTGACTTGGGAGTCTTGGAATAGTCCTTGGAACAAGTATGGACAGGCGTGGAAGGTAGTATTGGGCCCGTACTATTGGAAGCATATGATCTATACTTGGGTCAGGGGGTGTTCCAGGAATACCGAGGAACTTGTAGGTGGGTATGCATAGTGTGCGTTTGCACTGTTCATTTATTTAACTGCATTTTTGTTATCTTCCAAATTTAGGATGACAACCTATTGTGTTAGTGATGAGATCCCGAGTGAGAGGGATGTATGCGACATCATAGTTGCAGAGACTTCAAAATTCATGAGAGAGGAATCGCCTGGTTTGATTAGTTCACTTGGGGATGAGTTGATTTTAGTGATGGATGAGCAACTTAGGGTTCTTTGGGCTGATTTGGAGGCCGGTTGTAACAACCCAAAGTTGTTCATCGCCAAAACCCCATTCTACCCGTATAACTCGTCGTATATCGAAACGTCCCGATATCGTTTTTGGGTTTAGTTAATTACAATTTTATGTTTACTATCATCCAATGAGTGTCCAAATCCTTTAGGAACCCATGAAATTAGGCCAAAACATTTATTTCATAAGTTTAAAAAAAACGTCCCCGTCGGGTGACGGAAACTTAATCGGGTGCGACCTAAAGCCTCGTTTAAGGCCGGTATCGGGTAGAATTCCACCGTGTCCAAGTTTTGGGAACTATATAAACGTGTTTAAACATTCATTTGAAGCTTTTTCCTTCTATCTCTACTCTCTCTCTAACCTCTCTCCTAAATCCATAGTTTAAGGGTCCAAAACTCAATTTTAAGGCCTCAAATCCCTAAGGAACCTCGTGTATTTACAAGCCCCGGATCAACTCTTAGCGTCCAAATCGACACATTTCTCGTCCGGTGAGTTCATACCCCTACTCTTTTTCACTGTTTTTAACTGTTTTCAGGGGGGGAATACAAGCAAAAGTACAAGTGTATCTTGTACTTAAACTGATTTACAACTTAATGATTTTAGTTTCTAAATGTCATGATTTCCAATGATTATGATAACTGATGTTTCGAATTCCAGGTTAATTATAGATTTCTTTTGAAAAGTGTTTTGATCTATATTGTCTTTTGTAAAAGAAATCATACTAATTATAACAAATATAACTAATAGGATAGAACGAATGCGAATACGAATATAACTAAGTACGAATACGAATAACGAATTCGAATACTAATACGAATACGAATGTAATCTATAACGAATACTAATACGAATACGAATACGAATATGTCTACGAATACGAATATGAATACGTCTACGAATACGAATACGAATATGAATACAAATACGTCTACGAATACGTCTACGAATACGAATACGTCTACGAATACGAATACGTCTACGAATATGAAATAACGCCTTTGGTTGACACTAAGACTTCGAATATACAGTTAGTGTACTCCTTGAGTGTCACCAGAGTTTCGAATTTATTACGAAAAATACACCTCTGGACCTCTACTGAGTTTCGAATATATCCGCCTCAGAATGTCGACAGAGCTTCGAAGTTACAACTAAGTTAGTAGATTATAGTCATCCGATTGTAGAATAATTAAGGAAGTAGAACACATAACTAATACTACTCACATAGTAATTACTGGTATTTCGAAATCAGACTTAAGAACAAAACACCACACATAGGAAAATATGGGATTTTCCTGGGATAACATTAAAATCAGTAACGAACCTAGAAACTAATAGACAACTCAACATATAGGAAAATATGGGATTTTCCTGGGTAACACAACAGCACTTAAACGAATAAAGAAACAAACGAATAACTAAAACTATAAGGAAAATATCGGATTTTCCTGGAATGTCATAACCAACCGTTTTTCGAAATTGTAACAAAGGATAACTAAACTGTTTTCATAAGAAAATATGGGATTTTCTTCATCAACAACTATTCTCGAACGTAAAGGAACTCGTCTTTTCAAAACTAAACCGCTTATGAACTCACCAGCTTTATGCTGATTTTCAAACTGCTTGTATTCTCAGGTCAGCGTTAGACAGGTACACCGCAACCTTTTGGAGAAGACGGAGCGTCCCGAAGACTCGTCTTTACTTTTGTTCATATTACATATGTAAAACACTTATACAACTCTTCTTTTAAACAGATGTAAACAATATTATGTAATGTAATGTTTTGTGATTACTGCTTTACTATGTACATTGGATTTGATACTCAACGTGGAGTCAACCCCGGAAATGTTTCCGCCTTTGGTTTTCGGGGTGTGACAGATTGGTATCAGAGCCCTTGTTTATAGTGAACTGGTATACCAAAGCTTACATGGTATAAGACTATAAACATTAAAGGGCCTAAGTGCTCTGAACTAAAAGTATACCCTACGAGTATAAGTATTTTCTAAAAGTATACAAGTATACCGACCGTCGAGATCCGTAGCTACAAGTAGAACAAAACATAAGTAAATGGGTGTTGTACGCTGCGGTTAAACCTGGGCAGTTATGTAGTCGTGTCTAGGATCAATATAGCCTGGCCAACTATATTCATTCGAGACACGGCCAACATGTGCGCGGGAGTGACTGTGGTATGCGGCATGCCTAAAACTTACCCTAATACCAAAAACATCGAATCAGCATCGTAACAAATCATGAAATACTATGGGAGTATTTCTCGAGCCAATCCTTGGTAGAAATCGTCGTTCATGCAGTGTTCTTCGATCATTCCCTTAGCGATAATTTTCCCGCTTTGATAAGTCTTTCCTGCTTTATTGCTTGTTAGCATATATCTGTCATATCTCTTGATTCAATTCAGAGGACTTATCATCCTCTCTTCCTTGATCTTATTAGATCAAGATGCCTCCAAGAAAGAGACCCATCTCTAAGACCAACAACCGTCCGCCACCACCTCCTCTTCAAATCGATCTGGAAACTTTTCAGGCAACCATTTCTGCCACAATATCAGCTCTCCTACCTCAATTTAACCCCAATGGTCAAGGAAGTGGTTCCCAAAACCAAGAAGGTAGTCAAGGACACCGGAAGGAGTGTACTTATAAAGACTTTATGAATGCAAAACCCACATTCTTCAATGGCACAGGGGGTGTCATTGCTCTAACTCAATGGTTAGAGAAAATCGAATCTGTTTTCGAGATCTGTGCTTGCTCGGATTCCGACAAAGTAAAGTTTGCCGCCTGTACTCTCCTCGATAAAGCTTTGACTTGGTGGAACGGCCGAGTCAAATCCCTGACCTTATCTGTAGCTAATGCTATGGGATGGGAAGTAATGAAGGAACTACTACGTGCAGAGTATTGTCCTCGGGGTGAAATCCAGAAGCTGGAAAACGAGCTGTGGAACCTGAAGATGAAAGGTTCCGATATCACCTCTTACACTTCAAGGTCTGATGACCTGGCACTCATTTGTCTGGGAATGGTTACCCAGCCAACAAAGGGGAACGTTATAGCAGCAAAGCCAGATACCTACGACAGTGCAAAGTGTCTGGCTCAAACTTTGATCGATCACAGTGATGTGCAGGAAGAAGCAGACACCACCCCCGAGCCCACAGAAAAGAGTGGCGAGAAAAGAAAGTTTTGGAAGAAGAAGAAGAAGAGTCAGTCTTCCCCAGAACTCTCAAAGAAATAGCAAATAGTGGCAGTCCACGCTGCTACTATCCGTGCTGCTGTTTCTGTTGTCAATTCTACATCTCAAGCACCTGTCACCGGATATGTCGGTATCCTCCCATGGTGTAACCATTGCAGCTACCACCATCGCATCCCTGGCCCTTGTCGTGCAAATTTTTGTAGAAGCTGTGGCCAGGAAGGTCACCTCGCACGAACCTGCAAAACCCCAACCCCGTCAACTAGTCAGGTTTCCGGAGCAGGTATCGGTCAAACCTGCTACAGTTGTGGAGAGGTCGGACACTATAAGCGAAACTGTCCGAAGACAGTAACATCTGGCAACACCGGGAGAGTCCTAACCATGGGTCAAGAAAGGACGGCCGCTGATCCCACCGTTGCTACAGGTATACTTCTCTTTGATAAACCTTGTGCCCGCGATCCTTCTCGATTCTAATGTGGTAAAATTTGCTAATTGTTCATTCAAATATCTATCTAGACTAAATCCTTTGTCAATAATCGAAACATGCACCGTCAAGATAATTAACCAGTGAGATAGAGAACACTAACTTCGTACCCGTAGATTGATTCATTAGTCCGGAGGATTATCCTGTTCCATTCGATTTAAAAAGGGGGAAACTTTCTACAAAAATACTTTGATGCTATGTTTAACATGAAATGACCAAGTCTCATTCATGTTGTTATTTTTTAGTTTCGAAAGGGTTGCTCATCTAGATCTTTTCCTCGACCCGACTCTTCTGACCTTCGACATCAAACCTTCGTATCATTCCATGCCTTAGAACTCAAAAGTTTTCCCGATATAAATTACCTCACATCTCTCATTTCTGTGATTATAGAAAAACGGGAAGTTAACAACTCTTTCCTCTAAATGTCTATCCCGAAGGATTCCCGGGAGTTTCTTTCAAACGTCTAGTTTAGTCTCACATCAGACCCTTCGAGATCTTCGTAGAAATCGATTCTGCAATCTTCAAGTTTCGGATGCCTTTAGAGCTTGATAACATCTATCTAGACCATCATATCTCAAATCCTTAGAAGCATCTACCCATCGAAACCCTAGTGATCCCTTGAGGAAACCGAAGTCGTCCAGGGTTGGAACTTCCATGAGAGGACCGATTGATATCATAAATTGAGAAAGAGTCAAGGTGCGAAACAAAGACACGTCCTGATAATGAGAATTCGTTAGAACGCCCAGTAGAGACCAGATTCCACTTGAGAAAGTGAAAGATCCGAGGCAACAAATCCATTCGTGTCTCATTCCAATTCATGATCTGTATCTTATTCTTTGAATTTCGGGACGAAATTCCCTCTAACGGGGGGATAATGTAACAACCCGAAGTTGTTCATCGCCAAAACCCCATTCTACCCGTATAACTCGTCGTATATCGAAACGTCCCGATATCGTTTTTGGGTTTAGTTAATTAAAAATTTATTTTTATTATCATCCAATGAGTGTCCAAATCCTTTAGGAACCCATGAAATTAGCCCAAAACATTTATTTCATAAGTTTAAAAAAAAACGTCCCCGCCGGGTGACGGAAACTTAATCGGGTGCGACCTAAAGCCTCGTTTAAGGCCGGTATCGGGTAGAATTCCACCGTGTCCAAGTTTTGGGAACTATATAAACATGTTTAAACATTCATTTGAAGCTTTTTCCTTCTCTCTCTACTCTCTCTCTAACCTCTCTCCTAAATCCATAGTTTAAGGGTCCAAAACTCAATTTTAAGGCCTCAAATCCCTAAGGAACCTCGTGTATTTACAAGCCCCGGATCAACTCTTAGCGTCCAAATCGACACATTTCTCGTCCGGTGAGTTCATACCCCTACTCTTTTTCACTGTTTTTAACTGTTTTCAGGGGGGAATACAAGCAAAAGTACAAGTGTATCTTGTACTTAAACTGATTTACAACTTAATGATTTTAGTTTCTAAATGTCATGATTTCCAATGATTATGATAACTGATGTTTCGAATTGCAGGTTAATTATAGATTTCTTTTGAAAAGTGTTTTGATCTATATTGTCTTTTGTAAAAGAAATCATACTAATTATAACAAATATTACTAATAGGATAGAACGAATGCGAATACGAATATAACTAAGTACGAATACGAATAACGAATTCGAATACTGATACGAATACGAATGTAATCTAGAACGAATACTAATACGAATACGAATACGAATATGTCTACGAATACGAATACGAATACGTCTACGAATACGAATACGAATACGAATACGAATACGTCTACGAATACGTCTACGAATACGAATACGTCTACGAATACGAAATAACGCCTTTGGTTGACACTAAGACTTCGAATATACAGTTAGTGTACTCCTTGAGTGTCACCAGAGTTTCGAATTTATTACGAAAAATACACCTCTGGACCTCTACTGAGTTTCGAATATATCCGCCTCAGAATGTCGACAGAGCTTCGAAGTTACAACTAAGTTAGTAGATTATAGTCATCCGATTGTAGAATAATTAAGGAAGTAGAACACATAACTAATACTACTCACATAGTAATTACTGGTATTTCGAAATCAGACTTAAGAACAAAACACCACACATAGGAAAATATGAGATTTTCCTGGGATAACATTAAAATCAGTAACGAACCTAGAAACTAATAGACAACTCAACATATAGGAAAATATGGGATTTTCCTGGGTAACACCACAACACTTAAATGAATAAAGAAACAAACGAATAACTAAAACTATAAGGAAAATATCGGATTTTCCTGGAATGTCATAACCAACCGTTTTTCGAAATTGTAACAAAGGATAACTAAACTGTTTTCATAAGAAAATATGGGATTTTCTTCATCAACAACTATTCTCGAACGTAAAGGAACTCGTCTTTTCAAAACTAAACCGCTTATGAACTCACCAGCTTTATGCTGATTTTCAAACTGCTTGTATTCTCAGGTCAGCGTTAGACAGGTACACCGCAACCTTTTGGAGAAGACGGAGCGTCCCGAAGACTCGTCTTTACTTTTTTTCATATTACATATGTAAAACACTTGTACAACTCTTCTTTTAAACAGATGTAAACAATATTATGTAATGTAATGTTTTGTGATTACTGCTTTACTATGTACATTGGATTTGATACTCAACATGGAGTCAACCCCGGAAATGTTTCCGCCTTTGGTTTTCGGGGTGTGACACCGGTCGACTCAAGACTCGGGAGGTTTCATTTAGGGAGTTTGACGCTTGTGGAGCTACTTGTTTCTTTATTGGTATATGTTGGGTTGCCAATGTTGAGAGTGCCTTTCGTGCCAACTTATGTCTGGTAGAGGCCAAAGTTAGATTTGCAACATGTATTCTGCGCGACAGAGCTAGGGATTGATGGTGCTAAGTTTTTCAGGGCCTTGAACCAGATGCAGTCGAGTTCATGTCATGGGGGGATTTTATCAGCAGATTCAAGAGAGATTTTATGCTGGCATTTGAAGTTCAGTAGTTGACTCCGGAGTATCTGGCGCTGGAGAAGACTAAAGAGACTGTGGTTGAGATCACCTCCAAGTTTAGAGAGAGAGAGAGAAAGAGAGTGATGTTTTTCCCTCGGTATGCAACTTCATAGGATATGAGGATGACTTACTACCATGTCATGTTGAGAATGTAGACCTGGGAGCACGTGAGTATCTTGATTTATAAGACTCTTCCTAGTTTGGTGGAGGCCGCCAGGGAGAAAGAGAGATGGAGTTGGATACCCAACAATGGAAGAGGAGATAGGATCATGTTCATATATCTACAACGACAACCAAGAAGGCTTGAGTGACGGACTTTCGGTCTGGAGATTGAGTGACTCATGGATTTTGTGGGAGGTGTGGTCGGTCTCATTGGGGTATTTTTTGCGCATCTTTTGTGGATGATTCGTATGTGGTCAGGAGGGTCACTACAGCTGGGAATAAAGTCACAAGGAGTCACCAAGGTTATGTTTATTTTGCTATTAGCCATGCCATGTTAAGACTGATTGTCCTCTAAGTGCAGACGGTGTGGTTTTGGATCCGACACCTTTGGCTTGGCAGCTATCGGATGGGCGACATGGGATAGTTGGATTCCCCCAGACTGGGGTTTAAGCTGTTAGTTCTTTAGTATCTCTTTTGTTTTGATTATTTTCATTGTTTCATTTGTAATCTTCAAAGATCATTAGGAACCACGAGGTAAGGTTATCAGGTCGTCCTGGAGGTTCAAATGGTTATGAAGTCGTCAGAGTTTAACCAAATCCATGTGAGGGAGAATCTCCTTGTCGGATGGAATATTTTCGAGTGCAGGTTACCCCATAGTTTTATATTCAAGGATAGAGGATAGTCAGTTTTGGTTGTGTCCGAATTAAATCTTATGAATGGGATGATGTTTAGATGTAAAAAGACTACTTTGCCCTTGATAACTTCTTTTTTAATTTAATTTTATCTATTAATCATTTTTAAAATCTAAAAAACAGAAAAAGAAAATAAATACCCCTACCAAACAGACCCTGCACCACCCTCCCCTTTCCCTTCCCCCTTTCTCCTTCTACATTCCCGTTTTACTTTTTCTTCTCTCCTTCCTATACGTGATCCCAACACTACACTATTGTAGTGATCCAGGTTTTCATCTCTTGCATCTACAAGGATATATCATAGTTTTTTTTATCAGATGTAGAATTCCATAAAAAAATTAAAATACTTGATATCCCAAGGTTAATCACGAGTTTACAATAAAATCCATCAATTTAAATAAGCTACCAGGAAAATACAAAGAAACAAAAATTATTCTTCTATTCTAAGTCTTTGTGCTCTTATCTTCTTCATGTACACCGATTGCTACATAACCCTGCAAAACATGGAACATCTCTAGAACATCAGACAACAATGTCTGGTGACTTATATTCTTTTTATTTCATGTTCATCCCCCCTTCTTCGAACACTTTCTATCTTTGAATACTCTAATCTCCTTATCTTTTCTTTCTCGTACTCTACATTCTATCTCTTCATGTTCATCTTTCTCTTATCTTCGCATTTCTCTACATTCTATCTTTTCCTCACATACTCTACTATGTTCTCTATATTTCTAATCTCATTTATCTCTCACTTTGTGATCTACTTTTTTTCTCATACTCTTTCTTCGCCTCTTCTTAGGCCCATCTCATACTCTGTACACACTTTATCCTCTCTTTCTTTACCTCTTTCATCCTCTTCTTACTTCTTCTCTTTTCTCTTTCTATATCATCAATCTCATGTCATCTTTCTCTACTATTTCATCTCTTAGGCATGCGCTTCCTATACTCTTACTCTACTTTTTCCTTATCTATTACTCTTAGAATGCCAATCTCATACTCTCCTTACTCTTTCTCTCTCTATTCTCATATACTCATGCCTTAACATTCTCTCCTCAACTAGACCCAACAGTCCCATCTTGTACTATAATCTCCTATATCTTAAGATCCCTCATGAATCCTTAACCAATCTTCTTATCTTCATTCACTCATAGATTCCTTACTCTTAATCACTCACTGATTACATCTAAGTTCTTTCAATAACTCTTTAATCTCCTTCCATTCATGGAACCCTTCTCTATCTTGTCTGACCAAACATAACTCTATTCACATAGGAATCATCTATCAACATTCCCGAAGAAGTTATCATCTTTTACCCCGCATGGAACATAATCTCGTTCACAAAGGAACCATACTCTTATTACCAAAGGAATCATCTTTCTACACTTATATTAATCTTTCATGTGACTCATCACATGAAACTTGTCCCATGCATAATCTATTTCTTTATCTCATCAAAAGAGTTTCTACTTCTCATCAAATACTTAACTTGTTAAGTACTTAACCTCTATATTTTTCTATTAATATACATGTATTCTACATAATACCATTAATGTCTAGACATACATACATACATACAAACATAGAATTATAATGCATATTACCCTATTCTTTTTCTCATCTACATCTTATAGGTATTACGAATAATACCATTAGAATCTACACATGCTTACATACTCTTTTGTATGATTATAATACATATAATCATATTCTATTTCTTTCTACATCTCTTAGGTATTTAACAAATACCTTTTTAATCTAACCATACATACTATAATTATACATACATGCTCAGATACATAATATTAAACTTATAATTATACATAAATTATCTTACATAGGATTATAATGCATATAATCCCATTCTTTCTTCCTATATATCATGCTCGGATACATGATCCTAAGCATATAATTATACATACATACATATAATTGAATATATAACAACATATATATATATATATATATATATATATATATATATATATATACACACACACACACATACACACACACATATATATATATATATATATATATATATATATATATATATATATATATATATAGATAGATAGATAGATAGACAGACAGACAGACAGATAGATAGATAGATAGATAGATAAATAGATATGTATATATATATATATATATATATATATATATACAGAGAGAGAGAGAGAGTTATAACTCAACTTGTTAGTTAGTTAGGACTAACTACCAATTGGCTCCAAATCTTTATATGATGCATCTTGGCTCATCCCTCTTACTCAAGGCCTATTCATACAAAATTTCAAGTTCCTTAAAACTTATCTTAGCCTATTAAGAGCTTATCTACTTTTTAATGTCGAAATGATCACTTAATTGATCATAATTCTAACATTTCATTTTCTACTTCTAAATTCAATCTAAACAATGAACTAGGCATCCCATACTATCTAATTCATTTCACTATAATCCCTAATGTATCAATTAAACATTACCATGAGTTACGGTTTCCAACCCTAACTTCTCATTTATGGATTTCACCTTGGAAATCACATATAGAGCTTATTCATAACTTCTAAACACTTTATTAAACATTAATAACAAGTTTTCTTAACGCAATCTTACATAACTAACTCAAGTCATCAAAACACCATTAAACCTTAATTAGCTTAATTATGGAGAAGATGAATACCTCTTGAGTTTTCAATGTTCAAAATAAGCCATAAACACCCATAATCGCCCTTTGATCCTTCTTCCTTCTCCAATTCTCTAGATCTCATCTATAGGGGGTTTGGGATTGGTTATGACGAGAATGAACTCTAACTGAGGTTCTGATCTATTACAACACCACGCTGTCGTGGGGTCGTTACCGCTCTATGGTGGCCATTTGAATTTGATCAATGGTAGCTCACTTATGCCACCATACCATGGCAATCTGTTTACCGTGCCTTGGTACCTGAATATCAACAAAGTGCTTTGCTGATTACATTTCAGCTTTGGGGACATTTTTCTTACAATCTAATAACACCCATAACTTCTTTGTTTCTAGCTCGTTTCTATGATCTTTATATCCACAAAAATATGGTAACATACTCTACAACTCTGTTAAGTCATTTTTCACTGACTTAATATGGGTCTTAATCTATTAAGTCACAAACTTGGCCCCTGAAACATAAAAATACCCATTTTACCTTTTGTATAAAATGCTTCTTCTCGTGCATTTCTTTTCTTGAACTCACTTATCTAATCTCATCTTAGTGACTTAAACTTGTTTTTTTCCATTTTCATGAAGTCACAACTTCATAAATTCATATAATTCTCATAAATGACCATTTTGTTCTTTTTGGTAAATATTCGACTAAAAGTCAAATCTATCTAAATTTCAGGTTCTTACAATCTACCCTCCTTAAAGAGATTTCATCCTCGAAATATTTTCATACTCTCATAGTAATTTTCTCACTTAGTGACTCATTTATAAGGTTATTATTTTCTTTAACCTCCTAAACCAAAATAGCAATCTACTTTTTATTTCATTACATTTTCAATGCAATGGCCAAACTCTCTTCATCTATTACTCAAAATGGTTATTCTTGGACATCTACTACTCTATATACTCTTATGCAATCACACTGCATACTAAGAACCATTTCTCATATTTTGTCCTATTTTCACAACCATGTGTATAAAATTACATTTTTCATTCCTTTTCTCACAAGTGTACCAAAACACTTCTTAACCATCTACTCTTAGGTAAGTTACTAAACCACTACACTTCCACTATGCCCTTCTAACCCCATAGGTGGTCTCACCACCAATTCTCTAACTCTTTTCTAACTCTCCATGAAGTGTTACGTTTAACCACTTCATATTCATTCTAAAGTGTTGTGTCTAACTACAAATCTTTTCCCCAACAATCTATTAGTGATCGTGCACTAAATTTCACATCTCTCTCTCTCTGCTCTCGAGACCCCAAGTCTCAATCTAGACATGAAAATTCCTTACAAGTACCATGTTAATATTCTTGTCCCACCACTCGATCCTTAGGTAGCTTAATGGTTCCATTGAATCACAATAAGTACCATGTGTTTGCAGCACCTATACACTGCATATACACCATATTTATCTAGGTCCAATATCACTATTCCATTTCGTGGTTCACAAGTATTCCACCTCTTTCATGGTAAGTTCTTCTCAATCTACCATGCTATCACTTCTCATCTCAACCCACTTGATCCTCAGGAAACTTAATGGCTCCATTGAACCATAATAAGTACGACGTGTCTGCAGCGCCCACACACTGCATGCACATCATACTTATCTAGTTTCAATATTACCACTTCATCACCTGATTCTCAACTACTATATATCCTTTCTCTTAACCAAATTTTCAACATGAAAATTTCTTGGGTATTCATCTTCTTTAGTCCTCAACTGCTCGCAATCTAGATGTTGTGACTTTCTCTCTTCTTCTTACTTACTCTACACTTGATACATCTAAAAGATGTATTTTCACATACTACTCTTTTCTTATATTGGGAAGTCACACACTCCCAATGTTTCTAACTTCTCGTTTCTAGATGACACCTAGTCATCTCATTCTCTACCAGATTCTACACCTAATCTTAGACTCTTCTTACGAGTCCACTATATTATCACTTGTCTATGCCACTTCTTACTCTCTTTTTAACTGTCCTTTATTATATATAAGGTTCAATCTTTATTCTTCCTCTAACAGTTACTCACAAGCAAAACTGTTACATAACATATACATGTCTACACAATCTAACGACTCTATCTCTTTTTACCTTAGGACTTACATCTCCTTTTCTTTATCACCTGTGGACAAACTGCTGGGTTTTATAGAAAAAAAATTATACAACTCAGAAAACAATTAACAGTTAATAGTGGTACATGCATCCTATAAATGGTCTATGTCATACACCTTGATGGCAACATACAATGAACAACTAAACCTAGCATAACCCTAGTGTATTTCAAAATTACAAAGTATAGAGTTACATACCTTTTGACTTATTGTAGGAAACAAATCACTTCAATCCACTTGTAGTGTAGGACTTGGAAAGCTTGCCACCAAAAGGATGGTGCCTCTAAAGGATCACACGCAAACCCTAAAACTAGAAGACAAAAGAAGAGATGTGAGAGGATATTTCCAACCAGAGTATTACCTAGGTAATTTTATGAACAAAAATCATAGGCCTTGGGTTCCTATTTATAGTTTAGGTAACTTAGGGACAAAGAAAGATTTGAATGATAAAATAATAGATTTAATCTCAGTTCAAACCATTTCCTTATTTACTACCAGGAGGCTTCTAGAAATACTAGAATCTATCCAAATTTCGTTCACCACCTATATGGTTTCTAGAATCTTCTTTCCTTGATTAATTATGAACAATTACAATTCAACCCTTGACCTTTTAATTAATTCCAAATAATCCTGAATTAATTCCAAATTAATCCTGATTAATAATTAATTAGTTCTAATTGATTTCACATTAACTTATTAATCATATAAGTGAATGAATCAATCATTTAACAATTGATATCATATTATTTTATTAATTACATAATACATTAACAAATAAATTATCTATTTCTAATTAATATATTAATCATAATATATTAACAAATCATTTATTACAATTTGTTAATTATATAATAAACTAATAAACATATCCTTTCTCTCTCTCTAAATGTTATTCTTACAAAGTTCTAGTTATGAGGGCAACCCAAAAAGAACTTTGCTTCTAATTACAAGAATATACAAATTTAGTTATTGTCTTAGACACCTTAATCCAATAATCTCCCACTTGGATAAGTCTGTAACTGCAATTGCAAGTATAGACCTTGAAGTAAACAATAAAGAGTAATTTCCAAATCCACTGCGTAACTCTAGTTCGAATCAAATGTTGGCCCTAAGATAAGTGATCGACTACTCCTTTGTTCTACAAGATATCATATGGACATGAGACTTGGATTATAATCAATCTTAGAGTCCAAGATTCTATTTCTTGATTTCCTAATTTATGACGTCTGAATTCATACTACTAACTGAAAACATCAATTTAGTCTGGGCTTGCCCAAGCACTTCAGATGTCGGCAACAAATCATCGAGGGGCCTAAAGATATTGCTTTTCCTGTTAAGGAAAAAGGAACAAATTACTTTGACTATATTATCATACATTTTACTAACCAAATCATGCATGGAATTACTATTTATAACACCCAGTTACGAGATGCGTTTGGGTAAACCAATGCATAACTGATTCGTAAACTACGAACTATATATATATATATATATATATATATATATATATATATATATATATATATATACGCTTAAGAACAGTAGATATTATCGTCTTAGAATTACTCTTGATAAAATCCTTGAAGTAATCTCTAAGCGTGAGTTTATCCAATACTTAAAATTTCTATTTTCAAAGTACTCATGAATAATGCAACAATTCCAATTGCAATGTTTTAACTTCAATCGACAATCTACAATCAACTCATGACAGTCTTAAATCGCTACTTACTTCCAAAAGTGTGAGTGACTATGAAATTTTGAATAATATATAAATTACTCAGGGAAGTAAACATGAAAAGTGAAACACAATAATAAATTAATTAACTATCGTTTGAAACTTATTGAATATAAATAATTCCTATTATTTAATCACCATAGTAATTATGAATTTATCATTATATAATGTTTCGAGTAATCAACTAACCATTTGAATTACATAACATTAGTCATGCCTATGTTATAAACATGCATACTATGCCTCTCTATGGTCCTTCCTTTGTGAATGGATCCATTGGACACTATTCCAGTGATGCACATTTCACCTTTCCAAATTCTTATCATTATTCAAGATGTAGTGGAATTCCAACTTTACATGCATTGACATCTGATGTGCACGAAAGTACCCACTAATTTTAATATTTATAACCTAACAAACTTAAACTAACTATGCACTTATAGGCAGTGTACCTAGTCAGATTACAGTATAGCTTGGGTAAGCCGGGTGTCGATCACAGGGAACGGTGTTACTAATTAATCTACTTGCTATCAAATTAACCTAATTATTAACAAGTTTAGAAAGGGTTTTATCTGATTTTACAAGATCAGACGAACTTAACTCAAATTCAATCAATAAGTAAAAACACACTCTTGTTTAGTTCGAATCCACTTCGTCCTTATGGCTAGCTAATAATTATGGATTATCAAGTTGGTTTTAATTGTATTAGTAATTTAATTCTAACTTTACCAATAATTAATTAATTCATGTCAAACTATGTATGGTCACACACATTTAAACACATAACCAATTATGAATATGAATATGCTATGTAAGATTTATTATGTAAACGCAATTATAGTCACAATCCACGTTCTCTAGCACAACTAAGTTTATTTATTCTAATTGCTAACTAAGATTGGTCAATCCTAGCTCTAACAATTTAATGTTCACTAAATCATTAGGTAAGCAAGTTCATGCAGTTAATGGTCACTAAGCTACACAGAACATGAAATCAAGCAATTAGAGAAACAAAGACAAGCATGCTAGGTAACTATAAATCAAACACAAGCAATTCACCAACTAAATAAATCCATAAAAATTAAGCTATTCATAAGTTGGAAGCTTCATCTAGCTAAACAAGAGTAGCTAGATTCAGCTGTTCATAATAGCAACTAACCCACTAACACAAATCAAAGTATAGTGAAACATGTTCCTAAATAACAAATAAGTAAACTAAATTATGGACCTTCACTCTTTTGGTGTTGAAAGCTTCTTTCCGAGACTTTTCTTCTGCTCAAAATCGCCTTCTGGAACCCCTTTCTCTAGCCAAAAGTCCCCTCTATTCGTAATGGTCAAGCGTTTATATAGTTGCTGATTTTTTATAAATTCATGTCGTGAATAATAATATATTCACGTCGTGAGTTCCAGATAACCGTGCCCGTCAAGGATTCCTTCACCCGCGTACATATCTTCTAGAACTAACTCTCACGTCGTGAATCTTCCAGTTCTCACAACGTGAGAACGCTTTTTCTAGATTTTCTTTTCCTTTAATCTTTTAACTCCCAAAGTTTCTTCCTTTAACGCTTTTAGTCCCTTTTCTTCAAAATGTCTTCTTTTTGGCTGCAAATAACATTTAAGCTCATAAGTACCATTATTCTAAACAAATTACCAACTTATTAATAAAAATGTACTTAAATATTGCCTAAAAATAAATATAAATATGGCAATATAAACATCCTGTGATGTCGAGGCTCTAAAGTCATAAAGTTTGAACCTATGATATCATAGAGTATTTCATTGGAACTTGTTACTAGAAACAATTCCATGGTTATGAGGTCTCAAAGTCAAGATACACTTCTTGAGCACTTCTCTTGTATTAAAGGTTTCAACTTACATGTTGATGTTATGAACATCTCCCATTATGGAAACATTTCAATATCCTATATAACCATCAATTTTGACCAAGAATCATCTCAATCCAAAATGTGCCACTGTGGTCCTTTCCAAATAATGTCATACTTCTAACTGTCCACAAGCAACCAATCTTTGGTAAAACCTTAGAATGTTCTTGATAGTTGTTGAAGAACCTTAGTCACAAAAAAATATAATCCTTTTCACACAATGCTCTAGGAATTCAAAAAATTAGAATAAGTGAACATTATAGCATATGTGATCGATCCTATATCCGAAACATATGGAACTCGACTCATTATTTCATATATAAGGATTTAATATTTGTTCAATTCCTTGCTATAATAATCCTAGATACGGATCTCCTATGTTGAAACATTTCAACATGATATTCATATATTTCTTTGACTAACTTCTATTGAACCATATGATCTAGACCTGTAGACTCGAAATGAAGAATGAGTGCTCTCTCCCTTAAGTCTATTATAGTGGAGTATTTTCTGAACTTTGCAACTTGCAAATACAGAGACATTGTTACTTATGAACAATATTGTCAACATGTAATACCAGCATAATAATTATGCTCCTACTAGCTTTGATATGCACCCAAAATCAGCTAGACTTGTAGAAATCAATACCTTTTGACTTTTTTAAGGAAGTACAGATTTTTGTTACACAATGCCTCGATAAGTTTCCAACTAAACTTCTTAAGCTTATACACCTTAGTTGGACAATGTGTGTGTGAATCAATCATTTAACAACTGATCTCATATTAATTTATTAATCACATATCAAATTTACAAATCAATTATCTATTTGCAATTAATATATTAATCATAATATACTAACAAATCATTTATTAGAATTTATTAATCATATAATAAACTAATAAACATATCCCTTCTCTCTAAATGTCATTCTTACAAAGTTCTAGTTATGAGGGCAACCCAAAAAGGACTTTGCTTCTAATTACAATAATATACCAATTTAGTTATTGGCTTAGACACCTTAATCCAACACAAACTACCAAAGTGTCCTCTTACTCTACGTACTATACATCTCTTACTTCATAGAAGTCTTGACCTGTCTTTTCATGTTCCTTAGATCTTAATACATCAACGTTGGAACATTTTCTCTAACTTTATCAGAGGTGTCAAACATGACCTTTATTTCACCCTTTTTTCTATATCGACATATCTATCTCCTATCTCTTCTAATCTATCCCTAGTCAATGTAATCACCATAACATCATTAACATGGTGCAAGCTCTACACTCCATATCTCATACACTTTCCATTTAACAATGAACTTTCCTCTTTACATGGCTACTTGCTCGGAAGCAATTCCAATCTACTCTTGTACTCATCATTACACGCTTTGACTCTTTAACTCTTTCTAAGATAGACTCACTATCTTACTTTTCTTTCTTTGGGTATACCAACCCTCTTTACTCTTTCTGCCCTTTTTGTCCCCTTCTATCTCTATCTCTTTCCGCCCTTCTATATGTCTTCATTCTCTCTAAGTCTCTACCAACTCTTCTTTTTTGGGAAACATACTCTAACTGTTGTCCACTCACTGTGACACTTCATCTCTAGCACATCTTTCTTTCATGTTACCACAATATCATTCTTTTTATATATACTTGTCATCTATTTAACCAAGGAGCCTATTCTTATGTCATTTCATAAAATGACATCTCTTTCTTCCTTCTCAATATGTTAGACCCAATCCCTCTTGGTTGATCAATCTACTAATCTCAAACTCTCTATGTTCTTTGTTTGCATATATATATATATATATATATATATATATATATATATATATATATATATATATATATATATATATATATATATATATATATATATAACTGTGTACTTAACCTCATAGCAAGTTTTATCACAAAACCAACTCATAATATTTATTTCTCCTATTCTCCCATATATTTAAGTCTATGCATGGCCAATCCACCCTATATCACTTAAACTATGGCTCTGATACCAACTTGAACGACCTATATTTTCTTCTCTTGCATCTACAAGGATATATCATAGTTTTCTAACAAATGCAAAATTCTATAAAAAAATTTAAAAACTTTACATCCCAGGGTTAATCTCATGTTTAAAATAAAATCTATATATTTATATAATCTACAAGGAATATAAAAATAAATAAAAATTATTCTTCTATTCTAACTCCTTGCGCTTCTATCTTTTTCATGTACACCGACTGCTACCTGAACCAACAAAATGTGAAACATCTCTACAACATTAAACAACAATGTGTATATTCTTTCTATTTCATGTTCATCTACTCTTCTTCTAACTCTTCTATCTTTATATACTCTAATCACCTATTTTCTTTCTCATACTCTACATTCTATCTCTTCCTCTTTATGTTTCTCCCAACTTTGCATTTCTCTACATTCTATATTCTCCTCATATACCCTACTTTGTTCTCCATCTTTCTAATCTCATTTATCTCTTACTCTACCATCTACTCTTTTTCTCATACTCTTTCTTCGCCTCTTCTCAGGCCCCTCTCATACTCTGTACATAATATATCCTTTCTTTCTTTACCTCTTTCATGGTCTTCTTAATTCTTATATTTTCTCTTTCTCTACACTCTATCTCGTCTCATCTTTCTCTAATCTTCCCTCTCTTAGGCATTCCCTTCCCATACTCTTACTTTACTCTTTGCTCATCTCTTACTCTTAGCAAGCGACTCTCACACTCTCCTTACTCTTCTTATCTTTATTCTCATATACTCATGCCTCAGTATTCTCTCCTCAACTAGATCTAATGGTCCCATCTTGTACTATAATCTCCTATATCTTAAGATCCATTGTGGATCCTTAACCAATCTTCTTATCTTGAATCACTCACGGATTCCTTACTCTTAATCATTCACGGATTACTTCTAAGTTCTCTCAAGAATTCTCTAATCTCGTTCCATTCATGGAACTCTTCTCAATCTTATGTAAACATACATAACTCTATTTGTAACACCGAAAATTTCAAAACAATTTTTCATTTAAAATAATCGTTTAATTCTTAAAAACACTTTGTTTAAAGTCTCATTCATAATCGAATTACAAAACATAACTCCATTTCCACTTGCATGATAAACCAGGATCCTCAAAACATGACTCATTCTCTAGTGTGTACAATCGAGCCGGTGCCGTCCCGTGATACTGTAATAACCTGAAACACACAACACAAAACACTGTAAGCACGAAGCTTAGTGAGTTCCCCAAACTACCGCATACAACACATACGCCGCTCGAGACTACAGTACGACCCTCCGGTCGGTGTGTCTCAGCGGGAACCTCCAGTCTCGTAGCTCGTTGGACCCTCTGGTCCGGTCATAGCTCGTTGGGCCCTCTGACCCGGTCGGAATCGTTGGACCCACCGGTCCGGTCTGTATCGTTGGACCCTCCGGTCCGGTCTATAACTCCGCATAGCATAAATCACAAAGACATAATGCATAGCATGTCACATACAATAGGATAACATAATACTCAATGTAAGCACATACGACCTTCCGGTCACACAATACTACCACTCAAGGTAACGTAGAGTGAGAAGACTCACCTTGCGTATCTCGATAACTCGCAAATCCCGGAAATCACTCGCGCTCGATCCTCCGAGCTATAATCCTCCTATAACACCATAGATCTTTAATTAACACTTTCTCAACTAAGGTTGACTACCCATATCAAGTCAACACTGGTCAACTCTGGTCAACGGTCAACGGTTGACCCGACTCGCCGAGTATGGTGTGGACTCGCCGAGTCCCTACGGGAACCCGATCCCTCTGAATCTCTTCCGACTCACCGAGTCACTCACCCGACTCGGTTAGTCAACACCTGGTTCGTAATCACTGAACAACCCGCACCAACTCGCCGAGTCTGGGAATGGACTCGGCGAGTGCATTCCATGCACAACCCCAAACGACCTTCTGAGGTTAGATCCGCTTCACTAACTTATAGATCCAGTCTCCTTAAGCTTATTGACCACATAAAGTTCAAGTCTTGATGCTCATCAAGCATTGAATAGCTCATGAATGGTGTTTTAGCCTCAAATACATTGATCCCAAGCAAATACCTCCATGGATGCATATAAAGCTTTGGTAAAGAGGTGCTCTGGACCTCTATGGGTCCAGATCCAGGACCTTAACACGCTAAGGGACCATGAGGACACTAGATCTAGCAACAAATGGGTTCAAAAGCCCTAAATCTACATGAACATCACAATAACAGAGAATGATTCGAGATTGTACCTCAGCTGTGATGTTCTGGACCTCAAATCTTCAAGAATCCACCCCTCTCTTGCTTCCTCTTGGCTAGATCTCCTCTTTCCTTGCTAGACAACAACTCCAAGATCAATAATGGCTCCTTCCCTCACTTGAATCACTCATTTGCTCTAGGGTTTCACTCTGGGGACTGATGAGTGCAAATGACGGCCATAAGGCCCTTTAATTATGCCTCAAACCCGAGAAATTAGGGTTTCATTAAACAGCATGGACTCGCCGAGTCCGGACGCGAACCCGCGTCCAAATCGGCGATCATACTCGGCGAGTCTAGGCTCCAACTCGCCGAGTCTCCTCACAAATTACCAAAATAAATAAATGAATAATACATGGGAATCCGGGCTGTTACACTATTCCTGCAGGAATCATTTATCAACATTCCCGAAGGAATCATCATCTCTTACCCCACAGGGAAAATAATCTCGTTCACAAAGGGACCATACTCTTATTCCTAAAGGAATCATCTTTCTACGCTTCTATTAATCTTTCATGTGACTCATCACATGACACTTGTCCCATGGACACTCTATCTCTTTATCTCAACAAGAGATTTTCTACTTCTCATCTATTACTTAACTTGTTAACTGCTCAATCTCTATATATGTCTATTAACATTCATGTATTCTACATAATACCATTTATGTCTAGACATACATACATACACACAAAGATTTATAATTCATATAATCCTATTATTTTCTCATCTACATCTTGCAGGTATCACTTATAATACCATTAGAATCTACACATATATGCTTACATACTCTTTTAATTTGTATGATTATAATACATATAATCATATTTCCTTTCTTTCAACATCTCTTAGGTATTTAACAAATACCTTTCTCATCTAACCATACATACTATAATTAAACGTACATGCTCATATACATGATCTTAAACGTATAATTATAAGTACATAATCCAACATATGGTTATAGTGCATATAGTCCCATTCTTTCTTCCTCTATATCATGCTCAGATACATGATGCTAAGCATATATAATCATACATACATACATACAACTGAATATATATTAACATATAGAGAAAGAGGGAGAGCTATAACTCACCTTGTTAGTTAGTGATGAATAACTACCATGGTGCTTCAAATCTTCAATTGATTACTTGCTCGTCAACATGTACTCCTAAAAACCACCTTAAGTTCTATGGGTGCAAATCCCTTAACTGCCATGGCTGCAAGTTCCATCCGAAAATCCATGATCTCGGTGCCTCTCCACCTTGCCTCCTCCCTCACGGAACAATCGTGTAACAAAAACGTGTAATAAGGATTGTCCATGTTAAAAAAATAGAAATAAAATACACATATTACCACAGACCATAGAGACCATTCATGTAATTTACTCTTTAAAGAAATTAACAAAATTAGTCTTTTCTCTATAAAATACTACTTATCTTGTTAGCATGTACTTGATTTAAACATGACAACCAATTCTCGATTACTTGCTCCATTTTAAATGGAAAATGCGCCATAATTGTCATTAATTAAATTATAAACTCAATAAATTATTATTTTTATGCTATTTTAAAATTTCAAAATTCATCACAGTTTAACGTGACTCCATTCAATCATTTGAATTTCAACTCCCATACTATTATTTTAATTCATGGAAATTAAACCCATGACAATCTTTTTAAAAGAAAATGTCTTTATATATTTTGCTGGGCTATAATATATTACATTAAAATGGGAAACTGCTGAGTGGGTAAAATCAAACAAAGTAAAATAAGATTGTAAATCGATTGAATTATTTGATGAAATCAAAATAGATGGGTAATAACATTCATAAATAATTATAAGTTTATAACCATGCATATGTAATGTAACACATTAGTTGTAGTATTCGCTGCCTACAATAGTAACGAACAAGTATTTTCGTAATCAAGGACTGTGGGCGGTGGGGGCGGCACCAATCAACGGTCAGGTCAGCCATCTTTGGCCCTAAGGGCGGTGCCAGCTCAAATTCTCTATACATATATACGACACTTCATATATAGCCACATATTTAAAACTTAAATATTTAAATTATTTTAATAATCTGAAGTTAAGCACTATATAACGCTTTGTTGAACCCAATCACAAATCACGCTTTTAGCAAGTCAACCATCTCATCTTTTCACTTTTAGCTTCAAAGAGCTCTAAAAATGGTGAAGTTGGCAATTGGTAGCATCGGTGACTCTTTCAGTGCAGTTTCAGTCAAGTCTTACTTGGCTGAGTTCATTGCTACCCTTCTTTTCGTGTTTGCGGGTGTCGGGTCCGCTATTGCTTATGGTATTCCAGATTTCTTTCTCAGATACATAAAATGAAAATATGTTAAAATATTATAACACGATTAAATGATAAAACGAATAATCGAGTTTTATTAACTTTTTAGGTAAGCTCACGGCAGATGCAGCACTAGACCCTGCAGGACTAGTTGCAGTGGCAATAGCCCATGCATTTGCACTCTTTGTTGGGGTTTCAATAGCTGCCAACATCTCCGGAGGCCATTTGAATCCAGCTGTCACCTTCGGATTGGCTATTGGTGGTAACATCACCATCATAACCGGTCTATTTTATTGGATTGCCCAACTTCTTGGATCCATCGTTGCATGTTTCCTCCTACAATTTGTCACCGGTGGCTTGGTGAGTTTTCATATATCATATCTTCGGTGCTAAAACAACTTCTGATTCAAAACCTTGGATTTGTATTTACATATTTGGAATTTGACAGGCCGTTCCAACCCACGGAGTTGCTAGTGGGATGAGCAGTATTCAAGGAGTCGTGTTTGAGATCATCATAACTTTTGCTCTTGTCTACACAGTCTATGCCACCGCTGCTGACCCTAAAAAAGGATCACTCGGAACCATTGCACCCATAGCAATCGGTTTCATTGTTGGAGCCAACATTTTGGCTGCTGGAGCTTTCAGCGGTGGCTCAATGAACCCTGCTCGATCATTCGGCCCTGCTGTTGTTAGTGGAGACTTTTCACAAAACTGGATTTACTGGGTCGGCCCACTTATCGGTGGTGGGTTGGCTGGATTCATCTACGGTGATGTTTTCATTGGATCATACGAGACACTTCCAACCTCAGAGGACTATGCTTAAGTACTTTTATAATTTTTTTTTTCTTTTTGTTTTGGGTTGTATTTCGTGTTTTTTGCTTAATGGTCGAGGATGTAACATCCTTATTGTTTGAGTGTAAACTTAAGAATTGTAAAATAATTTTGTTTACACTGGATGACCGGAATGCATACAATAAAGTTTTCAAACACTACTAGAAAAACAGCCTTATACGATGCTCATTGCGTGTCGTAAAAGGCTCAGACGACGCGCAAATGCGCGTCAAGGAAGGCCCTGTCATAAAGAGAGACGACGTGCATTTACGACGCTCATTTACGACGCGCAATTACGACGCGCGTTTACGACACGCAATGCGTATCAAGGAAGGCCCTGTCATAAAGGAAGACGACTCGCATTCGCGTGTCGTAACCTTACGACGCGCGTGTTAATGACACGCAATGCGTATCAAGAAAGCCTCTGTCAAGAAAGGCCATGTCATAAATGAAGATGACACACATTTTTGCGTATCGTAAATTTAAATGTTTAAAAAAAGTATATATTTATTAATTTTTAAATTAGATTTGCATTTAATTTCTCATAATAGAAATAAAATACTTTTTTGATAGATTTACTAATTTTCAAATTAAATAACACATTAAAAGTCTCATAATACAAAATAAAATACCATAAACAATAAAGATAATTCATTGCACTAAGGACCATGTTAACAAAATAATATAACATTATATACCATAAGTACCCTCAAGTAATCAATCTCTTACAATGTTACTAAAAATACCCTCAAGTAATCAATGTCTTACAAAGTTAAGAGACTAAGTTGGTATGTAATATGGCACTAAGAAGCCCAAGAATTGTTTGTGTTTTTCCTGTTCCTGGTGGATCCTACATGGACAAAAGGTAAGAATTAACATTTTCAAAGTACAATGCCTCAATAAGGAAATCAATGGTAAAAGGCAAATCTGAATAAGTACAAACTTTATACATATATACATGGAAGTATTGTAATATACAATAACAGCAACAAATACCAAATTACCCTTTGCTTACCTTTTCTTATGGCCACCTCCAAAAGTGAGAATTTGATAAAAGATTTAGGTCACACATTCTCTCATCAAGCTCTGTATCCAAAAGTGAGAATTTGATAAAAGATTTAAAAAGTGGGAAAATATCAAGAATATAGAGGATAAGTTCGCGTGTCTGGTCATCACAAGTTTCTAGAACCTTCTGGACAACGTAATTTCCAAAAGGATCTTTCATCATTGCCTATACTTTTGTTTTGCATTACAACAAACTCAGTTACCAAAAAGACAATTAATGTGTTTTTTATTTTTACAAAAAAAAAAAAAGAGAGAGAGTTGCTGACCTGTAATGGCTCATTTTCATCAGTGGAACCAAGCATTTCATTTACAAGAAGTTGGCATTCATCTGGGCTTCCATAAGTTAAGCATTTCTCAAAAACATTTGAAAAGACAACATGATAATATGAGAAAAATATCATATCTCCCTTTTCATAGCACAAAAGTTGTCAGAAGTAGAAGGGGGAAGAATGTGATGAACATTTTCCGTTGTAATTGAAGCACACAGCCTCGATGACTCATTGATTGCCATCACCTTAAATAAATAAATAAAAATATGTAGAATAATATAGAAAAAATCTATATGCCACCTCCCCTGTATTCTTTTTGTAAATAATCACAAGGTTATTTTGAAGTAATTTTCAAACTATTCATAAGTTATCGTTACTTATTGTTTTATGAAACTTTATTTCAAACATTATTATTTGTAAACTTAGTAAAAAAGTTCTTTCTATATATTTATATTTTTTGTGCATAATAAATAATAAAATGGTATACTTATATTATTGATCCAATAATTAACCTCTTTGATAAACTGATACTCGTTAAACTAGACCTCCACATATTGAATAAGCAAAATAATATGATCTAATATAAAAATAGAAATAAAATGATATTTCATAAGCAATTAGGTGATGATATAGTAAGAGTAAATATGTTGTTCAAGAGATCACGAGAAGTAGGGATAAATATAGAGGTATGGCTCTCAACTTCCATTGACAGAAGGGTAAAATGGTCATTTACTCACGTTCATATAATTTATTTACAGCGCAGGTCAATCAAGGGTACTGACGATATTTTTCAAAAAGTAGTAAAAGCCCTACCTGAATCTTGTTGTTTGCAAAAATTTCCTCAACAAAAGATCTATCTTTGTTGTTTAATCCTGCATGATGTAATCCGGAACCGAATTGTAGAGTGTGACTAAGATTCTGATCAGTGTCCTGAAAAACAATCATCTGTAAAGCCTCTTCGGGCATGGAAAGAAACTGCCTTGCAAAAGAAAATAAAATATAAATTTAATGAATAAAATAGTATCTACACGAGCTGTCATTTCTAAAAAATTACTTAAAATATGTGAATGAGTTCGAATGCAGTGAGCCTTGTCTGCCGACGAGATGAAACAAAAATTAAAACTGTTTTGTTGGTGAGTGTGTAAATATGGCAGCAGAGGTTGCCTTATTCATGCTATTCATTCTTAGACAGAAGAATTTCCTTGGGTACCCTTGTAAATTGAAATGATTAATTATTAATAATTGAAATTTTCTTCTGTATTTGAGACTTTTATACATATGGAAAAGAAAGTTGACTTTCCTGTATACGAACTTCAAGAGGCGCAGGTCGTACACTTGGTTTGAAATTGTACAAACCAATCTCCTCAACTCCCAACCAGCCAGCCAGATTGAACTTGAAATTGTAACTAATGTACAAGAATGTTGACTGTTGAACTGCCTCCAGTTCTTGTCTCCATCTAAAAAGATTTGTTGATAGATTCGTCTCAAGCTCTGTTCTTCTTGTTTCAATCTACCAATCCATAAAAATAATCAGTACACACACACACACACACACACACATATATATATATATATATATATATATATATATATATATATATATATATTATTTTTTAAATAACTCCAAGTAAAACTATTAGCAAACCTCTACTCGGGTAGCCTTACTGGCTACAAGCCTTTCTTTAAGTTCTGCTATTTCAGGATTAAGTTAACCTAGGAGAACACGAGATTTTTATATCATTGAAGATATGATAACTTGAATCAAAGATGCTGAGAACCTGTATGATGTGGAAAAAAAAACAAATGTAGCACTTAGAAAAGGAATAAAGTGATAAATATGAATCAACGATTATACCTTCAATGTTCCTTTAACATGGACAGATATTAACAACCTTCTCTCAGGTTTCTGCCAAAAGGAATATCATGAAAGAGATGTACACATTTTTGTATTAGTTAGAAAAGTTACCTCAAAAGTTGAAGGTAAAAGACAAAAATGCCCTCATAATTTTAAGGAAATGAAACTTACCACCAGACACGAACAGCACTGAAGATCCCCTTACCATCATAAACAACAACTCCATCTTTGTTTTCAATACCAAGAGCAGAAACAGCAGCAACAAATGCTTCTTCAGATGGCAACATGTGTGGTAGCTGAATTAAAGGTTCCATATTTTCAGTTTTACTTCAAAAGAAAAACACAGAAAGGATTGAATGATAAGTGTCTCACATTAGTAGTGCGATCAGATATCCCATCTACATCAAAGAAAAGAGCACCAGGAATGTGTGCAACCTGTTAATACCCTGTTTGAATAATATCAGCAAGTGGTCATACAAGTGTTCGATAAAATGCCACATACAGAAGTTCAGAAAGAAAAAATATGCACTTGATACTCTTGAAGTGGATTTCTTTGTTCATCAGGCATGTACCAGGATGCATCCAGTACCTTCATATTAGGCTCACAAAGATTGGCATGAAGCCAGTCAAGAGTATATGTGGCGTTCCTCTGCTATGAAACCTTGAGGATACTGCTTTAAACAACTTAGACAGACTTAAAATCACATCTTGCTCAAGCTCAAGATGAAAGTCTGTGATTCTAAAACAAAGGAAATTGTTAGTAGTTCATAAACAATTAAGGATATTCATTTACATGTTTATAAAGTAGTGGTAGTTGAGAGCTCATAACAGAAATTCCAATGAAGGGTACGGAAACTAATAATCTTTCTTTGTAAAGAACACAAATTTCTTGCTTTTGGTCATATTCTCTTTTATCGATTAACCGTGGAGAACGTGAGATTTTTATATCATCAAATATATGATAACTAGAATCAATGATGCAGAGGACCTGTATGATAAGGAGCACTTAGAAAAAGAATAAATTGATAAATAGGAATGGTTGCATCTGAAATACAACAATTATACTTTCAATGCTCCTTCAGCATGGACAAATATTTGGTAGTTAAAACCATTTGATGGTGATTCACCAAACAAAAGTCTACAATTCAAGGTATATGAAACATTACTAGTCCCATCCTTACCCATCTTACCACCTCCATCTTTACACAGCCAAAAGATGAAAGAAATTATTGCCTACACTCACTCGAGCATTTCATCAAACATCTCATGTGCACTTGATCAGTTCACCTTAAATTAAAATTGAAACTGATAGAAATCCCACCAACAAGTAGATAACATAATCTAGATCAATAAGGAAGATGTAAGGAAGGAAAAAAAATAGTTTTGTTTCTCTTGTTAGTGTGTGTCTTAAGCTGTTGAGAAGCAAAAAGAAGAAGAAAAATCAAATGATAATTACCTTCTATTTTGTTCACGAAAGCTCTCTCTCTCTCTCTCTCTCTCTCTCTCTCTCTCTCTCTCCAAAGAATGTTCCCCAATTGTGGAAATTGAATTCGATTGTAGTATTTGTAATCACCATTTCTGTAGCAACTCATGCATCAGTTCCAACATTGACCATAAATTGACCAGAAAAAATACTCTACTAATAAGGCAAAAAGGGGTATTAATACTAACCAGCCCACCTCACTCGTCATCATCAAAACACCACAATTTACACCCATTTCTTGCATTCCAGATTCAACAGTAATGACAAACACCTGTATTCCTAGTGACAATACGGTTAGACAGAATTAGTGAATTGTTGATAGTGTTTAAAACAATTTTATAAAAAATGAGTTAATGACATAAGATTTGGCGATTCAGGTAACAAAATACATGATAAATGATTTAGCTATGGAAATTAGTTATATACCTTAAGTAATGACCATCAACACTTGCAAGTATGACCGTTTTCCATCATTATTAGCACCTTTACAACAAAAATCATACAAATCATCAAAGAACTGTTGTTCATGGATTCCAATAACATCCAACTACAAAACCCACATAAGATATGAGGATCTAAAAAAGAAATATGTCTCAATGATGTAAACGATTTTTAGGAACTACTAAAGAGGAGTGAAAATATGTAAATGCTTTACCAAAAACTTAAGTGTGGAGATAGGATCATTGATACTTATCTTGGTGGTGGACTGTGGTATGGTCGACGACGTTATACATATCAGCGACTCTTGTTAATTGCTTTCTTCCAAGTGAGTCTCCAACGAACATCACCGCCCTCGACTTCGTTCACTGTCGCCGCCCTCAACTAAATAAGGTATCAGAGGCAAATAAGGTATCAGAGGCAAGGGATTCGACCAAAATAAGGTCGGGACGCAGTCTCCGAGACGGTGACGCTGATGAGTTGCAATCGCCGGTGAAGTGAGGCGGGCCTGATGAGGCCGCAGGCCGGTAAGATGAAGTGTTGCAGTCGTACTCTAGCTCGATCGTCTGGAGAATGTTGACGTGAAAAAACCCTAGTTATCGTGTGGGGGGCTTTAGGGTTGTTTTGGGATGCTAAGGGTTTGGTTAGAGGTATCAGTAGAGGGAACAAGGGATACTGAGAGAGGATCGATCGAAAAGGGGTTTTAATTTTTTTGGACAAAATGTTTCTTACCAATTAACAAACCCAAAATGATTCTTAACAATTATATTGTCGGAAAGTAGGGTAGAAGGGAAGAGGAGAGGATGAGGAACACTATATCTCCGGTTGTAAGCATGAGGATTCGCAGAACCCTAATTGCTAGCTCTACAACGTTCGTCTTTGGGAGCACATACAAAATCCCTAGTTGCTGGTCTCGATTTTGTGATCTTCAGGAATGAACGCGAGTTTTTAAGAAAAAAATTATAGAACAATTATATGAGTTGTCGAGGTTTATAGCAGAGATGGTATTGTGATTAGGGTTTGCTGAGAGAAGAGAAGAAGAGAACGAAGGGAGATCTGAAGCGGGGTATTTAAAAATTTTAGAATTTTAAGAGGATCTCCTCAAGAATACGCATTTTAATTAAAAAACATAAAGCGACATTCACAGAGGACGCACGTTTTAAATAAAGTGCCCTCCGTGTTTTTAAGTTTTTCTACATGAGACACCAATTTAATGGCACGTAGTAATGTGTGACGTAAATCCTTCAATTTTTTGAAGAGATGACACTTTTTTAATGTCACTCTCTTTTGCGTAACATAAATCAATGAGCGTCGTGGTTTGCGCGTCGTAAAAGGCTGTTTTTCTAGTAGTGAAACCATTCAAAAAAACCCCAATCATGTTTTGTCTGTTCAATAAAACCCAACGAATTTAATCTTTTGTCTAAAAAGTCCAACAAAGTTCCAAACCGTTCAAAAAATCTTTGTTTTGTTTTGTTTAAGTTTATTGGGGTTTTTTTGAACAGTCAAAACATGATTGGAGTTTTTTAAACGTTTTGAAAACTTCGTTGGTCTAACAAGTCATTTTCCCGATACGGTAATAAGTCACGTCATCTGTTTCTCTTATTTGACTTTCAGGAAAGTGTAACTTAGTTGGGCTTTTTAGACAAAATGTTAAGTTTGTTGGGTTTTTTTGAGCAAACAAAACATAATTAGAGTTTTTTGAACGGTTTAAAAACTTCGTTGGGCTCTTAAGTCATTTTCCCTTAAATTTGGTCTCTTCTTTTGGAAAAATGCATGCGTGTAACTTATGTAACAAAACAAATTAAGAATACAGAGGATAGTGATAAGGATGCCAAGATGTTGGAGGAGACATTGATGATGATCACAAATGTGATGTGGTGCTGGTGGTGGTTGATGCCAAACATATGAAAACAATAATTCTTAGTGAGACGTATGTGATTGATTACATAATACGTACAAAAACTCTTTTTGTTAGTTACAAATTCAGTTAAGGATCATCGATCGGGATGCAAAATGAGAATTTTGGTTGTGTGTTAAAATGTTATGTTTAGGAATAAATTACCTTAGAAAGTATTATTTGAGTTGCAAGACTACACTTACCCATTTCAATCCCATTCAATAGTAGTCGAGTAAGTCTCGTACTCTTTCCTCCCTAAATAACTTTACCATGTGTAATGTGTCTCATTCGAGCATTCTCTTGTATATGAAAGAAGTAAATGTAGAGGGGAAGCAAGAGAACACCATTTTAAGTAAACATTTTTCCAAATTTATGTACAATTTACCTATATATTTTCATCATGTTTAAAGACAAATCGTTTGTTATCAATTATACAAACATTTACCTGTTGTCATGCTATGTGGGTGTTGAGGAGAAAGGGCTCAAATATGATCAGCGATTAGAGGTGACTTACAAGCTTTTTGTCATATTTACTTAGGTATGGGGCTTTCACATATTTTTGGTAGGATGTTTGGACTACTGATATGTCTTTATCTTTTGCCTTCCATTTGGTCTTTGCTTTGGATCAATATAGGGACGTAACGGTCATGCATTTTTTCTAGATTGGATTGTTGACTGGTTCTCTCAGAAGAGATCCTAGAGGGGGTGTGGAGCAGGAGCAGTGACAAGCGTTTTTGTGTTTGATGCATGATATTGCTCTTGTTGATTGGGATGATAGGTTAGATTGGTTTCTAGATGCTTCAAACTCTTTTTCTGTCTCTTCAGAACGTGTGTTTCTGGTTAGGAGTTTGTTGGGTATCAAGGGGATGAAGATTAGATGGAACAATTGGGTACCTATAACGTTCTAATTTTCAGAACAAATTTTTCATTTTAAAATTGGCATAAACACCCATTTTCATAAAGGTACATTCAAAGCAAAATCATTTGTTCATAAATTGAAATCCTTAAATCAGAGTTATAAGTAAGTATATCAGAATTACCAATCATAAAACTGCCAATGTGTGTATCCAGTCTTGTCTTCGCATCCCCACGAACTAATAAAGTACCTTAAAAACATTAAATCCGTAATTGTAACACAAATCTTAATGAGCTCCCCAAAGTATCATATACATCACAACACGACAAAACATATATAACAAATATGAGTTATCAACAAACCTATGGACTATCAGCAACCTTAAGTTATCAACAACTCAAATACAACAATTTAGGTTATCAATAACCCCGAGCTATCAGTAGACCACATGCACCAAATTGGATTATCAGCAACCCGAACTATCAACAACACATACAAAAAATTAGGTTATCAACAACCCTGAGCTATCAGCAGGTCACATACAACATATGATATAGGTAACACAGTGAGAAACCTCACCTAAACTAAACAACAGATGCTTAACAGCAACATCAACAACTAAAACAACTAACTCAAGTTACCTAAATCCAAACTGAAACTAGTCCTTAGCTAAACACTCTATTCTATCACAATTTAACCAAAAAGTCAAACTGGTCAAAAAGTCAATGATCAACGGTTACAGTTAATCGGTCAACCAACACTGACCATTATGCCGCGACCAAGCCCTTCACTGCATCATGGTCCTGACATCAGATCACGATGTCTTTCCATTACACAACGACTAAACCTATGTTGTGTCGTGGTCCCGACCAATGACCCACTTAATCTATTAAGTGCTTAATTCGACAAGTTCAAGTCTCATACTTTCTAGATCTGAATCAACATGATGTCTAAATGGATAAAGTTTTTAACTTTATCCATTATAAGGCCACAACTTCCAAGATGTAAAACCATAAGTTGAGAAATGACCAAAAACCAAACTTTCTTTAAGCATGGAGTAAAGAGAACTCTTGCATGTACTCTCTACTCCACCAAATGACCAAATAACATCCCACACATCAACTAACAGCTCAAGAGTTCTTCTAACTCAGTGGGATAAGCCAAAAAGGGACCCAAACTTGCTAAAATGGACTAAAAACCCAAAAACTCTTAGATATATAGATGAACTGAAATAAAGCTTGGATCTTTAAGGCTTACAAAGGTTTAGAAGGTGAATGGAGGCTGAATACTTCAAATGCATAGCTTCAAAGACCAATATTTATTTTTCTTCTTCCTTAATAAGAACAATAACACCAAAAGAGAGCACCAAATGATCATGAAGAGAGTACCAAAATAGATTTAGGAGAGATGATGAGCTCCAAACACATGGAGGCTAGGGTATCATTAGAGGTGTTCTAGAGGAGGTGGATGCTGAAAATGATGAAATCTTAGGTTTAATGACCTTTAAATACCTCAAAACTCTAATAAACGTGCAACCCAGAGGGCCAGGGGTGTCCTACACTCATTAAACGACGCTCCACACTTCTCAAATAAATTCCTGATTTTTTAGTTTTCAGCTTCAGCTTTAAACAATCATAACTTCTTCGTTCCAACTCTGTTTTTAGTGATCTTTATACGCATGCAAATGTATTGACAAGACCAACAATTCTATCTAATTACTTTTGACTTAAAACATACCAAACTAAATTCATTAATTCAAGCAAGAAGTCCAAAATATTACTTTTCCCATTTTACCATTTGGCTCTAAAGCATAATTCAAGGGATTAAATCACTTAACTAACATTATCATCTTCCAATAGGGTCTAACTCTATTCGATCTAATTACGGTCTGCTAACCTGAAATTAGAAACATCCTGAAAACTAGGTGTATAGTTCCTATAAAGTTGAATATCATCGCCTGTCGTATTATATTAGAGTGTATTCCCTCAAGGGAGAGATTATAGGCTCGGGGGATTACTTTGGAGTCGATCATGCATCCTTGCTTTTCGAGTTCGATGGAGACATTGACTAATATTTTTTCAGGTTGCTCTTCTTTGATTGAGGTTTGGGGTCGGATTGCAATTTGGTGGGGAGTGGAGATGCCTTCTCCTTTTACTTTTCAGTCAATTTTCATTTTGGCGGAATTGATTCGGTTGATAGGAGATCAACGTAAAGCTTTTGATACATAGGTGATTACTACTCTTTGATGTTTATGGAGTTTCCATAATTGTTTTCTTTTTGGTTCTTAATTCCTAGGAAATCTGATTTGTTGAATAACTTGGCCGATGGTTGTTTCTTGGATTCAAATAGGAGCAAAAAACATAAAATTAACCTGGTTAATTGGCTTCATAATCCCGTCTTAGCTTGTATTTTTATTTATTTATTTGTTTTTGTAATGTTTTTTTTTTCTAAATGCTTGATAGAAGTTTATTATTATTATTATTATTATTATTATTATTATTATTATTATTATTATTATTATTATTATTATATGTTAAACGTTCATCTATTCAGATCTCATATAGTAATGATGACGTGCATAAGTAAACCGTTCCCTCGAACTTTGGGTACATAGATTCAATTTTCAAAAAAGTCGTATAAAAATTATGTGCAATTAATTGGCTTCATAATCCCGTCTTAGCTTTTATTTTTATTTATTTATTTGTTTGTTTTTGTAATGGTTTTTTTGTAACACCAAAAAATTTACGCCAAATTTAAACTTTTAATACTAACAAAAGAGTCAAATATAATTGTTTTTACAAATATTTCCAATCCGTTTATCATAAGAGTGTCCCAAAATAGATCATGAGGATGAGGAGCGGTACGGTCACGCCTTCGCCTTCCCTCGCTCTCCTGAAGTACCTGAGACAATAAACTGAAAACTATAAGCCCGAGGGCTTAGTGAGCTACCCCCAAAATACCAACACCATACTGACAGAAACCACAACCATAACAATCAATCAAACAACATATATACTGGGCCATCGGCCGGACTGGTCCGCCCTACTGGGCCTACAGTCTATCTGAATCTATCCCGAGCCATCGGCATGACTGGTCCGCCGTGCGGGCCTACAGTCTCCCTGCGCCGCTCAGAGGGTGTGTTGGCCTTCAGCACAAAGCAGGACCGCCTCAACCCAACCAACAAGCAACTAACCATATACGCATACTATCATATACTGGCATATACATATAACAAACATATCTATCTTATTGACCATCATCATAGAGTTTCACTCGTAACTAGAGTATCGACCTAACAGGTCACTAACATACCAATCCTTACGGATCATAAAAGCATAACATACTATCCATCCTGATTCCAATCTAACAGATCAGAGTCATATATAGCATACCATAACAACCGATCTAACCGATCTCTAGTATAACAATCATCCTAAACATGATGAATTCTAATAAAGCAATAACATAACACCCATCCTAAACCAGGATGAAATCTACCATGGAAATAATAAAGCAACCATCCTAAACCAGGATATAAATCATAAAGGGCCGGCCTTGGTGCTGTAGACCCTATCGATATAGTGAGGATAACTTACCTCGTAGATGTTGATTGAAATGCAAACTCCAACTATCAGATCACTTGACACTGGCACCACCACCTATAACCATGGCACAATATACTCATACGTTCTTATTCTTATGAGACACCCCATAACCTCTTGGTAATTCCTGATCAAGGTCAGATTCCTTAGTCAAGGTCAACAGTCCATGTTGACCTCAACTAGCCGAGTGCACTCGGCCACTCGCCGAGTCCGTGGAGCACATTCCAACTCGCCGAGTCATCGAAGAGACTCGGCGAGTTCCTTCGAATCCCGATAAATCCTTAAGGGCCACCCGTCGAGTTTCCTCCTTGCAATGCGACGGGTACACACGCATGCCTATCCAAGGGAAAAGCCATCCGACTCGCCTAGTTGTTCTTCAATTCGTCGAGTTTTATGGTGATCTTCATCGGACTTGCCGAGTTGTTCATCCAACTCGCCGAGTTCAATGACCATCTTCATGTGACTTGCCGATTCATCCTTGAGACTCGCCGAGTCCATCCAGTCCTCTTTCCATACATACCTGTTTTGAGCCATGCAGTGGCTCCAAATCACAGATCCAAGCTTCTAGAGCATACTTACCATGTAAAGTTGCAAACTTTACGTGCATGCATGGTTATAAAGGCTCCAAATGTCTATTTTAAGTTCTTAATGGAGCTTCTATTCCAAGAGGGACTCCAACCACAACCAATACAACAACTTTATGACTCTAGCATCCAAGGAGGGTCCAGATCTGAAGTTACAACTTCAGATCTAGCCCATAGCTCAACATCCCAACTTGAAAATACATAAAAGCCCTAGAATCAACCAAAGGGAAGAAAAGGGAAGTAAGAATGGTACTTTGATACCTTAAAACGTTGCTAGCTAAGGCAAAACGCGCTTCCCACTCCTTTCTTGCTTCAATTTCCTTTGCACTCTTAGTTACCTTTCTCCAAGATCCTCTTTTCCAATCTTCAAACCCACACCAAGGCACACACACATGAATTAAGGTTTCAAGGTTTCTCAAAGACTATAAGGAGTCCCAAAGGAGGCTAAGGCTCCTTTAAATAGGGGCACAAACCCCGAGATTTAGGGTTTCATCTGCCAGCTCCTACTCGCTGAGTCCCAATAGTCGACTCGCCGAGTAGGTCACTAACCACGCATTCTCACCCCGCTTCTACTCGACGAGTAGGTTGACTAACTCGTCGAGTAGAGCTTTATCCAAAAATTCTTAATTAATTAATACCTGAGGATCAGGGTGTTACAATTCTCCCCTACTTGAACTAGACTTCGTGATCGAAGTCCGCTGAAGAAAACAATGCCAGGTAATGCTTGCGCATTTCTGATTGCGGCTCCCGCGTCCACTCGGATCCCCTATGATGTTCCCACTGCACCTTTACTAAAGGTATTTCCTTATTCCGCAAAAATCTTCTTCTTCTTTTCCAAAATAGCTACAGGCCTTTCCACATAATTCACGCGCTCATCGACGTGAATGTCATCCAACGATACCACTGCCACCTGGTCCATGACGCACTTTCACAATTGTGAAACATGAAATGTTCTGTGGATCCGACTAAGTTCCTCCGGAAGCTCTAGCCTATAAGCCACCTTGCCAACCCTGGCAACAATCCTGAATGGCCCAATGAATCGGGGACCCAATTTTCCCCTCTTCCTGAAACGGATCACACCCTTCCAGGGTGAGACCTTCAAGAGAACCATGTCACCCACCTGAAATTCCAACTCAGATCAGCGTCGATAGGCATAACTCTTCTGTCGACTCTGAGTGGTCTGCAACCGCTGTTTAATCTGTTGTATCATCTCGGTAGTTTGCAGAACTACCTCTGTCCGACCCATCACCCTGTGCCCAACCTCTCCCCAAAAGACTGGGGTCCTACACTTCTGCCCATACAACAGCTCGAAAGGCGGGGCGCCAATACTGGAATGATAGCTATTGTTGTAAGCGAACTCTACAAGTAGTAGGTGGGAATCCCAACTTCCACCGAAATCAATGATGCACACCCTCAACATATCTTCGAGGGTCTGAATGGTCCGTTCACTCTGCCGATCTGTCTGCGGATGGAACGCTGTACTGAAATGCAGCCTCGTACCTAGTTCCTCGTTGAACTTTTGCCAAAAACGGGAAGTAAATCGGACATCCCGATCGGAAACTATGGAAACTGGAACCCCATGGTGAGAGACAATCTCGCGGACATATAGATCGGCCAACTTCTCCGCCGACGAACTCTCCCGTATAGCTTGGAAATGGGCACTCTTGGTCAATCGATCCACGATGACCCATATAGCGTCGAATCCCCTTGCTGTTCTTGGCAATTTCGTGATGAAATCCATCACGATCCGTTCCCATTTCCACATGGGAATCTCCATAGGCTGCAACTTACCATGCGGCCTCTGGTGCTCGGCCTTGACCATCCTGCAGGTCAAGAACCTCTCAACATACCAAGCGATATCTTGCTTCATACCAGGCCACCAATAACTCAAACTCAAATCTCGGTATATCTTGGTAGCCCCCAGGTGAATAGAAAAATGAGACTTATGAGCCTCCTCCATCACTGTCTGCCTAACTCCTCCGGTCATCGGAACCCAAACCCGACCATATCGGGTCAATAACCCGCGGCTATCCTGAACAAACCGGGCGCTTTCGCCCTTAATCCTTTCCAATTTCCAGTTTTCCGGTTTCATACCCTCGATCTGAGCATCCCTGACCAAACCCACCAGCGGGGAATCTACCACTATCCTCATATATCTGGCTGGGGTAGAAGACCCAGCTGACTTGCGGCTCAGAGCGTCCGCAACCAGATTCGCTTTACCAGGATGGTAAAGGATCTCGCAATCATAGTCCTTGACTACATCCAGACACCTGCGCTGCCTCATATTCAAGTTCGGCTGATCCATAATGTGCCTCAAACTCTTATGATCCGTGTATATGGTACAACGGACCCCATACAAATAGTGCCTCCAAAACTTGAGAGCGAAGACCACCACTCCCAGCTCAAGATCGTGCTTGGGGTATCTCGTCTCATGCGGCTTCAACTGCCGCGATGCATAAGCTATCACTCGCCCCCTCTGCATGAGAACTGCCCCTAGGCCTATGATGGACGCATCATAATATACCACGAAATCCACCACTCCCTCGGGGAGTGTCAACACTGGAGCCTCGCATAACTGCTGCCGGAGGGTCTCAAATGCCCTCTACTACTCCGGTCCCCACCGGAAATCCACTCCCTTCGTCGTTAGACGAGTGAGGGGGTACGAAAACCTTGGAGAAATCACGAATGAATCTTCGATAATACCCTGCTAAACCCAGAAAACTCCTGATGTCTGAGGGAGATCTCGGAGTCTCCCACTGCATAACCGCCTCCACCTTGGCCGGATCGACAAAAATCCCATCCTGATTAACAAGATGTCCAAGGAACTGAAGCTCTCGCAACCAGAACTCACACTTCGAGAACTTGGCATAAAGCCGTTCTCGCCGCAGCACCTCCAACAGCTCCCTGAGGTGCTCCTCATGCTGCTCTCGGGTCTTGGAATACACCAAGATGTCATCTATAAACACAATAACCGAGCGATCGAGCATCGGTCTACAGACTCGGTTCATCAGATCCATGAATACTGATGGCGCGTTGGTGAGTCCAAACGGCATCACCACGAACTCGTAATGACCATAACGAGTCCGGAACGTAGTCTTCTCTACGTCTTCCTCCCTCACTCTGAACTGGTGGTATCCTGATCTCAAATCGATCTTGGAAAACCAAGATGCACCCTGCAACTAGTCGAAAAGATCATCTATCCTCGGGAGCGAATAACGGTTCTTCACCGTTAACTTATTCAGCTCCTTATAGTCAATGCACATCTTGTGCGAACCATCCTTCTTCCTGACGAAGAGGATCAGTGCTCCCCAGGGTGAGCTACTCAGTTGAAAGAACTGCTTACCCAGTAGTTCTTGCAGCTGAGATGATAGCTCCTGCATCTCTGGCGGTGCCAAACGGTACGATGCCTTGGCAATTGGGGCCGCACCTGGCACTAGATCAATCCTAAACTCAACCTGCCTCACCGGAGGCACTCCGGGTAACTCCTCCGGAAACACATCAGCAAACTCTCTAACCACAGGGACCTCTGAAACTGAGAGCTTCTCCCTAACCCGTGTATCTACCACATACGCCAAATAACCAGCACAACCGTGCTGAATATACTGTCGAGCCCTGGCTGCCGTACAAAACCCGGATCCCGACCTGGTGCCCTCACCATATACCACTAGTTCTCCCCCACTTGGGGTTCAAACCACTACCCGCTGTCCCTCACAGTCGATTATGGCACCAAAACGGCTTAGCCAATCCATTCCTACAATCACGCATACATCCCCCATGGGGATAGGAATCAAATCTATTGGGAAAGGCACCCCGACATCTCCAACTCGCCTCCTCGGTAGACCGAAGAAGCAGAAACCCCGTGTTCGTTGTCGATCGAAACTCGTAACGGACACTCAAGATCATCTATTAGCATACTGAACCCTCTAGAGAAGGTCAGACATACGAACGACCGACTCGCCCCCGAGTCAAATAAAACCAAAGCAGGTTAAGAATTTACTAAAAACGTACCAACAATCACATCCGGTGTTGCCTTGGCCTCCTCGGCCGTGAGCTGGAAGGCGCGACCCTGAGCCTTCGAAGGCTCCATCTTGACTGGCCTCCTATCTCCAATCCCCACAGTAGCTGGCGCGAAATCCTGCACCGGCTTGGCAGCGAGCTGCGGACAGTTGGTCTTCACATGACCAACCTGATGACAATGGTAACAAATCCTCATATCTGCTAGAGGGGCGGACTGACGGCAGTCCCTGGCATAGTTCCCCTCCTTGGCACATTTGTGGCATCCCCTCCTGCTCGACAAACCCCTGAATGAGCCTTGCCACACTTTCCACAAGTGCGGCTCTGATGACCCCCGGACCGTGTATCAGCGGTTTTGGACCGCTTAGGTGCCGCCTGAGACTGTTCCGGTGCCTGACGCTGCTCCTTCAGCTACAACTCTATCTCCAACTCACGCCGCCGCGCGACTTCCTGTAGGTCCAGGAGGGTATCACATCGCTGAGTAGACACAAACTGTCGAATATCCGTCTTGAGCATACTCAGATAACGAGTCATCTAAGACTGCTCTGAAGCACACTCCGGGCAAAACATAGCCCTCTTCGTGAACATACGGGTAATCTCGATCACAGACTCCCCATCCTGTCTCAAGGTAAAAAACTCCTGAGCAAGCCGCTCCCGTTCCACGCGCGGAACGTAGCGAGTGCGAAACATATCCCGGAACAGCTCCCAGGTAACAGCAGCCCTCTGATCATCAGTATACAAACCCGTTGTCAGCCTCCACCAGTACTTCGCCCCAAGCCTCAGCAAGTTCAGGGCACACCTGACCTTCTGGTCAGCAGGGCATGAACACATGAAGAAACATCCCTCCACGTCAGATAACCACCTCATAGTCCGAATGGCATCCTGTGTACCATCAAATGTCGGGGGCTTCGTATTGTCGAAGTCCCGATATTGGAAAGCCCTGCCGGCTCCTCCTCCTCCAACCCCTGCAGTAGTTACAGCCAAAGTGGCTGCAGCGACAACAATCTCTGCTAGAGCGGCATACCGTTCATCAAAATACTTGACCATCGCGGTCTTAATCGACCCAAAAATCTCTGGCAGCTGCGCTCGGAATGCAGCAGTAATCTCATCGTGCATGATCTACCGAATCCGGGCATCCAACTCCTCAGTCCCTATATGAACCATAGGCCCAGGTGCTACCGGCACCTCCTATCCTCCGTCTCCTGACCCTGATCCTGATCCTGATCCTGATCCGGACCCCGAAGCAACATGTCGATCTCGTCACCACCATACTGCAAACACACTCAATGTCTCAGACAGATCATATAATGATGGAAAACCAATTACTCTCAATCCCTAGGGGTTGTGACTTCCTTGATAAGCGTATGGGTCCTGTGCTTTCAGTAGTATGGGCCCATACTACCTTCCACACCTACCCATAATTGTCTTAAGTATCACCACAATGCCCTAAACTGTATTTAACGTAATATGCGCTCAACCCTCACTAACAAGGGACTTCGCCTAACTAGTAACTGATCCTACAGTTCCGCACCACTCACACATCCATGAAACTTCCATCATTCCTTACAGCGCTAGTGTACACTGGCTGCACATAGCGCTAGACCCGATAGACTTTCGAATATCCAATCCCACACTAAGGTCGAATCGGACATTCTCAGGCTATAAGATCTTGACTATCCACAACCGTGGTGCATACACTAATCATCTACAGTTATGATGTCAATCCCATATACAAGAAACCTTAGGCTAATAGGTATCATACAATCAGGCCAATCTACCATGTGATTCCTGAAAATACCTAGCCTAGCACTAACATGCTGTTCTAACATATCAGAATATCAAATAACTGTATGGTATTTTTGGGCTTACTTACAGGCTCCGGCTGATCGTACCCTCTGCATCCTCCATCCTTTATTTTCAAAACCATTTGAAAAACTTATTCCGAAAACCTCCCTGGTTTGAGACTGGGTTCACACGAGTGTTCCTCCAATTCACTCAAACCAAGGCTCTGATACCAACTTGTAACACCCAAAAATTTATGCCAAATTTAAACTTTTAATACTAACAAAAGAGTCAAATAGTAATTGTTTTTACAAAACATTTCCAATCCGTTTATCATAAGAGTGTCCCAAAATAGATCATGAGGATGAGGAGCGGTACGGTCACGCCTTCGCCTTCCCTCGTTCTCCTGAAGTACCTGAGACAATAAACTGAAAACTGTAAGCCCGAGGGCTTAGTGAGCTACCCCCAAAATACCAACACCATACTGACAGAAACCACAACCATAACAATCAATCAAACAACATATATACTGGGCCATCGGCCGGACTGGTCCGCCCTACTGGGCCTACAGTCTATCTGAATCTATCCCGAGCCATCGGCATGACTGGTCCGCCGTGCGGGCCTACAGTCTCCCTGCGCCGCTCAGAGGGTGTGTTGGCCTTCAGCACAAAGCAGGACCGCCTCAACCCAACCAACAAGCAACTAACCATATACGCATACTATCATATACTGGCATATACATATAACAAACATATCTATCTCATTGACCATCATCATAGAGTTTCACTCGTAACTAGAGTATCGACCTAACAGGTCACTAACATACCAATCCTTACGGATCATAAAAGCATAACATACTATCCATCCTGATTCCGATCTAACAGATCAGAGTCATATATAGCATACCATAACAACCGATCTAACCGATCTCTAGTATAACAATCATCCTAAACAGGATGAATTCTAATAAAGCAATAACATAACACCCATCCTAAACCAGGATGAAATCTACCATGGAAATAACAAAGCAACCATCCTAAACCAGGATATAAATCATAAAGGGCCGGCCTTGATGCTGTAGACCCTATCGATATAGTGAGGATAACTTACCTCGCAGATGTTGATTGAAATGCAAACTCCAACTATCAGATCACTTGACACCGGCACCACCACCTATAACCATGGCACAGTATACTCATACGTTCTTATTCTTATGAGACACCCCATAACCTCTTGGTAATTCCTGATCAAGGCCAGAGTCCTTAGTCAAGGTCAACAGTCCATGTTGACCTCAACTCGCCGAGTGCACTCGGCCACTCGCCGAGTCCGTGGAGCACATTCCAACTCGCCGAGTCATCGAAGAGACTCGGCGAGTTCCTTCGAATCCCGATAAATCCTTAAGGGCCACCCGTCGAGTTTCCTCCTTGCAACTCGACGGGTACACACACATGCCTATCCAAGGGAAAAGCCATTCGACTCGCCTAGTAGTTCTTCAACTCGTTGAGTTTTATGGTGATCTTCATCGGACTTGCCGAGTTGTTCATCCAACTCGCCGAGTTCAATTACCATCTTCATGTGACTCGCCGAGTCATCCTTGAGACTCGCCGAGTCCATCCAGTCCTCTTTCCATACATACCTGTTTTGAGCCATGCAGTGGCTCCAAATCACAGATCCAAGCTTCTAGAGCATACTTACCATGTAAAGTTGCAAACTTTACGTGCATGCATGGTTATAAAGGCTCCAAATGTCTATTTTAAGTTCTTAATGGAGCTTCTAGTCCAAGAGGGACTCCAATCACAACCAATACAACAACTTTATGACTCTAGGATCCAAGGAGGGTCTAGATCTGAAGTTACAACTTCAGATCTAGCCCATAGCTCAACATCCCAACTTGAAAATACATAAAAAGCCCTAGAATCAACCAAAGGGAAGAAAAGGGAAGTAAGAATGGTACTTTGATACCTTAAAACGTTGCTAGCTAAGGCAAAACGCGCTTCCCACTCCTTTCTTGCTACAATTTCCTTTGCACTCTTAGTTTCGTTTCTCCAAGATCCTCTTTTCCAAGCTTCAAACCCACACCAAGGCACACACACACGAATTAGGGTTTCAACGGTTCTCAAAGACTGTAAGGAGTCCCAAAGGAGGCTGAGGCTCCTTTAAATAGGGGTGCAAACCCCAGGATTTAGGGTTTCATCTGCCAGCTTCTACTCGCCGAGTCCCAATAGTGGACTCGCCGAGTAGGTCATTAACCACGC